>NC_139520.1:15619646-15714646 GCF_947247035.1 Vipera ursinii | reverse complement strand
CATTACACAAGCTGGTTAGCTGTTAAATCAATACCTTGGCCTAAAGTCTATGCACTGCACTCACAGGGAGTAAAGTTCATTCCCCACCAACTTGAATTCCCTTATCTGGAATTTGAAAAAGTGGCTAAATCTTGGATTAGATGGGCCTTTCATTTTTACTTATTTGTATCCCGCTTTTATTGTTTTTTTTACAAATAACTCAACACACATAATACTTCTTCCTCCTCCTATTTTCCCCACAATAAAAACACTGTGAGGTGGGTTGGGCAAGGTCACCAGTCGGCTTTCATGTCTAAGGCAACACTGGAACTCAAAGTCTCCTGGTGATTGGCCCAAAGTCACCCGACTGGCTTTCATGGCTAAGGTGGGACTAGAATTCACTGTCTCCTGGTTTCTAATCTGATGACTTAACCTCCAGACTTAACTGCTCTCTTGCTTCATCCAGGATAAGGCAGCGTCTTATGATTAATAATGGATTGCACTGAATCCCCTCCCCCATTGTCTCAAGTTACCGTTCTTTGAACATAATACAGGGTTTCATATTTGGATAATGGCAACCCTCTATTTGTTTGCTATTGTAGCTCTGGTTTACTGGCAGAACGACACGAAAGCTTTAATAAAACCTTTGAATTGTCTGGTAATTATGTTTACCAAAGCAAACGTCACAACAAAACATTTAATTCTTCAGGAAAGTGCAGAACTGCTCACAGACCTCATTCAAAACCAAAAATCTGTGCTTTTGAGGCGAATCTTGATGAGAGTGGAACTGATACAAAGCCCAATGGGGACTTCAAATCAGAAGAGGACCTTTGGGCCCGACTTGATGAACTGGAAAGTCAAGAACAAATCCTCGGTGAACTCAACAGGTATTATTTTAAGCATGGACTGTTGGAGTTTTCAGAAAAAGGGAGAACATTTAGGACAGAAGCTGCGCTGTGAGTGGATTTTCTCTTTGCCACTAAAGCAAATAGGAATCCTTAGAGAAAGGAATGAAATTAGAGGCTTGGTTCGCTTATTCTTTTATGTGCTTGAATTGAATCGAATCAAATTGAATGTTTTATTTGGCCAAATTTGATTAGACACACAAGGAATTTGTCTCTGGCGTAGAAGTTCTCAGTGTACATTCAAAGCAACAGTATAATGATAATCCTCCTCCTCCTCATCATCATAATTAAAAATCTGGTTCATTGATATTGCAATACCAGGTGATGCATGAATTGAAGAGAAACAACTGGAAAAAATAACGAAATAACCGCGATCTGCAAATTGAAGTTGAGCAATTGTGGAGGAAGAAATCAACGGTTGTACCAATAGTAATAGTAATAGGTTGCCTAGATACATGGAAATTTTGAACTTATCAGACCTGAATATTCTGACTTTGCAACTGCTTATATACTTGGAACTGCTTATATACACAGACACTACCTTAATAGCTCTTAGGTCCTTGGTTAGGACTTGAACTGTTACGTTTTTACCAGTCCCAGACTGTGAATCAAATTGAAGATTAAATCTTAATACCAATAAGGGGAGGGGAATGAAAGAAAAAAAAATAAGGATAAATAATAATCCTACGGTCATATTACATGGGTAAATGCACATTCTCCCCACTACTTGTTAGGACTATTGGCAATTTGAAGTGACACAGTCAACACTTAAAGCACATAATTCTTGACTTAAAACGATTTGTTCTTCCTAGGGAACTTTGTAGTTCTGCCAAGTTCTGCCAGTTTTCCCAAAATATCTCAGGAATGACTGCCTTGGGAGAAAGAATGAAGGCAGCGATGGTTGGTTATGATGTTTATAAGTAACCTGCCAATTTAGAAGGCATCTCAGATTCAAATGAATGGCAAGAGGAGAAGGCTATCACTGTAGGATTTTTTGAATGTCCCAGTCCTCCCATTGGAGGCAATTGTTGGACACTGGCCTGATTTAGCATAAATGGACCTTTCTTATGTCTATGGAGATTCTCAATCATCAGGTCACGGTTGTCTGAAAGGTGCTTTTCAAAAGGCACCTGGGCTTTCTTGAACTGAACTGAATTGAAGAAGCTTCTTGAATGAGAAGCAAAACATTTTCAAAGAAAAAAAGCTAGGAAAGTCCTGTTGCCTTTTGAAAAGCTCCTTTGGTATCACTTTTCTTATGGTGCTAGAGGACCTTAAAAAGGTAAAGGTAAAGGTTCCCCCGCACATGCATGCTAGTCGTTTCCGACTCTAGGGGCCGGTGCTCATCTCCGTTTCAAAGCTGAAGAGCCAGCGCTTGTCCGAGGACGTCTCCGTGGTCATGTGGCTGGCATGACTAGACGCCAAAGGCGCACGGAACCTTAAATAGTCTAAAATCATTAGTCTGATGTAAATATTGTTTGGCAAACAACAACAACAACCCACAGCTTAAAAACAGAGCAAGGCATACCGGTCACCTATTTATCGTAGGACTTAAAATCAATCTTCTATTTATTTTTCTTACCCTGCTCATTCTTTCTCCAGGATTTCTGAGGCTAGTAATGCAAAGGCAGAAGGCGCCTCTTCTCCTGAAGAAGAGAGAGGAGACAAAAAGTTAAACCTGGATGTTCTTCAGAGGGAAGAAAAGCCTCATACTCAGGGCAACGTTCAGAAGGACGTAACCAACTTTGAATCATTCAGAAGTCAGGCTAATGGCCCCAATCACTACTGCAGTGACGATGAAGATGACTTCGCCATTAGTGAGAATGCTGTGCCGACAATATATTTCTCCCACACTGTGGAACCTAAAAGGGTTTGTATTGTCAAGAAGACTTGCGAAGAGTCTTCCCTAGCTCAGTGTCTTTCAGATGTGGTGAACCTGGGCCTTCAAGAATTCTCAGTTTGATTGATCAAATTCTTGGAACTCCAGGTCCAACACATGGAGCCTTTGTATTATCAAGAAAATGTGTTGTGAAGTAGCCTTCCGTAGCTTGGTGTCTTCCAGGACCTGGAACTCCAAGAATTCTCAGTTTTAAATTCTTGGAGCTCCAGGTCCAACAAATGGAACATGTTCGCATTATCAAGAAGATGTGTTGTGAAGTAGCTTTCCGTAGCTCGGTGTCTTCCAGATGTGTTGGATCTGGAACTCCAAGAATTCTCAGTTCTAAATTCTTGGAGCTCCAGGTCCAACAAATGGAACACATGGAAAATGTTCGCATTATCAAGAAGATGTGTTGTGAAGTAGCCTTCCGTAGCTTGGTGTCTTCCAGATGTGTTGGACCTGGAGCTCCAAGAATTCCAGACCTTTGACCATGCAAACTGAGAAAAACATGAACTTGGTCCTCTGGTATATCTGGAGTTATACTACCAGTTTAGTGAAGCTATAATGGAGTCTTGTGGTTGCTTGATGCTTTCCTTCTGCCTGCTGATCGCTGGTGTGGTATGTAGTAATATATCTGTCAACATCAGAGTAGCTATAGGAGTGTATATCTTAGCCAAGCTTGGAATGTTGATTGGTTGTTTTCAGTTTTAGCCTTTCCAAATGGAGACATTTTTATTGAGCGGTAAGAGAAAAACTAAACGTGACCAATCTATCTCTAGCGCTGAGAAAAGTAAGCCTGTCAAGAAAGTATGATGGAAGTTGCATATCTTTTAGTAAGTGATGTATTTATTTCTTGCCCAGCTGTAACCCCGTTGAACTCATTAGTTTTATTCATGAGGAAGTTCCCAGAAATTCATTTATCTTTTTAGCGGGTGGTGTTTTTGCAAACTTTGAGAACTCCTGAACTAAGCCATTTTTAAAAGAACTGTAGTTTACTGACCTGGCCATAATTAGTTAGATTCATACCATCCTATAAATCATATATACTACATTGGTTGCGAATACAATGCTGAACTGGTGCATAAGAGTTGGATTCAGGAACTTACTTTCTTTGACATACATAATTGGCTTTTCTTTCCATTTTCAACTCATTGTAGTTTAGTGGTACACATCTCCTGGACAAATTGTGTTCATTCTTAATTAAGAGAATAACCCTTACCTGCTAATGCTAGCTTATTTCTTTAAGACAACTATAATTGCAGGTTTGCAAGATTTTGTTTTTGCGCCGTTCCCTTCCTGAATGCTCACAACTACTGCGTGTTTTGACATCAGGTACGAATAAACACAGGAAAAAATACTACTTTAAAATTTAGTGAGAAGAAAGAAGAAGCAAAACGGAAACGGAAGAACAGCAACGGAAATGGACATGGGACGACGGAATTGCCAAATATTAAAACGCCGGCAGATATTTATCGGTATTTATTTATCTGAACATTGTGACTGCTAACTTCCTGCAATGGGTGTATGTGTGTGCTTTTGCAGCTAATCTTAATTGCGTTAAAATGATATGTCTGCAGGAAGTCCTTGGTTTATAATCATTTGTATAGTGACTGTTGGACGTTATAACTTCAAACTGAAAAAAAGGTGATCACTGGTCCTTGAACTTTATTACCATTGCTGCATCCCCATATCCCCACAATCATGTGATCAGAATTTGGGTGGTTGCAACCAGCCTGTATTTACGATGGTTGCAACATCCCAGGGTCATTTGCAACCTTCCCAACTGACCTCGGACAAGCATCAGTCGGAAAGCAGGATTTGCTTAATGATCATCTGAGTCATTTAACAGCTGTGATGTTTCGTTTAAGTACTGGGGCAAAAAAAAATTATCATAAAATCAGGCGTAACTCACGTAAATGCCTTGCTTAGCAACAGAAATTCTAGCCCTTAGTGTGGGTCATAAATTAAGGACTGAGTATCTGTGGTGTCTTGCTGCACCTTTACATCTTTTAGGCATATCTGTTTTGTGGTTTTCATACTTCATAGTTATTTAGTCTATAAATGATCCTATAAAATGACATAAAGAGACTTGGGAAAACAAACCCTGGTTCCTGCTACTTCCATTGAACACGTATTGCTTTCCTATTTTAAAATGCAAATTATGAAGAGAAACTCAGCCGCTGCCTGTTTGGAAGTTAAAGCAAGGGATAGTCAAGATATTAGAATGGTAAAATCATATGGAGATTGTGGGCTGTCAGTATGATTTCTCAATATTTTTTTGCTCTTGGAAAAGTTGTTGATAGAACGTCACAAGCTTTTAATCATTTTTTACCCTTTGTGTACTTTTGTTTGAATGACCTTGTACTGACTTCACTCTCAGATCTGCAGCTGCTAGATTTTGCTTTTATATTCTCAATTATTGCTAATGTAACCAAACCCTGACGCCTGTTCTGTGGGTTTTCATAGTTCTATCACTAATTATAACTCAACGTATTACAACTTGTAACTAAATTGGAATTTTGATTGTTCAAAGATCCATCGCTGAAAGGGAAATTTGCTTAGCCTCAGCAAACTATCCAAAAGTGGATTTCAATTTTCAAGTTAGGAATCAGTGTTCGTAATATTTCCTGGGGCAGTTTAAAGAATAGTTTCTCAAATGGTCAGTGATTAAGACAGTTGGAGATAATCATTATTATATGGATAATCTTCATGGGGGCAGAAAGCTAGTTTGAAATGTAACATGGTTCAGTGTTCCATTCTCACATGCGTATGTCTGTCTTAGCATCTGTAAAGGCTGAATCTGGTGAAAAGATGCCTAGCAAAAACCCAGGCTAGACATAACTTATGTAAACATGACTGGTTGTCTAGGGTCACTTGCAAACCAGCCACTATCCTTTAACTCAGAAGGGAGGAGAATGACCAGAGTTGAAGTAGGAAACACAGAGTGTAAATTATCAAGTTTAAAGCATAACGATGTCAACTTAATGTATATGCAGAGGACCAATCATTTACTTTTATGGCTTCATTTTTTTCTCTTGATATCTGTTCTAGCCAAGTCAAGTTAGAGCAGGGGTCTTCAAGCTTGGCCCTTTTAAGACTTGTGGACTTCAACTCCCAGAATTCATCAGCCATCATGGCTGGTTGAGGAATCCTGGGAGTTGAAGTCCACAGGTCTTAAAGTTGCTAAGGTTGGAGACCCCTGAGTTAAGAGAGTCTTCAGGCTGAATAAGCCAATTCCTACATGAGTGGTTCAGTTTTTGCGGAGGTGATGTTTACTGCCAATTTTTGGTGTGAAGCCTGGCCTTGCCCTTGTGTTGGAGTTGTGGTGTCCAGAGAGGTGCCCTTCGACACATGTGGCATGGTAATATATGACACGTGTGATAGTGTACATCTTTGGCGTTGAAGACCTATGTGTGTTCTGTCAGAGATGCCATACATAGGCTGGTAGTCCTTGATTTATGGCCACAGTGAGCCCAACATTTCTGTTGCTAAGTGGGACAGTTGTTAACTGAACCTTCCCCCATTTTATGATATTGCTTGCCACACCTGTTAAGTGAATCCATGTGGTTGTTAAGGGAATCTTGCTTCCCCATTGATTTTGCTTGTCAGAAGGTCACCAGAGATGATGACATTATCCCGGAACTCTGCAACCGTCATAAATATGAATCAGTTTCCAAGCATCTGAATTTTGATCATGTAACTGGGGGGGTGCTGCAGCAGTCATAAGTGTGAAAAAAGCTCATAAGTTACTTTTTTTCAATGCTGTTGTAATTTTGAAGGTCACTAAACGATCTGTTGTTTTGAGGACTGCCTGCACTTTGTCAATTGCCAAACAGGCACCCTATCACAAACCACACTCAGACAAACATGGCCCTTAACCCTGGATTAATGACCCAAAATCTTAACTTTCCCCCAAGCCTTCAGAATCCATCTGAACCTTGCTACTTTTTCACATTTTTTCCCCTCGAAAATGATTAGAAATAGTAAACGTCCAGGCTTCGCATTTGTGGATCAGCTTTATCATAAACAATTAAAAGCATATCCGCTTTTTTTTAAAAAAAAAACAACGGAGATTACTCATATGTTTTGTTAATCCCGGCAAACTGGGACGTTTCCTTTCAAAGGAAAGGGATGAGCAGAGATTGAGAAGAGGCGGAGCAACCACCTGGTTTGCCGAGTAGAATCCACCGATCTTGGGTGTCTTTTTTTTTTTTTTTAAAAAAAAGGATAAAGGAGGTGTGAAGGAGGAGCAGGTAAAGCCGTAATGTAATTAATTTGTCCCCAAGATGGAGTGAAATTGCGCTGAATTTGTCATAACGCTTCTCTCCTCGCTTCTCCCAAATACTTTATTAAAGCTAACATTTGTCCTCTGCAGAGTCTTTGTTGATGTTGTGAATGGAGAATATGTCCCTCGTAAATCAATTTTGAAGTCTCGAAGCCGGGAGAACAGTGTTTGCAGCGATACCAGCGAGAGCAGCGCCGCCGAGTTTGATGACAGGCGAGGCATTCTGAGAAACCTGAGCTGTGAAGAAGCGTCCCATAGCGACAACAGCGAGGGCATCTTGGAAGAGGAGGAGGAGGAGGAGGAAGAGGAGGAAGAACGGTGGGAGCAGAACCTGCTTCCCAAAAAAGCACCTCCCTTGTCAGGAATGTATGAGGTAAAGAGAAGGCCCCATAGCATTTGGGAAAGACAAGGAAGGCAATTAACGGGTGGTCCTCGGCTTATGACCACAATTTCTGCTGCTGCTGCGCGAGATGGTTGTTAAGGGAGCTTTGCCCCATTTTACGACCTGGCTTGCCACGGTCGTTAAGCGAATCACTGCCGTGGTTTAAGTCAGTAACACGGCTGTGAAGTGAATCCGGCTTCTTCCCCATTGGCTTTGCTCATCCGAAGGTCGCCAGAGGGGATCACGTGACCCCGGGAGGCTGCGACGGTCGTTAAGGGTGAAAAACGGTCATAAATCGCTTCCCTCAGTGCCGTTACAACTTCGAATGTCACTAAAGAAGTGGCCGTAAGCCGAGGACTGTGCAAAATGGGATGAAATTGACATTGGGTGCCAGTTTGCTTCTGGGTCCAATTCCAGATGTTGGTTGTGACCATTAAAGCTTCACATGGCCTGGGGCTTAATTGCCTATGGAAGTAGCTTCATCCCATTACATCAGCCCATCCCACCTGGTCAGGCAGGGAAGGGGTGTTGCAGACCCTGTCAGTTAAAGAACTCCAGCTGGCGGGGTCCAGGAAGAGAGCCTTTTCTGCTGTTGCCCCCACCATGTGGGATATTCCTCCCCCCAGAGGCGAGGCTGGCCCCCATTCCCTTGGCCTTCTGCAAAGGAGTCAAAACACAGCCCTTCCCATGCTGGCTGGGGAATTGTGAAATATGAGCTGTACACATCTTCCACTCTCAAGGCCGACAAACACTGCATTAATGAATGGGCACAGATATTCATGCATTGTTTTGTAGTAGTAGTAGTAGTAGTAGTATATTCATGCATTGTTTTGTAGTAGTAGTAGTAGTAGTAGTATATTCATGCATTGTTTTGTAGTAGTAGTAGTAGTAGTAGTAGTAGGAGGAGGAGGAGGAGGAGGAGGAAAATGTCCTTCCCTTCCCTCCTTCCCTCCCCTCCTACCTTCCTTCCCTTTTCCTTCCTTCCTTCCTTCCTTCCTTCCTTCCTTCCTTCCTTCCTTCCTTCCTTCCTTCCTTCCTTCCTTCCTTCCTTCCTTCCTTCCTTCCTTCCTTCCTTCCTTCCTTCCTTCCTTCCTTCCTAGTCCCCAGGAGACAGTGAGTTCTAGTCCAATCTTAGACATGAAACCCAGCTGGGTGATTCTGGAGTTCAGTCTCTCAGCTGAACTCACCTCACAGGATTGTTGTTGTGGGGCAAATAGGAGGAAGGAGCATTATCTATATTGGCGACCTTGAATTATTTTTTATAAACATTCAAGGTGGGATAATAAACAAACAAACACATAAATAATGACTCTTGGAACATATATTCCTCCCCCTCCCAGTTTCATCTTGGATTGTGCCCAGTGGAAGCCAGTGTTGATAAACAGTGAATGGTTGTGTGAGTTTCTCTTGGGGGCTTCGAAAGAAAGGTAATTTTAACATTTAGGCGATTATTCCAGGAATGTCCTCTTTTTCTGGCAGGCTTTCTCAGGGACAGTCGTTGAGAAGGAACCTTTGTCACCATCCACAACACCACACCCCGTCATTGCTCATCCTGTCCTGCCAACCATCTTGGAGCGAAACTCTGAGGAGGTCCTTTGCGAAGCTTCCGAGGAAACGACAAAGAGGGTTTCCAAATTCAAAGCTGCCCGAATGCAACAGAAAAGCTAGCTCCCGTGTAAACAGCGGACGTTGCTCAGTTTCACAAAAACGAGGGGCAAGGGATGGTTTGTATCGAGCTAGTAAGGCGGCAGATTGCTTTGACTTAACATTGTTCCTACTTAGACCTCCTGTTGATATTCCTTTTTCTTCTTCTCTCCAACAAATCTGGGAAGAAGCATTTCAGAAATTTCCTTATTTTCTTAATGTCCCCCCATGTGCAGTCAGCACCTTGATACATGTTTGCCTTACAATAACAGCACACGGAATAATTTTCAGAAGAACAATTCTCACAAAGCTTTTTGGTTGTGTGCATTCAAAGCTAAACACAAGCAGTTCTGTATCAGGCGCGTGAGGTTTGAAACACCATTTTGGGCTATTTGAAGGAAAGTTCAACTTTCAGGTAGAACCAACCATTCTACTTCGTGACTTGCTTTAATGTTTTAAGGCTCTCTTTTTCTCTCTCTCATATCCCTTATTGTTTTGAAAGCTTTGCTTTTAGGTGTCTGCTGATAAATCATTTCTTTCCCCCAGGCAGGAAACCTCTGATGATTTAGTTGTATAGAATCTATGAAACAGAATGCTGCATTCATGTATTTTGCAGGGATGTTTCTTTGAAAGGGAAAAACAAATTGTATTTTGTAAAATTAAACTTTTCGAGTAAAAACTGAAGAGACGTGGAGGTGGTGTTTCTGCAGGGACGTCATGTTCTCATGTCGAAGCTTCTGGAAACGTGACTTTTCTAAGGCAAAGCGGTGGAGCGTGTTTTTTTTTCTTCCTGGTTTGGAACTGCTCTGTGTTAATGTCAGAGGGCACCGGGCCTTCATGAAGAATTCTTAGTTTGTGTTTACAAAAATACACCCTTAGTGCAAGCTAAGGAGACTGGCTTTTTATTGTTGTCTAAAGTCTTCAGGATGGCTACAAGAATGCATATGAAGATCTTGTGACCTGAATGAACCTACAGCAGTTGGCAGCATCTACCCTGGCCTTAGCTGATCTTGAAAAGCTAAGTAGGGTAAAGTTATAATTGGCATTTGGATGGAGCACCGACAGGAAATTTCAGAGCTGTAGACTAGAGAGGTAAGTAACTAAAGAACAGACGTAAAAGTTTGCCCAATTCTAGCGGGTGGTACTCCTCCCTGTTTCTTAGCCAAGAGAGTCAGCGTGGTCTGAAGACATTTCTGCAGTCATGTGGCTGGCATGATTGCATGTCAAGGCACACGGAAAGCTGTTACCTTCCCATCAAAGTGGTACCTATTAATCTATTCGCATTTGCATGAACTGCTAGGTGGGCAGGAGCTGAGGCAAGTAACGGGCGCTCACCCTGTAACACGGCTCTCGGGTCTCAAACCCGGGCTGTCAGCTCTCCAGTTGACAAAGGTCCGCGTCTTTAACCACTGATCCACGGTGGCGCCCCCGGCGACAAATTTTGAAGCAGTCGAAGACCGAGATCCTACTCTTATCTCCTATTATTGCTACGGCTATAGTGTTGGAATTAGAGGATCATTAGCTTTTGAGTAGGAGTAGACGTGAGCTTCCCACAAACTGAGATCAACTCCTGGTGGGTTCAAGAGAACATCCGTGTACTTTTCCTGGAAATGAAATAAAGGGGGCTTGCATTGCCTTCTTCTGCAGTTGTTGCTTTACGTCAACTGACAGTTTCCCTAATTTCCAGCAGTCGGGAAAGGGACCTGGAGAGGTCCTGAATTTATATTATCCTAATAGTATCGTCCTCCTGATCATTTGAATCAGTCCCAGATTATAGGAAGAGCATTCAGGTAAAAGTGAGTTCAACTGTCTGAACGAGAGCCAGTTTTGTCTGGTGGTAAAGGCTCCAGGCTAGAAAGCGGGAGTGGGAGGCTGTGAGTTCAAGTCCTGCCTTAGCCATGAAAGCCATCTCTCTCTCTCTCTCTCTCTCTCTCTCTCTCTCTCTCTCTCTCTCTCTCTCTGATGGCTGCAGTGTCCCGGGGTCATCTGACCACCTTTTGCGATCTTGTGGACAAATAATGTCAAGGGGTAAACCAGATTCACTTCACAACCATGTTGCTAACTTAACAACTGTAGTGATTCACGTAACAACGTGTGGCGAGACAAGTCGGAAAATGGGCAGTTTACTTACTTAACATATTTCTCCCTTCACAACATAAATTTTGGGCCCAATTGTGGTCATACATTGAGGATTACCTGTACAAATAAATAATAATAAGAAAATAATAATAATAATAATAATAATAATAATAATAATAATAATAATAATAATAAAATAAAACTGGAAAAGGCATATTATATGCTCAGCCCCAGTCTTTCCATACTTTGAGCTTTCTAAGTATTCAGTGAAATACCTGACGTGAGTGGGGAGACATGAGCACTGATGTAAAATATTGTTTCATTGGCAAGGAGGATAGGAGAATGATTAGGCATGCCAGACATGGTACTAAGCTGAAGGCTTGCTCTGCATACTCTACCAATCCCTGTTTTTTCTTTTTAATTGATGGTTTATTTGGATGTTGGAAAAAATATTCCAATGCCATAATGTGTCCATAGCTATAAAGATCAGAATCATGCACAGGTATTCCCTGTGACACTCTGTGGAAGTGAAAGTTGGATTTTAAAGAAACAAGACAGAGGGAGAAGTCAGCTCTAGTATTGAAGAAGACTCCTGAGGATATCGCTGACAAACCAATGGATCATCAAACAAATCAACGCATAGTTCTTACTCCAGGCACAAATGACCAGGTTATCCTACTTCAGACAGATTACATGAAGACCCAGCTCTTTAGAGAAGGCTCTGATGCTAGGAAAAAATGGAAGGAAAGGGTCACCAATGCCCAGGAGGATGGACTCAAAAGTGTTGATGAGGACATCGTTGGGAGAGCTGAAGGACCAGGTTAGAGACATCAACATGGAGAAGATCTGTTTACAAGGTCATTTAAGAGTCAACAATGACTTGATGGCACATAATTATTTGGCTGAGGTTGGATATAAGTCATGATTGACAAGCCAGTGAGTAGCTAGCACATCACACTAAGCCAAAAACAGATTATCCCCATTCTTTTGCTCACCACGTTGTATGGACTCAGCCACAACTGCCATATGATTTCTGTGTCAATTGTTGGCTATGGGAAAGCCTATTCTCTGCAGAGGCCTCCAATACGATAACAAATTGTTTGGATTGCAGTAATGTTGACCCCTTTCTAAATTAGAACCCCCCTCCCACCACAAATAATAATAAAAAAACCTGATGGTCCAAATTCTATTTTGCCCTCCTCTTGACTCTTTTTTCTGAGAGAAAAGGGTGGTGATTGGAGTGTAAGCTTGCAAACAGACATCTTAATTGGATATCTCAAACCTTTTTGGAGGTGTTAATCATTAGCTTGATACATGCCGAAATGTAGACTTTATGGCTCTCGAGCATATTGCAGTTAGTACTAAAATAAGCCATCAATGCCAGTCCACCCTCTATTCACGGCTAAATATTTAAAGGAGGTTATTTATAGCTTCTTTAATGAATTCTTGGCTAAACAAAATGAAATTATGTCCTAGAAAAATAGAAGCTATTTTGTAACCAGAACAGTGCATCTATAAAATACAGTGCTGTGAATATGTATTTTAAATAACAAAAGGGGCGAGATCTAATCTGCCAGAGCTGGTTAATTAGAAAAAATATTGGTCCTAATCCTGAATGTTTGTGTGTGTGTGTATACATACACACACACACACACACACACACACACACACACACACACACACAAACACAAACACAAAATTCCAATGCTTTTACCTGAAGCCTAATTGCTTTGTTATGCTTTTTCATCCTTTTCCAGTTGCCATTATCAGATTCTCTGCAATTTTTCCTTTTGCGTTCAGCGTTTCGCAGTCTTTAGGTTGAGGTATCATATTAATGGCTCTAGGACAGTCCACATTGTGTTAATCTGTGATTTGTTTAATCGCAATTGATTGAATAAATCACAGTTGGGCAGGTTCATAAAATCTCTTTTAAGTCACCAACCGTGGATTATAAACTACAGGTAGTCTTTAACTTCACAATCATTCATTTAGTGACTGTTCCAGGTTAGAACAGCACTGGGAAAAAGTGACTTGCGACTATTTTTCACACTTATGACTGCTGCAGCATCCCCGTGATCACATGCTCAGAATTCAGACGCTTAGAAACTGGCATGTATTTAAGACAGTTGCAGCATCCCGGGGTCATTCACCTTTTGTGACCTTCTGACAAGCAAAGTCCACCGGGAAGCCAGGTGGACTTAAATGGTGCTACTAATTCAGCAACTGCAAGAAAGGTCATAAAATGGGGCAAAGCTCATTTAACAACTGTCTCTCTTAGCAACAGACAGGTCGTAAGTCACCTGTGCAAGGTTGGACTTGCCAAAGCCAAGGAACACAAAACCCTGTTCAGCTTAGCATGTTGCATGACCAAGGTATAAACAAGAGACTGATTGGAATCAAACACCAGGGTTGGCTGAATAAAATAATTGGTTTAATTAATATTCTAAACCAGAACCAGGCAAAACATAGTGCCAAAACTCAACCTTGCTGGATTTTGGCTTAATATTAGTTTTATTTTTATTTATTTTTTTTTAATTTTTATTACATTTATATCCCGCCCTTCTCCGAAGACTCAGGGCGGCTTACAAGCTTAGCAGTAGCCTTCATTCTATGTATATGCCTGCTTGTTAGGGCTTTCACACACACCCCAAGCGGCATTATTACAAAGTCAGCTTAATTGCCCCCAACAATCTGGGTCCTCATTTTACCTACCTCAGAAGGATGGAAGGCTGAGTCAACCTTGAGCCTGGTGGGACTCGAACCTGCACTAATTGCAGGCAGCTGGTGTTACTTAAGGAGGCATTAGCCCACTGCTCCACCAAGGCTCTTTATCTGCGCAGTCTTATCTGCTTAAACTGAATCTTTGTACGTTACTCAGTAAACCATGCTCAAAAGGACCAGGGCTTAGCGCAGTGTATAAACCTAGATGGTATGTTAATATAGATCTATTTTCTATCGGGTAAATAACCAAATGGCATCTACAAAAAATGAGAGAGGCGTGAAAGAACGAAGAAATAATAATAGTAAACTTTAGGGGGGAAATACAACAACAATCAAAATCGGGAACAGTCAAATGAACACAAGGATTCCTTGCAACAGTAAATGAAAATGGAGAAAGACAATTGTTTTAATGCAGTTTAGGTCTGGGGGATGTTAGCCTAGAAAAGCAAATGGATTTTTTATTATTATTATTTTTTACAAGAACATAGTCTCCAACAAATGTGTAACTCTCAGGGACTTACATTTCAAAATGGGAGCTAGGCTTAAAAGAAAGGGTATAAGTGAATGTTTGGTATGCAGTATTTCTGTGTTACAAATAGCTCTTTCTAACCCACATTAACCCCATGATATGTGAATTTTGCCAACTCCCACTGTGTCTTTTAAATCAAATCCGGCACATCACCAAGTGTGCTCTAATTTCTAAACAAACTCATCTTCTGGTGAAAATCCTTTAATATTCTACTGCAAATTAGACAATACAAGATGAATGAAGTATCTTTGTTAATTATAGAGTTTAATTGATCAAAACTACCGGACATGGTTTTATTTATAACAATTTCACGCTAGATCAGATACTATAATATTAACCAGCATTTAAATTTTTTAATGAAGGTTAAGATACATATTTATCTCAATATCTGGATGATCAAATATACAACAGTTATCTTTATTCAGGGTTAAAGTGACATTGATGGGATGAGTATGTGTAAATATGAATTGGGGATTATTGGATACAGAGTGAGTTTGTGCACTATACTAAGAGTTGACCCTTGACAATTAGGTAAACCACAATTGGTTGACACATGCTGACTGCAAAGCAACCAAACCATATGATGTTTCAGCACAATGCTTGAATTCATTCACTGCACAAACAAGGTTGGGTTGGGTTGAGTTGGTCTCCACATCTGGTGGGCTCCAAATCAGATGCTGGTTCTTTTAACACAGGTACCAGCGGCTACATCAGCAATGTGCTAAGCCCTAATGTGGCTTCTTGAATTTAGCTCTGATGTGAATACAAATAACTACAATCATGCTTCATAATTTAGCATGCTATCTGATCCCCAGCCCAGGTTGAATTATTCAACAAGTCACGGCTTAGCTTCATGTGCCACCCTCAGCCACGGTGACTTTTCCCAACCGCATTCTTACATGGGCTACAATTGTTGGGAGCGTATGTGTGCATGCATTGCTTTTAGACTAACCACCATAGGGCCCTTTCTCCTTAATTCAGTCCCCTTCTGGAGCTCCAGCTTGATTATTATTATTTTTTTTTCATCTGAACGTCTCTGGCAATCCAGCTCCGTCGGATCACAGCCCTGCTGTTTTCCTGTCATTAATTTCGCATGCCGGTAGGTGGCAGTGCTGAGCAGAAGCTACAAGAGAAAGCTGCCAGTCAAGGCTGATAATTTATTATTCATTTCTCTTATAGGTGGGGTGTGCAGCCAGTTACAGTAATAATTACTAAGACCAGAGTGTTTCCTAGGCAACCGATTCCCCCCCCCCACTTCTTGCTGTATGCCTGTAAAGCATGACAGTGCTATATTCTGAGGTTTGTTGCCCTCCCGCTGTTCCAGGTTTGAGGTTAGTTACAGCATCATAAGGGTCTCTCAAGCATAAAGAGCTCAGGCTGGGATTAAAGCCCAGGGAGAATGCTATCACCCAGTCTCTTCCTCTCCTGTTTCACTTTTAAGTAACAAGGTTATAAAAATGCAAATGCCATTTCTAGGTGGGTTGATATAACTAATACCGCTAAGGATTCCTTTAAGTTGGCAAACATGCTTGCTCTCCCTCTCTTGCCCCCTCTCTTGTTTTTAAAGGGAAAGAACAGACACAAAGTCATTTCGTTTAAAAAAAACCAAAACCTTTCTTTCTTTCTTTTTCTTTCTTTTCCTTCCTTCCTTCCTTCCTTCCTTCCTTCCTTCCTTCCTTCCTTCCTTCCTTCCTTCCTTCTTTCTTTCTTTCTTTCTTTCTTTCTTTCTTTCTTTCTTTTTATTTCTTCTTTCTTTCTCTCTCTCTCTCTCTCTCTCTCTCTCTCTCTCTCTCTCTCTCTCTCTCTCTCCTCTCTCTCTCTCTCTCTCTCTCTCTCTCCTCCCCTTAATATTTAAGCTGTCATATACATTATTTGGCTTTAATGTAGTATAATATGTAAACCTACTTACTGTAGTGTGTTCTTAGCACATACCCACAAAACCATTATTATGAAATAAACCATGGCTTAACCATGTCCTATCCATGTGGTAGAAATTACTAGCTCTTTAATTAAAGGTAAAGGTAAAGGTTCCCCCGCACAATGCGTGCTAGTCGTTTCCGACTCTAGGGCCCGGTGCTCATCTCCGTTTCAAAGCCGAAGAGCCAGCGCTTGTCCGAGGACATCTCCGTGGTCATGTGGCCGGTCATGACTAGACGCCAAAGGCGCACAGAACGCTGTTACCTTCCCACCATAGTGGTCCCTATTTTTATACTTGCATTTTTACGTGCTTTCGAACTGCTAGGTTGCAGAAGCTGGGACAAGTAAGCTCTTTAATTACAAATATTTTAAAGATGGAATGTAGGAAAAATGAGAGGGAGGGGCTAATATTAAAATGTTATCCTTTACCATTGAGTTAGCCTCCCAACTTGCCTGCTACTTTTCTTTTTATGAAGCTATTTAAATGCCAGCTTGGTTTGAGGTATGGTAGGGATTGGACAGTGGGCCTTATGCATGCCAGCTATACCGTCTTCTATTATGTTATGGGTCTTTACAGCGTTCAGTGCCACTCAGGGTGAAGACAGAATTTATTTAAGTGTCCTGGCAGCCTCAGGATCATTCAGGTTTCCTAACCACCCAGAGCCAAACACTATTCACTTTTTCACCTTGCGTATATATTGCAGCAACCATGTGCAAGAAGGAGGAAATGGATGAATTGGCACAATGGGTTCTCCAATATTCCAGATTTTGCCCACCGTCTGCTCCAGTTCTGCAACCCATTCATTCTGGATCTGCCAAGTGTCCTAGGCAACTTTTCCTATGGGTTAAGAGCCCCTTAACTGAGAGACTTAACTGGATTTAAGTTAGGCTTGAAAATAGCCACCAGTTGGCTGGAAAAGGGAGGTGGGAAACCCACTGCTTTCCAGTTTTTGATTTACAAGTTGTAGCCACCAGTGATGAATAATGCCGGAAGGGTAGTCTTATAATATGTAAAAGATCAGTTACAAAAGCCTTCATTTACCAGTTGTATAATTGGTGAAGAAACCATCAGCAAATAAGGACGGTATCAAAGCTGACACTTCGCCAATAACATGACCTTTGGCCACCGGTAGACATCCACTTTGCTTTCCAGCATCACTCCAGCAATGTATTGCAAAAGTAGCTTATTTATTATCTATCTCATTAAAGAGTAAATCATTCCAAAAAAACAAACCAACCAACAAGCACCCTAACAATAAACCAATCCAAGAGTTGTCA
The DNA here is from genome assembly GCF_947247035.1 of Vipera ursinii. NCBI lineage: Eukaryota > Metazoa > Chordata > Lepidosauria > Squamata > Viperidae > Vipera > Vipera ursinii. The sequence continues at coordinate 15,697,051 of NC_139520.1, read as the reverse complement.
CTCTTTACTGTTTCTTACAGATGACTTAACAGAGGCAGCAAAAATAATGTTTATTCACATTATTCTGCTCCTTAGCTTAATCGCTATTGCGGCCTTATAGCCAGATAATGCAATATATACCAAATATAGCTTGCGTATTTTCAGGAGCACCCACCTTTATGAGATATACATATTTAAAAAAAAGAGCCTTGGTGGAGCAGTGGGCTAATGCCTCCTTAAGTAACACCAGCTGCCTGCAATTAGTGCAGGTTCGAGTCCCACCAGGCTCAAGGTTGACTCAGCCTTCCATCCTTCCGAGGTAGGTAAAATGAGGACCCAGATTGTTGGGGGCGATAAGCTGACTTTGTAAAAATGTCGCTTGGGCCCCCCCCCCGAAAGCCCTAATAAACAGGCATATACATAGAATGAAGCCTATTGCTAAGCACATTGATTGGTGCTTCTTAGATTGTAAGCCGCCCTGAGTCTTCGGAGAAGGGCGGGATATAAGTGGGATATATATATATATAAAAAGTAAGCAGGAAACATCATAGAATAGCATAAAATAACAATTCAAGTAATAGCAGTGATCACCACTAGTATTCTCCTTCAGTCATGAATGAGACAAATAGAACCAATACAGGCAGAGAATTGAGGAACCTGGAAAGACACATCAGAGTTCTGGTTAGACAAAAGAAGCTACAATCGGGTAATCTCTGCCAGGGTATTTCTTCAGAATGGGATAGAATAAATGAATGTCACGTGAGAGTCTCTGTAAGAGGAGCAGGTGGCTCCAGGACTCCAAAGAGCAGGGGTCTTCAAACTTGGCCCTTTTATGACTTGTGGACTTCAACTCCCAGAATTCCTCAGCCAGGCACCCTGGCTGAGGAATTCTGGGAGTTGAAGTCCACAAGTCATAAGAGGGCCAAGTTTGAAGACCCTGGTTTAAGGGATGAGGACTAATGAAGAAACTTTAGGCCAGATCTGAAAAATGGTGGGAGATAGGTAGCGCTCTTTGATAAAGTGAAAAGCTGTGTATTTATCAGCATCATCCAGAATTGTCCTCCTGTGCTTGAAGTCACCCCCACCTCCCATATTTTTGGTTCCTCCGGAGGAATCGTTGCAAATACAAGATGAAGAGCCTTTTAGTTCCCTTCCTAACCCAATTCCTAACCCCCGTTCTCGCTCCCTTCTTTTCTTTTTCTGGCGAAAGAATACTTTGCATCTTAGACAAAGGAAATATTTAAACTGTTAAATCTGAACAAAGATACAGTCTGCATATGACTTCTCTGAAGCCCTATAAAAAAAAATCTTTAAAATTGCCTATTCACTCAAATTTACTGAGTGTAGCAAAAATGTCAAAGGCATAAAGTCAGAGAAGATTGAATAAAATAATGCAGAAAGACAGATTAGTCATGCACAGACCCACACAGCTTTTCACAGTGCACAATACCACTTTTTATTACCGCTCCAACTTTACAAAGGCTATGCTCAATGCATAGAGGATGATACATGGTCAGTCATGTAATCTGCCTTTGATTCGAAGCCTCATTTATCCGGGCCCCTTTCACAAAGACATTGATGAGAGATTTCACTGTTTCTATGGCATTGTTTTATTTATCATATATAATGGCTGCTTGGGGGGGGGAGGAGGAAAAAGAGAGAGCAAACCAGAGAGAGAGAGGAGGGGGGGAAGAGAGAGAGAGAGAGAGAGAGAGAGAGAGAGAGAGAGAGAGAGAGAGAGAGAGAGAGAGAGAGAGAGAGAGAGAGAGAGAGAGAGAGAGCAGGGATTATGTCATGAGTTTCCAAGTAAAGGGATGGCATTAAAGAGGTTTTTTTTTAAGCAAAAGTTTGCAAAGAGCTCCATTGCCTCTTAACAAGAGAGGTTTGAATGTTTTGCTGGCTGAGGAGCCTTGGTGTTGGCAGTAAATATTTATGTTTTGATTAATAGGGCAAATTTTTTAGAAGTTGGAAGAACGGTGGTTTCCACGATGTCATTTCCTCACATTCCCCCCCCCCCCCCCAGATTTACAAAAGATAGAGGTCTGTTTCCTTATTGGTCTTTAAGGACGCTCCAATCATACCTGCATAGGTAGACTACAGACTACTCAATCATATTAAAAAATAAAATATGAAAATAAATAAATAATTGTTTTTTTTTAAAAAAAATCTTCCCAATCTCCCCAATCTAACAGAAGGTTGGGGTGGGGGGAAAAACTCCACAAAGCAACTTGGGTCTCAGTACTGCTAACAAAAGCCTGAATAGGTTCACATTCGGTCTGGGGAGTTGGGCAATGACTTAAAATGTTGAGGACTATTCTATTCTAAGCTGCCTAGTCACGTAACCCAGGACAAAACATCCTCTCTCCATCCTGAAGAGGTAGTCCTCACTTAGTGACTATAGTCGGGACCAGCAAATCCATCACTAAGCATTGCAGTTGCTAAGCATGAAAATCGTGGCTGTGATGGGCTTATGACCTCCCTTCCCCGTTGGTCTTTAAACCAAATATCATGTGACTTTTGCAACTTGCAATTTTACTTCCATGTTCTCCATTAGCTCTGCTTGTCACCGGACCAGTGGGGAAGCACCTGAATGGCGATCAAATGACTGTGAGATGCTGTGACGGTCGTAAATGCGAGGATTCGTGACCAAGCTTTTTTTTTTACACTGTTGTAATTTTGGACAGTTGTTAAAGAAGGCTGTTGGTCAGTGAAGACTATCTGTAGTTCCAAGTGCACGTTCACACACACACACACACACACACACACACACACACACACACACACACACACACCACAAGGAGATACCACATACTCGGACACAACATATGCGTCTCCTGGTTTATAGCCCGATGGCTTTAACAACTAAACTAATCTGGCGATTGTTAGAATTAGCATTATCATCATGTGGTCCGAATGGGGAATAAGTGAATTTTCTAATTCAGACACAAAACCTCCCTCTCCTTTCCCTTTTCAACCTCTCTCCTTTCTTTTAATTCTGAAAGCAGTAAAAAGCGATTAAGGGGAAAAAAATACCATCTAACTTTGCTTGCAATACACTTGCCCTCTTCTTTTCTTTCTAAAATATAAAGCTGTCTGGGAATTGCCTCTTTCCCTCTCTAGCTCGGCACCATGTTTTAAATTCGAGCAATATTTTAATTATTTTTAGAGCGGCATATTTATTATTTATGCATTCACAGAAGAAAAGCGACTATTTGTCAGTCAGTTTTGTATCTTGCAAATTTAATAAACAGCAGCCCTTAAGATAGAATTTCTAAGCCTGCCAAGACTGACAAAAGCCAGCTAATGCGGAAATGTCAACATCGTAGGCGACTCTGCCATGCCTCTGAAATCGAGGGAAACCAACAAAAATGGAGTCTTCTCAACTATCTGGGGCAAGGGAGAGAGCTGTACCCCTCCCACTGCTTTGGAACTGTGCCGCTTCTAACCACAAGCAGACGGACTCAGTATGAATGGTGTGACTCTCCAAAAATTGCTCAATTACAATTCTTAGCAGCCCCCGGTCAGCTTGGCTCAAAGTGAAGGGTACTGGGAGTTGTAGTTTTAGCTGCATGATAAACTAGCTACCTGCTAAATCAAAAGAGCGCAGAGAAGAGCAACCGAGATGATCGGGCTGAAGGCTAAACCATACGTTAAAAGGGTTGCAGGAACTGGGTATGTGTAGTCTAACAAAGAGAAGGACTAAGGGTGACATGACAGTGGTCTTCCAATATGTCAGGGGATGTCACAGAGAAGAGCGGGGGCGGGGAAAAATCTATTCTCCAAAGTACCTGAGGGCAGGACAAGAAGTAATGGATGCAAGCTTTTCGAAGCGTTGATCCAATCCAGAATTAAGGGATCATATCCTGACAGTGAAAATGATTAATCTATGGAACGTCTTACCTCCAGAAGTTGTGGCTGCTTCGTTACTGGAGGTTTTTAAGGAGAGATTGGACAGCCATTTGTTCAGAATTGCACAGGGTCTCCTGTTTGAGCAGGGGGTTGGACTGGAAGACCTCCAAGACCCCTTCCACCTCTGTTATTTTGTGTTCTGTGCATGTCACTTCCATAGGTTCTCCAATCATTTGTAAAGCAGAACACTGATAAATGTAAGAATTCTTCTCCCTAATTGTTAAGTGTTAGGGTCTCTCTCCCCCCCTGCCCCCCGCAATCAAATATCCATCTTTATTCTGAAATGATACCAATTTGTCACATTATTAAGACTTCTGGTTGACCGCATTTAGCAGTTACATTTTTGTTTTGTTTTTCTTCTGTTTATTCTGACTACTGTTTTAGATTTGGAATGGCGGCGTGGCCCAATCCCGACCTACCCCTGCTCCCAAAGGTTTGTGAAAGATTTGCCTGACAGCTTCATTCAGTACTTTACAGCATCCCTCGAAGCCAAATCTTCTCCTGAGCTGAACAGGCTACGTGAAGGGAGCTTCGTTCCCTCCCGCCTTTCAACGGCGGCGAAGTAATTTCCATAACTCAGAGACTTGCCATTGTTTGTCTCCACTCGCTCTTGAAACAAAGTTTTTGGGTATTAAGTTTTCCTGGTCCTGCTGAGAAAGCCAGGAATGAAAGAACTCAAGAGTGACTGACACAGAGTCCCTAAGAATATTAAAGGGGAACTTCCATCTAATTAGCTGCCCCCTTGAAGCAGGGAGCAAAAACAAAAAAAACCCCACTGTTGCTTTCCCCATTCAATTTCTTGAGCCCCGACTTTTAAAATATGCACCCATTCAGATCTCTGACTTGTCAAAGCCAAACACAACAGGCCATTCAACTGATGTTTGTCTCCTGGGCTGAGCAAAGTCATCAGAATTCCATTGTCATTATCCCTTCTTACTTTTAAAAAAGAAAGAAAGAAAACAAAATACAAAAAAAAAAACAAAGAGATTTCATTTTGCCTTCCAGTCTTTCATCAGTTAATCATAGTCTTCTTTGTTAAGCTTTTCTCCCCATCTAGAAAACGGGTCCATATTTTTTAAGCCATGCTAGAGAAAGGGCTAAAGTAGAGGTGATTAATTTCTGATTGATATCTGCATGTGTGCCTATGTCTGTCTGCCTCTGTACATGTAAAGACATGTAAACCATCGATCACTTCTCGGGCACAGTCCCTTCCTTGGCTGAATTGTCTTTGAAATATTTCCCAGAGTTACTGAATTAAAAGACACAGCAAAAGACCATTAAGCCTCCCCTCAGCTAATGCAAAAAATCTCTTAGAGTACTACAATATCCCTAATAGGTAATCCCAATATTTAAAGCTCTCAGCTAGCTCCTATACTTTTCATTTCAAATGATAATGACATTATTAGGAAGTTGTTCCTGAAATTTAAGCTGTTAGTGTATTTTCCCCTGTTATTAGAATACTGTAAATTCAGTCAGGACAGGGTATCTGCAGGGTTTACAATGCCTCCATTTTAAACATTACAGTCTTCTCCAAATGTTACAAAGTAGAATCATCATCACTCAGAAGGCTGGCCGGCCAAACGCACGCTCTTCCCAAATTCTCAAATCTTTAGTTTCCCCACCCCCACCCCAAACTCCAGTTCATTTGGAACGAATTGTCACCAATTAATCCAATTAATTCTCATTGTGGTGGGTAGAGATTCTTTTAGGTTTTCGTTTGCTGTTTTGCACAGGGAGAATTGTGTTTGTGATTAACATCTTGGAAGTAGACTTCATTGGGCTTTCATAAATACAATTCATAAATGGCATTGAGTATGTTCTGGCTGTGATTTGTCATTCCTTGCATTCTTGGGTTGACAGGAAAGGTCTGTTCAGAAGGCTCTGAACACAACTCTAATGCTTGTTGGGGGGGTCATAAATTAGATCTTAGTTATCATAACCCCAATCATACTAGAAGGGAGCAAATGTGGGAAATGCTTTGGCATGGTGTAATCCTGAACACAATTTGTGCTGGGAGGGGAAGCAATTTTTCCCCCTGAAAAGCAAATATTTAGGGTACATCTCTCACTATGTCTTACCAATTACTATGTTAGTGGGAGCTGATGAGAGTTGAACTTCAAAATGTCTGAGGGAAGAGTCACAACATCAGCTTAAATTGGCCCAATGTATGCTGCAACTCTTTGCAGAAATGCTATTATATATATTATATTATATTATATTATATTATATTATATTATATTATATTATATTATATTATATTATATTATACTATACTATACTATACTATACTATACTATACTATATTATATTATATTATATTATATTATATTATATTATATTATATTATATTATATTATTATATTATATTATTATATTATATTATATTATTATATTATATTATATTATATTATTATATTATATTATATTATATTATATTATATTATATTATATTATATTATATTATATTATATTATATTATATTATATTATATTATATTATATTATATTATATTATATTATATTATATTATATTATATTATATTATATTATATTATTATATTCCCTGATCCAAATCCAGGTGGCATCTGCTGTCTCTTGCGCTTGGTTTATGTCTGGGTCTCCAAACTTGCAACATTAAGACTTGTGGACTTCAACTCCCAAAATTCCCCAGCCAGCTGGCTGAGGATTTCTGGGAGTTGAAGTCCACAAGTCTTAAAAGTTGCCAAGTTTGGAGGCCCCTGGTTTATGTGGTTTAAGGTCCACGCAGACAGATTGCTTTGAAAATCAAACCTTTTTTACCTGAACATCTACATAGTTTGAAACTTGAGTCCTTGAGCCTTTCCAATTTGTTGACCATCTAAGGTTAATTCTAATAATATTTGTCCACATAAAGTGAACATTGCTATTTATTCAATCCGCAAAGACTTCCCCACTCACTTTTTGATGTTGCTGAACTCCAGGTTCCATCATCCCCGCCATCTTTGGCACATGCCAGCTGTAAGGGGAGCTTTAGCTCTTTAACCTCCGGAGGGCTACATGTTACCCATCCCTAGCTTAGAGCTACATACACAACAAACCGTTCTATAAATGGTACCCCTAAATAGAAATTATTCATCAAGCCAACATATAGAGCCATATTTTTGTAAGTAGGGCTACGATGACTTAATGCATGTGCTAACAGCACGAATTTTATAGCGTTGTGCATCTGCAGCTGAGATTGCGTTGAAAACAAAAAAGAAACAGGCCGACTGAAATGGAAACTTTTGTTACTTATAATGTTAATGAAACCAGTTTATCAGGCTGCACAGAGGAAGTGGAATATTTAGTGCCATTTAATGTCTAATCATCGTCATTTCTTTGAATAAATCACATTACATTGTCTAGAACCTGAAAAGAGTTTGCTTATAACTCTCCTAATAAAGAGTAGTTTATTTATTTTTATTAAAGAGACACTCTTTCCACCATCTCTGGCACTTCTGCCTATTGGAAAGTCGTACTGCAGCTCCTAAACCCAAGCATCTTTGCAGCATTTTCACTAGAAATGATCGTGGCCATCTGCAGGAGACGTTGACCTCCAACTCAAAATGATGCTCACATGGGTTGTTGTTGCTTTTTTTACAGTTTTTAAAGAAATGGGTGTAAGGAGCCATGGAGATAATTTTGGGAAAGACCACAGGGGTAGGAAGATCAGGATTATTTTGGTGGAAGTTTTGCCCGATTATGTATTTATTTTACATAGGCTGAAGCTGAGGCCGAGTTCAGGATAAATGCGGAGTCTGTCAGAAATTAACTTCATGCCAAATGAGAAACCATTGCTCTTTGAGGGTCTGTCACAGAGGAGAAGGGGTCGACCTATCCTCCAAAGCACCTGAAGGCAGGACAAGAAATAATGGATGGAAACTAATCAAGGAGAGAAGCAACCTGGAACTAAGGAGAAACTTCCTGACAGTGAGAACAATGAATCAGTGGCACAACCTGCCTCCCAGAAGTTGTGGATGCTCCAACACTGGAAGTTTTTAAGAAGGGACTGGATAACCATTTGTCTGAAATGGTATAGGGTCTCCTGCTTGAGCAGGGGGTTGAACTAGAAGACCTCCAAGGTCCCTCCCAACTCCTTTAATGTGTTACTGAGGGATATTTTTTCTCCTCTCTGTCAAGAAATTCTAGCCTTCTGAGAGCTCCTTGCATCAAGTCAACTTGTACCACGGATAGTTCAGCTCATTTTTCAATCCTGTAATTTTTTTTTTTTACCCAGCTTCATTTGATGCTCTTTATGTTGCCCACAGCTGTCTAGCTCCCCGTAACATTTAAGCGAACCACAATGAACCTATAAGTCATCATAAATGAAAATGATGGCAGTTGTCGTCAGGGCCTTTGATTAATGGAAATATGGGCAGTTGGACACAGACTAGATGGTTATAAATGCTGCTGTCGGACAAAAATAATTATGGTATTAATAAGGAAGTAGGGAGATAACTGACCTGAGAGTGAGACAAAAAAATAAAAATAAAATCATTTTGGTGTTTGCACATTTTGCGCATCGGATATCGCGGGTGCATTTGTGTTTCCTTGTGGATTTCCCCCCCCCAAATAGCCCTGATGGGTCTTTTCTATAAAATTACTGCAAGGTAGTTTGAGCCATTTTAGCTTCCCGAGTGCTTCCAGTTAAAAAAATTTTTTTAATTGACTTAATGTTAGTCCTAACTAAATGCCAGTGACTAAGTTGGCTGTTGCACGTGCAATGTCTGGCAGCCGAAGAGATGCAGAGGGGGAAACGGAACGGGGTTGAAGGGGGGGGCAGCCCCCGCATATCTTATTATACCTGAAACACTATTCTGATATGTACTAAATATTATGACTGCCACCAGCCCCACCATAATTGATTCACCCACACAGCCATTTAGTCTGCGAGCTGTTCGTTTTACAAATTCTACAATCTTTTAGAAATTCTTTCAGTGGGAAAGATTGCGGCTTCCCTTTAGATTCATTATGGTGATTGAATCCTCTTCAATAGAGAACTGTTTAAAAGGAGCACAACTATGGGTGTCTCACTCTGAGCGAAAGCACATAGGTTAAAAGCTTGTCTGTGTGGCATAATTCATGGCTGCTATACTAAACAATCACTTTTTATGGTGACCTTCATAAGATACAAAAAGGCAACAGAACGAAGCTCACAGCATATATATATATATATATATATATATATATATATATATATATATATATATATATATATATATATATACACACACACACACACACACACACACACACACACACACACACACACATTTTAACAATCCAACCACTGCAGCTCCTGGAATTCCTCATTAAAGAACCAATTAATAATGTAGAATAGAAGGAGCTTTTATTATTTTTCCTTCCAGATGTAAAATCATAATTAATCTAAGTGCCAAATGGAAAAAAGGAAGGAAGGAAGGAAGGAAGGAAGGAAGGAAGGAAGGAAGGAAGGAAGGAAGGAAGGAAGGGAAGAAGAAACCAACTAGCCAACCTCTCTGTCTTCATATCACTATGGAAAGTTAAAAAAAATGTATTTAAATATTCTGCACACCTGAACCTTGGCCATCCGTCATTGTTATGACTTAAAACATCACTGACTAAATTAGGTTTGGTTTGCACAGAGCTGGGAGAGTCAGATGGCTTGAATGACAAAATTAGAACATGTTCAGATCAGTGGAACAAAACTGCACAGGAAAGGGAGATGGGAGAAAAGGGGAAGTCTGCCCACAATTGCACAGCAATTCCACCCTGCTGTCTTGTGATTTTGTGTTTTCTTCCTGTCCTCCACAAATATAGGTGACAATAGGAAACCAAAGACTGTTCCTGTCATGGGGTGTGAGGGCCATCGAGAAGGAAGTGTCTCCTCCTCACCATTGTTGCATTTATGGATTAAAATATTTAGCTTTCCCAAAAAACATAATCTCTGGCTCTCTTTTGTTAACCGAGTGTCATCACAACACAGAACAACACAAGAGAGGTGTTCCTAGTGCAGAACATCTGGACTTTTATGAGATGGCTACAAGAGCTCTCAATCCTCTATGCTCATGCTCAAACAGCTGTTTAGTGTAGAAAGCAACAACTGCATGAGTCTTAATAGTTATTTATTTGTATCCCACCTTTATTATTTTTTTTACAATTGTTATTCAAGGGGTCGAACTTACTTAATTCTCTTTCCTCCTCCTATTTTTCCCACAACCGTAACTTTGTGAGGTTGTCCCAAAGGTGCTTTTTCAAAAAGGCAAAATGGTGGGGAATGGAAGGATTTAGGATAATTTATTTATTAGGATAAATCCTTCCATTCCACACCATTCAGCGGGAACTGAAGAAACGATCAGAAGCAAAAGGTTTCCAAGGGGGAAAAAAAACACCAAGAAAATCCAGTTGCCTTTTGGAAAAGCGCCTTTGAATCAATTTGGTCTTCCACATGCCAATCAGAGAACAAGAAAGAGGAAGGAACCCATGTTCAATGGAAAATAAATTGGATTGAATGGAGTGCTTATGAGAGCCATGATAGGCTTGTCTATCAACTCCATCCCACATCATTTAGCAACCACAGTCATTGAACCGCTCATAACCAGGAATCTAGCATCCTTTAGCTGAATGCTCCCAAATTCCATGATATTTATGGTTTAGTTGAAATCAGAGTTTCCTGGTCTTCTCAGCAACAACAACAAAAAAATGAAACTCAAAATAAAGGCTGAAATGTGATATCTTTGCATTTTTGACCCTCAGGAACCCTTATTAACCTCTTTCTCATTTTCTTGCAGTGCCTTTATTCTGGTTGTGTTTACACAGAACACGTGACTTGACATGCATTTATCTTAGTTAGCCGCATTTGACTTGATTCAGTGCACTGGACCAACCCCAAAATGGGTTAACTCGGAACCAGGTAAAATGTACTATGATAACACAATCTCTTTGCTGACACGTCTCCTTATGTTGTACTCAGAATAATTGCTTCCTGTTATATTATCAGCTCAAATCCAGATTGCTTGGGATGAACACTAACAATGCCTATATATTCATACAGAAAATACAATGCACCAGGTATTCTTATTCATAATTCTACTGCATTTAAATATGTTGCACATTATTATGTGCTTTTAACATAAATCAGTGGCTGGCTTACTCTTTGGGTATGGGATACCGGTCCCCAGAATTTTTCCTTTTCTTTTTTATAGTTCTGCAACCTACCTCGGAAGATCCCTGCCCACATAAAATGGTTATTGTTGTAATAATTTTTGGTGACATTTATAGCTTAAAGACTTTGTACCATTTTTTTATTGACAAGCCAGCTATGAATCAACATGCATGATCACAATAAAAATGCACAAAATATATGCATTCGAGTGGATGTTTTGTCAATAGGGCATCACATTGATCCATGTTCTTTGTGGCTATTTGTGAAGCTCTATACATGCATTCTGCTGAAAATTTAAACCGCTGACCTGCTTCAGAATCATATTATATATTGCACGTAGAAGTTTTGATTCTAGCTGTTCAGATGAAAATTGGGTGGATGTTCAGAAATTTCAGCTTTGATGTTTATTAGAGTACAAGACAGCTTGAAAATTTGCAGGCAATTTGATTTCATAGGAAGGGATAGCCAAAGTAATTTAGCCTTTGTATAAAGAAGTTCCAGTGGCCAAGACTAAAAGAATTGTACAAGCAGTGCTATACATTCAGTGAATCTGACTATTTTTTACAACGTATTTTGGAGACCACCAATAACTGAATAGCTTGATCCAAAGTGGGTTCTTTGTCTGGTTTAGCCTTACTTGCTAAAGCCAAAATCGGCAGTGAAGACTCAGGCCATTTGAAAAACAATCTGTGGGAAGAGATGGAGGTTTTTGCCTAAGTGAAGGTTAACTCCTCTTTAAAACTCTCATTGTCTACACTTCACTTCTGAATGACTCTATGTTGCTTATCTTGACTCCAAAAGATTGTTAGTGGGAAACTATCAGCTACTATGCTCTTCAAGAGTCCATGGCATGATGGACCTCTGGTAAGGATTTATGGTGAACTAGAGGTTCCTGACAAGCAAGGTTGACTTTGTGGTAGATAGTGAATTCTAGCTGGCAAACTCTCTCCAAAAAAGGAGAGATTGTGAGATCGCCCACTTGTATTCCAGACAAGGGCAAGTAGCCTGTAGGAACTTGTGAGTCGAGATACTGGGAACTAAAGTATTTCAATCAAGTTCACAGCCATAATGTAGTCTATATGGGTACAAGGTTTTCTGAGCTTTTCTTAATCAAATTCAATCAAATTGCTTCTAAATTGCTATTCAACTGTTCAAGTATTAAAAAATCTTTTGAGCAACAAGTTTTATAATGCCAGGTGTGTTTCCTTCAATTCTTAACAAAAGAAGTTTTAAACGCAACTTTAAGGATATATATTAAAAAAAATTCTTTGGAATAAACAGAAAAAGGATGGTAAGAATGTTTATTTTGGAAAGTTATAAATGGACTAAGGATTCAAATGGATTTGTACAGTTGTTGGATACGAGATGGGTGGCAAATAAACTTCATCAATATATAATAATAAATATGTAATAAGATTTTGAAATTCATTATCAGACACCTCATGGAAAAATATTATTGTTTTGAATTTTAAAAAGAAAAAAGTGGGATTAGGCACTAGAAAGAAAAAGAATTAGACATTAGAAAGAACCAGAAGAAGGAATAAGAATTAAAATTAAAGGAGAAGAACATTGAAGTTTGACTTAATACAGAACTGAGAAGAATACTTTAACAATTGGATATGTTGAAAGATATTTGTGAACAATGGACCCAGAAGAAAATTATAAGAGTGTCTGACATCCATCTATTCAATAGATTGCATTTAAAAGATGTTCTAGAAGAGGAACAACTTTTATTGGACAATACTAAAACTGATTTGAAATGGCTTTAAGAATGATTTAGAAAAAGGTGTCATATTGACTGTAGAGCTGAAACTGGCTGATCTGTTAATAATTAAAACAAATATACAAATAGTGAGCCTTGGTGGAGCAGTGGGCTAATGCCTACTTAAGTAACACCAGCTGCCTGCAATCAGTGCAGGTTCGAGTCCCACCAGGCTCAAGGTTGACTCAGCCTTCCATCCTTCCCAGGTAGGTAAAATGAGGACCCAGATTGTTGGGGGCAATTAAGCTGACTTTGTAATAATGCCGCTTGGGGTGTGTGTGAAAGCCCTAATAAGCAGGCATATACATAGAATGAAGGCTACTGCTAAGCTTGTAAGCCGCCCTGAGTCTTCGGAGAAGGGCGGGATATAAATGGAATTAAAATAAAAATAAAAATAAAAAAATAAGAGTGACCTGCATAATTTTTCTATGTCAGAGTTACAAAATGATCTGTTAAAGTTTTGAAGGTCTTTATGAGAACAGAGATAAAAAATAAAAAGAAATAAGGTTCTAGGGAATTAAATTAAAGAAGAAATTAAAGATCAAGATGGTTAAAAATAAAGGGATAAAATATAAAGTTGGTTTATTTTATCAAGGTTAAAATAGATATGCTGTTATGTCTCATAACCCTTATTGGACTTTTGCTGATCAGGACTGAATCAAAGAGGCTTTAAAAATGTGTTTATAGATAAGAGATGGAATATGGGGAAAAAAGAGATCATTTGTTGCATTTTAAGAAAAGGTGATACATTACTAAAATTGGCTTATACTTGTTTTGATGAAGGTGGAAGTCATTTCCTTTTAGTTTAGCTTAGTTTACTAGTTTTTAATCTTTTCAATTATAATGTTTGATAAAATTGTTATTGGAAAAAGAGCTCACTGTATGATGAAGTTTGAGGTTTCTATAGTATTTCTCATGCTGTCCAAGAGTAATCAATTAAAAAATATTTTTTTTCGGAGACCTATTCTGCACCAAAAAACAGATGGGGGTTTAATTTCAGGCTCAGTCTAATAAATGACATAACACAGCCTATTCTCAAGCAGAATATGTCTTTCACATGATGAAGAAAATCTTTGCTTCAAATCTGTGGTATACATAATCCAGGATATTTACTGTATATTCTAGATTTTCTATGTAGGAGACGTCGACTGATCTGCAAATAGAGAGAAGTGGTTGCCAGCTTAATTTACAAGCCAAACTCCTAAGAAATTTGGGCATGATTTAGAACAAAGCTTTGTGGCAGCAACTCAGAAATGTGATAAATTTTGCTTTTTGGATTCATTAGCTGTCTCCTTTATAAAACAAAATATTCCAAGTTGCAATTATTTGTGCATTAAAACAGTAAGCCTAAGACATCTGAAAATTAGAATTCCATGTCAGACTGTGAATATCCCACAAGCATGCTGCCTTTCATTAAAATCTGTTTGACATTTTTGCTATGTGCAGAGAGGCAAAGGATGCCAGAAAGCTTGATATTTGTGATTACATCCTTCTGCTAATACAAGACATTCAAAAATTGTATTAAAACATTAGCTACAAAAGGCTGAGCAGCGAAAAACAACAAATAAATAGATTTAGCATTTGTTTTTATTTTTAAGAGGAAAAGTAGGCCACCATATGATCTATTGCCCTAAATAATTTCCTAAGGAAGGGCAATCTTTCTCATTTTCTCCCTTTCTTTCTCCCGAGAAGTCTGTTGATAAGAAATGTGCTAATTCCCTCCGTGCTTGCTCGCCCTCTTCCCTTCCACCCCCTTTGAAAAAAGGAGAGAGAGAGAGGAAAAAGTGCAAATTTTTAATCGTTCTTGGGGAATCGTGTAATGATCGCGAGTCACGTGACTTCCCCCCTGGAAAAAAGATATTATTTTGTCACAATAACGCAAGTAAATTATCTCACCGGCAACTTGCTTAAAGGTCAGAGAGATCATCTGATGCAGAAGATGGAAATTTCTCCTGCCAAAACAATATTGACAGCTTATCAAGCAGGATGGAGAAAATACAATGATATAATAGAATGTAAGGTAAGATAACACTTGCTACTGGAGGCAGAAAATATGACATGGCATTTCAATTTTAAGGTTATGGGCAGGATGATATCGTATGGAAACGAGGAGACAAAACTGTGTTCCTTGCATGTGAATTTTATCGTGGCAAATGCAACTACAGTATTTTAATGTACAGTGTGGTTATTAGATGCATCTTAGGGAAAGAAAAAGCTTCAGCTTCAGAGTCATTTGCAAATAGATGACAGAACACGAAGCAAGAATAATATCCTTCCTCATTAAACCTAAAACAAAGGCCAGGAACCAATCATACATCTCTTTTCCATTAGTTAAGAGAGAGTTTGGATTTTTGTAAAGGATTCTCTACCTCTCTCCCAGCTTGCCTCCACCTGGATATCCCACAATAAGTGGACTTAATGCTGGACTTTCGGCAGTAATCATGCTGGCTGCGGAATTCTGGGGCCTGAAGTCCACATCCCTGGAGTGTGTCCAGATTTTGGCAAGCTCTCCTAGATATTGCCTAGGCTGGGCTGCGAGATTCTGTTAGACCGATCGATGGAAATGAGAATAATTCTGTTCGAAAAGCTTGCTACCTGCTGTCCTGTGATTGAGAATTGGTCAATTCTTGACCAGATATGAAGATAGAAAGATATGAAGAAAAAGTCTGAGTTCACCCATCGTGTTATGCTGACCATGCTTAGCTGTGCTTTATTAAATAAACCACAATGATCTGGGTTCATGCAATACACGGAGCTGAAGCACACTAGCTTATGGCGTATGTCACTGCAGTTCTTCAGGACTTCAGTGGCCAAAGAATCATGGCAAAGAGTGGAGGAAAGCAAATTATATCATGGACTCCTTTAACTACAACTTATTAGTGAAAGACTTGAAGATCCCTGAGTCAATACGCCCTGCACATCTAATTCTGCTCTAGAATATATGGAATGTGCCTTCCTTCCTTCCTTCCTTCCTTCCTTCCTTCCTTCCTTCCTTCCTTCCTTCCTTCCTCCAAGTGTAGGTAGAAAAAGATCATGCTGAAATTTTATTGGGAAAGAATGAGAGCAAGCCAGCTTGGTATTTGGCCAGAAGTGCATTTAGTAGAGAAGAGAAGACATTAATGAGAGCCAGTCTGCATTGATGGTATGAAAATCAGAAACACAAGAGGGCTGTAGCTGAAACAGGCCCTACATAAAGAGAATGTAGAACATACTTTTTGAGCTTTCCGATGTCTATTGGAATCTTTTCTTCTAACCCACCAACAGATGTAATTAAGACTCTTGTACATGTGGCTTACCAACAGTTTCCAAATAAGTTTGTTTTTTTAAAAAAGATGCTTATCTATCTCATTGTTGCCACCAGGTTCCTGTTCTCTATTGTTCTTGTTCTCTCTTCCATCTTTCTTGTCCTCATCCCACTTTTAAGAGAACAAGTAAAGGACAGCATCTAGTGGTTGCCTATTTAACACATAATATTGAATATTATGTGTGACCCACAGTATGCCGTTCTTGCAATAAATTAAGCCAATATCAAATAATTGTTTGCTTCAGAGTGATATTTTAAGCCAGATCCTCTTCGTTCCTTTCTTTAGCATCTCCCTGGTGTGAGGTACTGGGTTAAACAATGGGGAAAAAAATGTTTGGTAAAAGCAAGAATGCAAACAAGAATATGTGTGACTGTTTATGTGTTGAGGGAGGGAGGAATGCTTATTATTATATTATTTTGCATGACATCCAGTTGATTGAATTCATTATATAGTAGAGCCAGCTAATGCACAAGCTCAGTTTCCGTTTTTCATATTTTGAAATATATAGGGGCGGTGTCACCCTGAAGTGGAGAAGGATCATTCCACATCCTTTTGTGTTTCCCATTTAAGAGTCAGGTACTACCAACAATTCAAATCAGATTCCCTCCACCCACCCTTTTTTTGCTGAGAGACGCATAACTTAATAAAATGGAGAGCATCTCAAAAACGGCACCCTCGGATTTTTTCGTGAAAGGAACGCTTAGAAGATGACAAACATCACTTGAGATTGAATGACGATAAGATAGGTCAGCTCCTATTTTTTCCTCTGTAAAGAAGCATGATTATCTTTCTCGTTACATTATACTTTGGAAAAAAAAATGAGGACATTCAATAAAAGATATGTAACACTAACCTCCCCCCCCACCCCACAAGATGACCTCTTTGATGTTAATGGACAAGGCTCTGCTTTTCAAATCTTGCCTGGCACCGGAAAGAGCTACGTATTGTATCGTCAGTCTTTTGACTTCACACACACACACGCACACACACAAAGCATCGTTTTGCCAAGTTATAATATGGTGAAACATATTTATGTGCAAAATAAAACACAAACAAACAGAACAGTGAGGGTTTAACACTTGCCGGATTTGAATGTTCCAAAATGGTAATGGTCCAAGATACATATGTTGAAATTATCCAAGATGCGGAGAAGATATTTCTCTGGCAGACAACCTCACATTTTCAAAAGCAAGCCAGCCAGAGCCTAAAAATATTTCAACTGACTTAAGACCAATTAAGGAGCAACCTTTTTCAATGTCATATCAGAATTACGTAGAAATTATCAGCATTTCTGATATTATTTAATGCCGGTTTGCTGCAGAGTAGTTACAAAGGGCCAACTTTAGGCTTCCCCATGGGTGGTTGGGTGTATGCAGAAGTGAATTTCTTTATGATAGCAGAAGACATTTTAAGCTTTGGTCCTTTATCGCTGTTTTAGTCAAGCCTGTGAATTCTTGGCTACTATTGATAACTGGCTATACCAGATTTTTTTTTTACTATTTATATCTTGCCTTTATTGTTTTTACAAATAACTCAAGGCAGCGAACATACCTAATACAGGTAGTCCTCGATTTGTGACCACAATTCTATTGCTGAGACATTTATTAAGTGAGATTTGTCCTATTTTATGACCTTTCTGGTCACAGTTGTTAAGTATAGCACTACAGTTGTGACATTAGTAACACAGCTGTAATGTGACTCTGGCTTCCCCATTCATTTTGTTTGTCAAAAAGTGGCATAAAGTGATCACATGACCCTGGGATGCTGCAACCGTCATAAATATGAGTCAGTTGCCAAGTATCTGAATTTTAATCATGGAACTATGGAGATGCTGCAATGGTCGTAAGTGTGAAAAATTGTCATAAGTCACTTTTTTCAGGGGCGTCATAACTTTGAATAATCACTAATTAATTGTTGTAAGTTGTGGACTTCCTTTCCTCCTCCTATTTTCCTCACGACAGCAACCTGTGAGGTAGGTTGGGCTGAGAGAGAGGAACTGGCCCAAAGTCACCCAGATGGCTTTCATGGTTAAGGCAGAATTAGAACTCGTGATCTTCCACTTTCTAACTAGATCAAATGGCTCATTTCTATGTTGTTTAAGATATTGTAATATATCAATGATGCTTATGTGCTGTGTTAATCTCTCTCTCTCTCTCTCTTTCACACACACACACACACACACACACACACACACACACACACAAAGTCTGCTGGGAAGATTAAAAACATGGTAATTATAGAAGGTCCTGAACACTCTCCAGTTCGTATTAATTAGTGAATTCACTTGATGAATGTTTCTAGGACTGCAAATAATTAAGGATTGCAATAGCTCTTTGACATGGCTTTCTCCAGGTATTTTGGATGGTTTTCTCCAGGTATTTTGGACTACACTTCCCATCTGCCAATATCAAAGATAAGGGAAGTTACTGTATAATGTAAAATAGCAGAATGGCATGGGAATGGGAAGACTTTGCTCAGAGATTCTGGGCTTATTTTGCACAGCTATTCCATCAACAAGGTTGTGATATATCATTGGCCGAACTTCCATGACTCAAAGGTATCATTGGGTTCTATTGGTGGAGCTGCTCTTAGCCTTTATTTGATCTTCTTATAAGACTATAGGATAGGGATAGGCCAACATTATTTTATTTTTCTGGTTGCTTTTATTTTGGTTTTGTTTTGTTTTTTTTTTTAAAAAGAAGAGTTGAATGTTCTGCTTAGCCTTGCTAAATTTAGATCAGGGATCTTCAAACTTGGCCCTTTTATGACTTGTGGACTTCAACTCCCAGAATTCTTCTGCTAGCGTGCCTGTCTGAGGAATTCTGGGAGTTGAAGTCCACAAGTCATAAAAGGGCCACGTTTGAAGACCCCTGATGTAGAGGATTACAAGCCTGAGGTAAAATAAATCTTTCCAAATCGTCTTCAAGTTTCAGCCAGAGTTTTTCAATTATATTTATTTTATTTTATTTTATTTTATTTTATTTATTTTATTTTATTTTATTTTATTTTATTTTATTTTATTTTATTTTATTTTATTTTATTTTATTTATTTTATTTTATTTTATTTTATTTTATTTTATTTTATTATTTATTTTATTTTATTTTATTTATTTTATTTTATTTTATTATTTATTTTATTTTATTTTATTTTATTTTATTTTATTATTTTATTTTATTTTATTTTATTTTATTTTATTTTATTTTATTTTATTTTATTTTATTATTTTATTTTATTTTATTTTATTTTATTTTATTTTATTTTGTTATTTTATTTTATTTTATTTTATTTTATTTTATTTTATTTTATTATTTTATTTATTTTATTTTATTTTATTTTATTTTATTTTATTTTATTTTATTTTATTTTATTATTTTATTTTATTTTATTTTATTTTATTTTATTTTATTTTATTTTATTTTATTTTATTTTATTTTATTTTATTTTATTTTATTATTTTATTTTATTTTATTTTATTTTTACTTTAATGAAGTTGTGACCAGGCTGAGTTTGTGAATATAGACTCCTGTGGATCTGCCTTTCCTATTTTTACGTTCAGCCTTTCTTTTCCTTTCTAGACTGCCAGTTTTCACCTCAGGTAAGACAAAGCGCTTAGTAGTGGAAAAGAATTCCCAGGTCTTAGGAGGACAAACAATGGCCCTTGTTTATTTGTGCAATGTTTTCACCAGTTAGCTAAGGAACGAAGTCTTGTTAAAAAGGATTTTATTCTGGGTCATCTAGAGCTTGAGGAGTCGACAGAGAAAAAGATTATTCTCCCTCCCTTCCACCTGCCTCACAAAAGTTTCTATGCAGCAATTAAGAGTGCTTAATCTACAAACCCAGTCAAGCAGGGCAAAACTTGCCAATGGGGTAAACTTACTTAGGAAAGCAGAGGTTTCTTAAGGGCTGAGTAGAAGTAGGCCGTATGTAAAATATTACCTCACAAAAAGGCTTTTGTGAAAAGTTTGAATACTTGCCTCATATACTTGCCTCATAACAACCTGCCTCCAGAAGCTGTGAATGCTCCAACACTGGAAGTTTTTAAGAAGAGCCATTTGTCTGAAATTGTATAGGGTTTCCTGCCTGAGCAGGGGGTTGGACTAGATGACCTCCAAGGTCCCTTCCAATTATTATTATTATTATTATTATTATTATTATTATTATTATTATTATTATTATTATTATTAAATGTAGATTTCTTTCAAGTAAAAAACTCATCCATCTCTTTTTTTAAAAAAAACACAAGCATATTAATGTACAGGTAGTCCCTGACTTATAACAGTTCGTTTAGTGACTGTTTAAAGTTAGAACGGCACTGGAAAAAGTGACCTGTGACTGTTTTTCACACTTATGACCGTTGCAGCATCCCCATGGTCACATGATCCAAATTCAGATGTTTGGCAACTGACTCATATTTATGACGTTTTGCAGTGTCCCGGGTGTGTGTGTGTGTGTGTCATGTGATCCCCCTTTTGTGACTTTCTGACAAGCAAAGTCAATGGGGAATCCAAATTCACTTAACAACTGTGTTACTAACTTAACAACTGCAGGGATTCACTTAACAACTATGGCAAGAAAGGTCATAAAATGGGGTAACATTCACTTAGCAGATATCTCACTTAGCAACATGAATTTTGGGCTCAGTTGTGGTTGTAAGTCGAGGATTACCTGTATCTTCTTTATTTTTCCATTTGTTTTCTTTTTCCTTGGTTATTTTATTGTTCTTAGTTTTTTATGGTTGTGAGCCACCTAGAGTAGCCCCATAGTGAGATAGGCAGCAAATAAATGTAACAACAACAACAACAACAACAACAACAACACTACATTGGCAAGCTCTACAGTTGAGCTTTTTTGGAATAAACAATCCAGCTGCCAAAACCTAGGTATACATGTAATTTAAGACTAAGCACAAGAGTCTGTGTGTAGTTTTTAAATGTATTAGGAACATACTGTTTGAAGAACTGCTGGTTTTGAACATTATCGGAAGCCATAACACAGTTTTTGCCCTACCATGTTTTGTAAAGCCAATGATTATGATTCATAAAGCCGCATTTTTTTATGTCTTAACATGTTGCAGGAATACAACAGCAGTTTATTCAACAAATCGTGGTTGCAGAAGTTATAGTTTGGATTTGTGAATGTAGTAGCCTTTGGCTGCTTTGGTTAAAAGTTACAGTTGTAACATTCTGCATAATCCACAAACAGCCCACCTTAAATGTAGCCTTTGGGAGTTTTTAAAAATTGTGCCTGCATTTTTAGGGCCATATTTAATGTCTGTTGCCCTAGACAACAGTCCCATTGATCACACTAAGCAAACACAGTTAATGCAACTAGAAAGAAAAGAAACTTCATTGCTGTGAGATAATCTGGGCAAAAACTTTCATCCTCTGCGTGTAAGGTTGGGTAGCCTGTTCAGCCGATCAAACTGGGGGCTTTTTGCTCCACATCTGAAAATTCAAAAAACTTAGAAAGCTTAAAATAAATAAAAAAGGCCTTCAGTTGCAACCAGTCACTAACCAGTAGCTGATAAGCAATTGGGCTTGTTCATTGTCTTCTCACTGACATCCGCTGTAGGACTGTATCACAGGTCTTGTTGAAATTAAGCAGACATTTTCAATGTTTACTGTTAAAGTTGCTGTTCTAACATGCCTTCCATATTCTGATGGGTGTGGCTCCAATTCTTAAAAGGTATTACAGGTATAGCCCTTAATAATAATAATAATAATAATAATAATAATAATAATAATAATAATAAGAAGAAGAAGAAGAAGAAGAAGAAGAAGAAGAAGAAGTTGGAAGGGACCTTGGAGGTCATCTAGTGCAACCCCCTGCTCAGGCAGGAAACCCTATACCATTTCAGACAAATGGCTGCCCAGTCTCTTTTTAAAAACTTCCAGTGTTTGAGCATTCACCACTTCTGGATGCAGGTTGTTCCACTGGTTAGTTGTTCTAACCGTCAGGAAGTTTCTCCTTAGTTCTAGGTTGCTTCTCTCCTTGACTAGTTTCCATCCATTGCTTCTTGTCCTGCTTTCAAGTGCTTTGGAGAATAGCTTGGCTCCCTCTTCTTTGGGGCAGCCCCTGAGATATTGGAACACTGCAATCATATCACCCCTCGTCCTTCTCTTCATTAAACTAGTCATACCCAATTCCAGCAACCGTTCCTTATATGTTTTAGCCTCCAGTTCCCCAATCATCTTTGTTGCTCTTCTCTGTACCCTTTCTAGAGTCTCGACATCTTTTTTACATCGTGGTGACCAAAACTGGATGCAGTATTCCAAGTGTGGCCTTACCAAAGCATTGTAAAGTGGTATTAGTACTTCACTTGATCTTGATTCTATCCCTCTGTTAATGCAGCCTAGCACTGTGTTGGCTTTTTTGGCAGCTGCAGCACACTGCTGGCTCATATTGAAGTGATTGTCCACTAGGACTCTGAGATCTTATAATCATGACCGAGCCCAAAATTTATATTGCTAAGTGAGATATTTGCTAAGTGAGTTTTGCCCCATTCTACAACTTTTCTTGCCCAATTTGTTAAGTGAATCCCTGCAGTTATGAAATTAGTAACAGGGTTAAGTGAATCTGGCTTCCCCATTGACTTTGTCAGAGGGTCGCAAAAAGGCGATCACGTGACTCTGGGAGACTGCAGCCGTCATAAATGTGAGCCATCGATCATCTGAATGTAAATCATGTGACCATGGGGATGCTACAACTGTCGTAAGTGTGAAAAATGGTCATAAGTCACATTTTTTCAGTGATGTCGTAACTTTGAACAGTCACTAAACGAACGGTTGTAAATGCTACCTGTATTTAGAGGAATCTCCCTGTCAGAGTTTACCGTGATTAGGATTTCTTCCCCCCCCTCCTATCCTTCAATTTCATTTCAATTGTCACAGCCCTAAATTCAATAATCTAAAGACTTTGGGGATACTGACAAATCAGTGATTACATTTCCATACATTTTATAGCCGTCCATATCTACAAATCTAATATTGACCTGGAGTTATCAGTGAAAGAGAAGTTATTAATTCTGACAGCTATAAGGGAGAAACTAATATCCTCCTTTCTACAACATCTTGTATTAATACCATGGGAAGTAAAGATGAGGGGTGTAAGTTGGCTTGGCTGGCCAGTGGAGAAGAAAGAGACTATTAGAAGCCAAGAAAGAAGGGGTCAAATTTATTTTGAGAAAAGGGGATGAAATAAATGTCTTCACTTGGCACTGTAACATGGGGATTGTTGACTTTTATTCAGGGTACAGTAGTCCTTGACTTACGACCATAATTGAGCCCAACATTTCTATTGCTAAGGGAGACATTTGTTAAGTGAGTTTTGCCCCATTCTTACAAACTTTTTTGCCCCGTTTGTTAACTGAATCACTGCAGCTGTTAAGTTAGTGACATGGCTGTTAAGTGAATCTGGCTTCCCTCCTTGACTTTGCTTGTCAAAAGGTAACAAAAGATGGTTGATTACATGACTATGGGACATCGCAACCATCCTAAATATGAACCAGTCGCCAAACATCTGAATTTTGATCACGTGTCCATGGGAATGTAAGTGTGAAAAATGGTCATAAGTCACTTGTTCAGTGCCATTGTAACTTTGAGTGGTCACTAAATGTTGTAAGTTGAGGACTACCTGTATTCCTTATGCATGGTGATACCAACAAGCAAATGTTTTTCCAATTTTACCAATGAGCAGAAGACATGAGCAAGCCAGCTAGGAAAAGGTTGGTCTTTCAAGGTAACAGAGCTTTTAAAATATAAATAAATATTAGTGCTGTTGCATACCTTTATCATTATATAAATGGGATTAAAATAAAATAAAAAAATTATCTTCACTTTCTTGTTCAACCCAATGGAAGAGATCTGGCTTTTTACATTGTTGTTCAAAAAAGGAAAATATTAGTGAAATTTTCTAGGTTGTGTTCTGTATGTTTACTGATTGCTGAAGTTGCCAAACGATTAGTGTACACACAAATTCTGCCTTGTTTTCTACAATGCTCTTTTTAGCAACCTGATTTTCTATTAAATCCAAGAAAAAGGTCTTCTACCTGAGTTTTTCCAGGAGCAGTGTTTTTGATGCCAACCAACTAAGAAGGAGGTCGTTCTTGAGAAATTATTGGAGAATTTCTTTTCCTTAGAGAAGTAATTCATCCATTTTTTTCCTGCCCAGATGATAAAGACATTTTAAATACTATTTCTGACATGCTCTAGAAAGAATAGTCAAGAAATGGTCGACAATACTCAATAACCCAACATGTCTATTTTAACTTTGGTCATAATAATTGTACACTAGAGTATAACGTGTCTGTCATGGTTCTGATTAAAAAGACACATCAAAGAGTACTGCATGATTATTTATTCTAAAAAAGTCTATAATGAGCAGAAAAGGAGCATTGGCACTCATGGATGGATGCCAGAATCTGAATTCTCCTCCCCTTGAATTCTCCTTCACCACATCATACAGAATTTCCCTCCCTTATTTACACATCATGAATCACATTTGCCAATTAATTTAACACACAAAGTTTCACTTCCCTTCTGAAGCGGCTATCCCTTATCTTGTCAAAACATCCAGTTGCATTCCACCCGCGCTTTAGTGATTCAAAACCAAACAGTTAAAGCAAAAGGCTGCCTCTTATATTGTCAGTGCAAAAACATGTCAATATTTGCGGCATTGACAGTGTCTTGTTTAGATTTGGTAAAGTAGCTTTTATAAAGACAGTCAATGGTTTATACCAGAGTGGGAAACTATGGTTCTTTTATGACTTGTGGACTTCAACTCCCAGTCCACAAGTCATAAAAGGGCCAAGTTTGAAGACCCCAGCTCTACATGGATGAAAAGTTAATGTCAGTGAAATGTCTGTTTGATCAAGGAGTGATGAGTAGGAATAGGAAGGCTGTTTTTCCTCTTGGAGTAGATTTCTGTGATCAATTGTGATCAATTTCTGTGATCAAGCAACAATCATTGATTTTTGGCTGTCTTTCTCAGCAAAATAAGGAATAAACTCTTGAATTAATTCCAACTTTAAGGGCAATGAATAGCTTACTGAAATCACCAAAGGACATCTGTCTCTTTTCCTTGATACTATTTTTATCTGCAGTACCATGGAAGAGGAGAAACATATTCTGAGGCGTTTAAAAAAAATACTGAAAACAAGATCATTGTTATGATTCGGAAGATGTCCATAATCTAGCAGGTGATATGTAAATGAAAGTGTTTAAATTTTCTTTTATGTTTGAACACTGGCAAAAAAAAGCATAATTTTAAGCTGAATTTATCTCATTCATTACACAGGGCATTTACATCTTTTATTAAATACCAGAGGAAACAGTGGAAGCTTTAATGATGCATTATTACAACTATTAGTTTTTATTTTCCCTTATCAAGATATAAGAAATTCAGTTAACATGTTTGGCAGTTAGATGAAACTCTTAAAATTCTTCTGATCTTAGTCAATAATGTTGAGTTACTTGCAACTCTTAAATTCTTCTGATCTTAGTCAATAATGTTGGGCTTGGATCAAAATAGACTATGGAAGACAAACTCATGTAGTCCACAATTGTGGCTAACTACTACAATCAAATATTTATGTACTTTCATACCAATAAAATTGGCACTTGCCCTAGAGATGTATTATGAATATAATGGTAGTAGTTATATGTTCTCTGCATCTGAGCTTTTAGGACAATAATTATGACATCTTAATCCTATTTTCTCAACTATATTCGAGTACGTCTTTTAGAACTTTCAGCCCAATTGATGGGGAACCCTAAAATATATAATCCAATACTTGGAGGACAAGAGCCCTGAATTAGATGGAGTGATATGTGATTTTCCCCTTCTGTACAGATAGTCATCAACTTACAACCACAACTGACCCCCGAATTTCTGTTGCTAAGTGAGACATTTATTAAGTGATTTTTGCTCCATTGCTCCATTTTATGACCTTTCTTGTCACAGTGAACTGCTGCAGTTGTTAAGCCAGTAACACGATGATTAAGTGAACCTGGTTTCCCCCACTGACTGCTTGTCAGAAGGTCGCAAAAGGAGATCACATGACCCTGGGGACGCTGCGACTGTCATAAATATGAGTCAGTTGTCAAGCATCCAAATGTAAGTCATGTGACTGTAGGGATGCTGCAACGCTCGTAAGTGTGAACAACACTCATACGTCACTTTTTTTTCCAATGCCTTTGTAACTTCGTAAGTTCTAGTGCCTTTGAATCGTCACTAAATGAGCTGTTGTAAGTTGAGCACTAGCTGTACTCCTATGACTCATTCAAATTCAGTTCAGGTTAGTTATGTTCGCTAATGCTTTTGTAATCTACTCTGCAGTGTGTGTTTTTTTGTTTTCCATTCCATGGAGGATGTTTTTTCCCCTCCTCTTTTATTCCCAGCACGCTTGCGAATTTTTCTGAATTCTCTTGGTGATACATTCAGGCTGACTTTATGGTGGCAGGTAGTAGTGGGGACGGCTACATCTCACTGGAATTTTCCAGCCCCACCTGAGCCAGGAGAGGAGATGCTGTGGGCCCATCAGCCAGGGTATTCCAGCTGGTAGGGTTCAGAAGAAGAGTCTTCTCTGAGGTCACTCCTGTCCTTTGGAACATCTTGCCCTCCCCTAGGTGAGGTTGTTTCCTATTCTCCTGACCTTCCACAAGAACTTAAAAACCTGGCTCTGCCAGTTGGCTTGGGGCTCCAGGGGGGAAGGGGGAACTTCACATTGGGGGTGGTTGATAGATCAATAACAAATCCCCCCTCCCCCACTCCCACTTATCCTACTCCTTCCCTCCCCATCTTTTAGCTAGTTGTGTAGCGTATTTTGGGTACTATTTTATGTGTACAGATTTATCTTTTTAATATCACAAGCAACCCAGCGTTAGTTACCCTGGGGTAAGACGCGTGGTGGTTTGGCAAACCATTAGCCTCATTTAAATGAGAGAAAAATAGGTGAAATTAAAATACAAAATAACTAGGTTAGTTAGCAAGTACAACAGTACTACAACTCATGTTTGTTGGTACTACAAAGTCCATCTTGTGTGGCCTTCAGCAGCCAATACATTTAATAAACAGACAAAAAAAAACAACAATCTCTTTCTCATGCCTCTTCCCATCACCCGGAAGTCTTCCTCGGCTCCTGTGGGTTCACCAAATTGAATGAAATTTGGTAGGAAAAACAAAAACGCTGGAGGTTTTCTCTGAACGGCCCTAATTTCACCACCAGTATTTTAACTGCTCCAGTGTGCATTTGGAGAGAAATCTGGATCTGACATTGGTATGCATGAGATAAAGAGGAACGTGGACCAGAGAGAGGAAAAAGCCCTAGTCTATCTTACACAATGAAGTGCAGTTCTTCTCCTAATAACTACAGGGAGGGGGATAAACAAATGTAAATGTCTTTTACTGTGTGAGCAGATGGCTTGGGATCCACCCCCCAGTCTCCACCTGGTCTACTTTGGCTAATGAGAGGAATTTTGAACTCTCATTACAAGATGCCAAGTAGACGTTTCCTGAGGCTTCCACAAGCTCTGAGGGATTACTGGCCCCTTGGAGTTTTCCCCTTGTTCTTTGCCCGTTTGCACTACCTTTTGGCATTTAATAGCTTGCCAAGGAAAAATCATGCATAAATATGGGTTTTAAACAGAGGCTCAAGTCATTCAATGAGTCGCAGTTGGTCTTCTTACCCTCCAGTTTAGCCTTTTGGCTTCCACGGGATCTAGGTCTCTGACTTCCCCAGCTCAAATGTTGAATTACCGTATTTTGTTAGCCTTGTTTTCTTTTGTAAAAGATGACTGTGCTTAAAGAGTCATTAAAAGCATCCTTCTCTAATCTGTGTTGGCTGGAGAGGAGTAGAGGTCTAGGTTTTATATATATATATATATATATCTAAATAGTTAACAAGCATTTAAAAACATATCTCCCTTGCTTCTCAGCTAACAAAGTGAGAAAGAGCTTGTGGCCTAGAGGTTAAAACAACTGCCTAATGTGCAATCAGCCCAGGTTTGAATCTCAGAAGGGTGTGGCTGACTGATGAAATTTTGGTCCACTCAAGCTTGTAGATATTGACTCCGGAAATTGCAGTAGTTATCGTTCTTGTTTGTTTATTTTCTTTAATCAAACTGGAATTGTCAGTGTGCTTCAGCTGAAATTTACAGGCAACCTTGGTAACTCTCTCCAATTTCCATTTTAGCCATGAGATGGGAGTTTTGCTTTCAACCAGAACTTGACTTTCAATTCTACCCACAAAGAGCAATGGAACTACAGGAAACAAAGTTTTTTTTTCCTGTGGTAAGAAAAATAGATGAGAGAAATGAGAAGAGTTGCATCTGAAGTATCCTATTTACCTGCATAGTACCATTAACTCAAGTATCAGTTTATTCAGGTGTTATATGATCAAGCTCTCCATCATGAAGTCTTGGATTCTTGAAGAACCCTGTAAGGTTGGTAGAAATGATTGGCTTAAGTGGAATAGCAACTGAGGGGTCCCTGCTCCTTGTCTCTTAGCTATCTATTTAATTTATTAAATTTATATGCCACCCATCCCACTCTGCAAAGAGACTCTGGATGGCTTACCATTAAAATAATGAATAATAAGATATTAAATATTAACAACAATAAAAATAAATTAAAAAAGGCAAGGATGGTACAGAGGTGTCATCTCATACCTTAAATACTATATCACGCTGACTCTCTGTTGTGAGATTTTCCCGCTGCGAAGTCTCTTAGATTAATGTATGACATACTAACATTTCGCCTAGATTAAAAAAACCCCAACACAATAACATATGAATGTTAAAAAGACCTCTTAAGCCATCTAACCATTGAAGCTCAGCATCATTTATATGAAAAAAAATCAGACTGGTATATGCCCTCATAGCTAGTCACAATGTGATCTACAGTTTGATGTAGGACCCCGTAGTCATACTGAGGGGAGGACACTATGTCCCATTTATACAGTATGTCATGGCAAATACGTATGAAGTGCAAATACTATTCGGGATTCTCCATTGCTGGCATGGTAGTTCAAAGCCTGTCATCTGGCAGGCAAAGTCCCTGTTTTGCTGTTACAGACTAACATAGTTAAATGTTGAGACTATTTCCTTTACCTGTGTCATTTCAAAATACTACAAATCTTTTTCATAACTGCTCATGATTATGCTTCCTTTTGTCCCTTGTCAGCTGAAGACAAAACAATATATACTTTGTGTGCATGGCTAATTCACATTCTTTTGCCCTACAATTTTACTTCTGAGTTGTTGAACTGTGCCATTCTTCCACATGGTAGTTTAGAGTCCCACACTGCACACAAAGGTGTGGTTTCATCCTTGATTTATGTGGGGCATACATAATGTATATTATTCTATGATTCCTTTTGTGATGGCCACCTATTTTATTGTCAGATGGATGACTGAAAAATATCCTGGGTGTATAGTGTCATCAGCATTATGATCAGAGAATCAACACCTACACAATCTATTATTCATTAAGTATAACCAATATATAATTTAAAACAGTGGGTTTTGTCAAATAATGTTAGGTCAGCATAATTTTCTGCCTATTACTAATATCTATAACATCTTTGCCTTAGTCAGCTCTATTTAAATATGCAATCATTCACAGCTTTTGACTATATTGTGTTCACACTCCCAATTTCCAATATTCAACTACTACAAATTTTATGCTGACATCAATAGCAAACTATTAAAGACAGTATTTCATTATTGGTTTTTCATCCCAAAAGTTATTTACAATTATATACTAAGCACTAATATTAAAGGAAACCATTTAAATGAGGTGCTATCTGCTTTAACAATATGTCTGTCACAGAATGAGATTGTGTTTAAAGATTTTATCAAGAAATGGTTGTTTGCTGAGGTTATGTTTTGTCCATGAAATATGCATTTCATATCTCTTTCATTTCATTAACATAATTTAATTTGTGCTTTGCATTTTGTGCATAATACATATTTGATTTACAAAACAAATATTTCCATTAGAAAATGAATTTCATGCAGGCAAAAAGCAGAACCAAATGATGTATTGAAGGAAAATAAGAAGAAATGAAATGCATTTTCTCAGTCTATTAAAAAATCTATGGCATTGACAGAAAGTGCACTTAGTGCTACATTTAAAAAATAGCACATATGTCAATGTATTAACAAATAGAATTGGAAATACAAATATTTCCCTATATCAAGCCAAGAATCTCTTTATTTTAATTGAGTTGATTTAAAAGCCCCCAACTACAATTTAATTTTTATTTCATCTTGTGGTGCAGTGGCTGGTGCCATTACATCTGTGCGGAGTTGACAGTCAATATGCAAAGAGATTTTACCTTTTTACAAAAGTTACTCTTGATAAAAAAGCAACAAATAATGTAATAGTTTGAAAATGTGAAATTATTCATTTGTTGATTGCCTCTGAACCTGGGAATAAGTGACTAGGAAGGAAAGAACGGTGGGGAGACAAATTTGTTAAATCCTTCCTCCAAGTGGGTTGATGGTTGAACATGAGAGTCTTGCTGTACCATCATCGTCTAGTCAGGGATTATATTTCCCACAAGGGGAAAAATGATAGAGGCTTCTGAGATGTCCACAACAATAGAGAAAACTAGTATTCTCTTCCTATTGTTTCCCAGCAGCCGGAATTCAGAGGTACAGTATATTGGCTTTAATCCTAAAAACAGCAGTAGTAACCCAATGGCTAGTAACTCTTGAGAAACGTGTCTTCTCCAAGCTTGTGGGTTGGTTTCTGAACATTTTGCTGCCAGGCTAGATAACCTCTTCAGCAGAGTTTATTTATTCATTTATTTATTTATTTTTGGGACTTATATGCCGCCCTATCTCCCGAAGGACTCAGGGCGGCTAACAACAATAAAAACAACAATACAAAAGTTAAAAGAAATTAAATAAACAGCCCCAATAAATAAGTTAAACTAAACAATTAAAATTTAAAAAAAAACATTTAAAAAAACCCTGTCGTCAGTCCAGGTCAGCCTGATGAAAAGGTTTAGGGGATAACAGGGTCAGTATTCTGTTTATAAGGGCCTCGTATGGTGGGAAGGTAACAGTGTTCTGTGCGCCTTTGGCGTCTAGTCATGCCAGCCACATGACCATGGAGACGTCCTCGGACAAGCGCTGGCTCTTCGGCTTTGAAATGGAGATGAGCACCGGCCCCTAGAGTCGGAAACGACTAGCACGCATGTGCGGGGGAACCTTTACCTTTACCTTATGGTTAGTAGGTCTTATGATGGATATACCACATGAAGCCCTTATAAACAGAAGAACACTGGCAAAAGAACATCCCCTAGACTCCATTGAGGATGTTACCTAGCCAGGTAATGAATCATTTGGAAACCAACAAACAAGCTTGGAGAACAAACCTTCACCCTCATCCTACACCTGAGCTACAGATATTCACCACTATTGCAAAACTCGTCTTCCTTTATGTTTTTGTTTTTTTTCCAAAATCTGCATCTTTGAAGAAATCCAGGTCATAAGCTGGTTGGTTAATCCATGTGTTTAAGCCACATGATTGCGCAGCACAAGGAATTACATGTACCTATTTGGAATAATTCTATCAAAATATTGCATTTGAGGCTCATAACGTGAAAACATGGGATGGGGTTGTAAGAATATTTTTTTATATAAACAAATGATCTCAATAGTTCATCATTGCTCTTCACTAACTTGAAGGAAACCTGTAGGTTTGATTTGATTTGACTTTGATTTGATTTTATTAAATTTATATGCCACCCTTCTCCCTGAGGACTCGGGGCAGCTCACAACAATAAAAATTAAAAAACATAGAGTAAAAAATTTAAAAGAGAATTAAACAATAAATGCAAAATTACGAGACAATTTAACCCAGTAAAAAGCCTAATTAAAAACCGTAGTCAGTCCAGGCCCGCTTGTTGGAACAACCAGGTCTTCAGGTCATGGCGGAAGGACCGAAGGTCAGGGGCCGTCCGCAGCTCCGGGGGCAGTTCATTCCAGAGGGTTGGTGCGCCCACAGAGAAGGCTCTCCCCCTGGGGGTCACCAGCTGGCATTGCCTGGCCGACGGCACCCTGAGGAGGCCGACTCTGTGTGAGCGAACCGGGCGATGGGAGGTTGACAATGGCAGCAGGTGGTCTTAGACAAGTATCTTTTCCAGAAAAAGGAAACAGAACAGAACTTGTCAAAGGACTTTATGCTCTCTCACTGGACGCTATTCTTTCAGGCATAGCATTGTTTAGGACTTCTCTTTGATTTGGGGTTTCAGAGATGTCTTCTTCATATACGTTAACCTGAGTTTTCTTTCAGAGTTCACTAACACACCTTCTAGCTGAGATAGTTTCGCAACTAACTCTACTAAACCATCATTTGTTGAAAAAGCTGCAAGGAGCTTATTTAATCAAACACAATATATATTATGGCTTGGTGTCATGTATGATCCAGGCCAGTTTTTCCTGACTTTGGGAATTCTGAGGAAAGCAACTTTCTTCTATCCTGATGCTGTACTAAAGGTTGCTATAGTATATTGGATTTTAATTAATGATTAGAAACTCATGGATTTAACTCAGAACTTTTATGGCCATATAAGGAACCTAACTCTCTATTGGTGGAAAAGCAGTCTAAGTAGGATAATAAATGTGATTAAGCCAATTGATATACCATGCCACTTTTAAAAAGTATCACAGGAATACGAGTATGAATTCTCAGCTATTTGTATACAGTAGGACATCTATTGTCCTAACCTAGGAGATTCTAGGCTTTGAAGTCCATACTTCTTAAACTTGTTGAGGTTGAGAAACACTGGGGTATGGGTGATCTATACTAGGGATGATGCCACATATATTTTGACATTGTTGCAGAAATGACACAATGTTGTGGTGTACAGGACATCACTTCCTTCCTCTGTGGATGCCTATGGGCATTTCAGCTATTGGTTAACATCCTTCCTCCCACCTTCCTCCCAATGAAAGAGAAGGGTGTGAAGGGCGAATCGGAACAGAGCATGATGACCACTACAAGGGAAACTTTTCTTTATGCATTTATTCATTTTATGATATTTAAAGACCACCCTCTTTGTACAATTCTAGGCTGTTTCCAACTGTGAGATTAAAACACAGAACTCAGTCCCTTCCAGCCAAACTCAACCATAAATATAGAGGACAATAAGAGGACAGCACATCCATCACCACACCTGATTAAATCGTATGGCCTTTGCTGCCTTATGGAATATCAGCAGGGAAGATTCAGGTGGCTCCAAAGTGTAGGGGCCGCTACAGAGGAGGACGGCGGTCTTCAGTGACCCCTAGTTCATGAAATGATTCCCAGAGCAACTGTGGAATATTGCATTATGCTAATTAGATGAATATTATAATTAAATACCAGGTGCTGCAGGAGAGGCAATTGTCGTTGGTCCTACTGCATGGAAGAAAGGCCGGCGTTTAAGCCTTCTCTCCACAATTATCATCTTAGGAAGAGTCGCCCTCCAACTGGTAGCTGAGTGCTCAGATAGCTGCTTTAAAAAGAAATTAGAAAAAAATAATGAAAGAAGATAGATCTGTCAACAGCTATTAGGGATGATAACTAAGTGGAATCCCCCAGATTCAGGACATAGCTGGGGGTGGAAAGAACAGCAGAGAAAGGCTATTGATTGGTTGTCCCGCTGGGAGCTTCAGAACCATTTGTGTGGCTTCTGCTGGAAAGATGACACTGTGGCTGTGTGACCCAGCAGAGCTCTTATGATTTTTTTATTTTGGGGGGGGGGGGTGGGACGGGAAAGGAAACAATTTCATCATCCT
The DNA here is from genome assembly GCF_947247035.1 of Vipera ursinii. Lineage (NCBI taxonomy): Eukaryota > Metazoa > Chordata > Lepidosauria > Squamata > Viperidae > Vipera > Vipera ursinii. The sequence goes on along the minus strand of NC_139520.1, from coordinate 15,663,145 downwards.
AAATCCTGCAGTTCCTATCTTCTATGAACTGCATGGGAAGTGGTCATTTCTGTGATCCAAAATGTATCAGGAGACCCCAGGATGGGGAAGGTTGAGACAGTTATGTAATATCATTAAGTAGACCATTTGGTAATCAAACTATGGCGACATTTTTGGATTCAACCTAAATTGACTTTATTGTAAGAATATGCAACAAAATTTGATCTAACATTTGTAGTCATTACTGGGGAGTCCTTGGTGCTCTCTGACCTTGGTTGTTTTCTTGCAGATGTTTCATTGTCCAAACTAGATAGCATCATCAGGAATTAGCACTGATGATGTTACATAGTTTGGGTAACAAAATGCTTGCAAGAAAACAACCAAGCTCAGAGAGTACCAAGCACCTCTCATTTCAACCCTAAGCTATAAATATTCCTTTATTGGTAGTGGTTCCTGTTTATTATAATTAAACCAGTTTTCCACAACATAGTGTCATCCAGATTTTTAACTGTGAACTTTACAGTTTCAACACCCAGAATGGTAACAGTGAACTCTTGGAATTGCTGTCCAACATATCTGGAGAAGATCAGGTTAGAGGCAATTCTCAACTAACAACTGTACTGAGCTTTCCTATTATGGTTGTAAGTCAAGTGGGTCATTATACAACTAAACTGATTTTTAAAAGTTTTTCCCCCCCCACATGGAGCAGTTTTGCTTAAAGCCAGAAGTAAATACATGAACGCCTTGCTGATTTTTGAAAGAGGCTATGAATTAACACAATCTGGAAAATATATCCGTCTGAGATGGTATAGGTCCTCTTGCTTCAGCAGGGGACTGGACTAGAAGACCTCCAAGGTCCATTTCTATTCTATTCTATTCTATTCTATTCTATTCTATTCTATTCTATTCTATTCTATTCTATTCTATTCTATTCTATTCTATTCTATTCTATTCTATTCTATTCTATTCTATTCTATTCCATTCCATTCCATTCCATTCCATTCTTATTACATTACATCTATTCTATTCTATTCTATTCTATTCTATTCTATTCTATTCTATTCTATTCTATTCTATTCTATTCTATTCTATTCTATTCTATTCTATTCTATTCTACATTCTTATTACATCTATTCTATTCTATTCTATTCTATTCTATTCTATTCTATTCTATTCTATTCTATTCTATTCTATTCTATTCTATTCTATTTCCATTCCATTATTCTATTCTATTCTATTCTATTCTATTCTATTCTATTCTATTCTATTCTATTCTATTCTATTCTATTCTATTCTATTCTATTCTATTCTATTTCCATTCCATTATTCTATTCTATTCTATTCTATTCTATTCTATTCTATTCTATTCTATTCTATTCTATTCTATTCTATTCTATTCTATTCTATTAAGGCAGCAGTAAAGAGTCCTCTTTATTTAAATAGAACTTTAGGGAAAGAGGAGAAGCAAATTCTTTTCCTTTTGCATTCCCCCCACCAACTATTTTTATAAAAAATGTTGGTACCAGAATCCAATTCTTGCAAGACTCCAGCTTAAGCTAACTGAATTTCTGTGGTACCCACAACTTGAAGGAGTATATCTGTTGAAAGGCTGAGAGGGAACAAATGAAGGAGAAATGGAAAGGAAAACAGTGGGCTGCGACATTTATAAAAATAACAATGGAGGGTAATAACTCAGTTTTATGTCTCTTCAATTGTAGCATGTGATTGATGGATCTTAGCCAGTATTCAGAGTTGAGTACTTGCAGGCAATCAATCCCAGATCTTATTCCAAAGCAGGAGAACAGTGACCATTTTTGGAAAATGGATTAGGATGGTACATTCCAACCTAGGATTTGGAATGTTTGCAGTTATCTCCGAGGTTTATGGCACATCAATATCGTGAAACAGATTTATTCCTATTGTACATAAGAGGGCATTTTTTTAACGCTAAGGATAAAGATCTACACCAGCCGCCTCCAAACTTGGCAACTTTAAGACTTGTGGACTTCAGCTCCCAGAATTCCATGACTGGCTGAGAAATTCTGGGAGTTGTAGTCCACAAGTCTTAAAGTTGCCAAGTTTGGACACCCCTGATCTACATCAAAGAATTCCTACTTATGTTCTTTAAACTCAATGGGAGGGCATCTACTCTGCTTTCAAAGGGACCAAGGCTTCCCAGATTCGGACTGGAAACCACTCCAATTGTTGTTATTTGTATTTTAGACAATCCTGAGCTACTGGAGCCATTGATACAACTTTATGTTAACCTTAATAAAAGTGATCTCCGTTCAATATGGGATTTTCTGTTTTAATTTTCCATTCTATGTTTACTCCAAGGTGGAGGGAGTTCGAGTAAGATTGGATTATCACAATGCAGCTGTTCAATCTAGCATATGAAGACAGGGCTTTGATTGTTATCTTAAATTAATTTTGCGTATTTACTCCCTTGCCAGTTCCTGTGAGATTTTGCTTCATGGTTGGACCAGCTTTCTCTTGGCATGGGCCCATTCTGTCCACCTCCCTTTCACTGCTAAATGAGCGAGCTCTAATAAATTGCCCTGGAAAGGAAACTTCAGTTTAGATTCTCAAAAATACACAACTCTCAACTCGTAAACCAAATTATGACATTTATGCCAGCATAAATCAGGAGTAAATTCACAAGTCGCTCAGTGGGGCAATGAATCCAGTGTCACAAAAGAGTACCATAAAGCAGTCGAGACCCTCTGGCACTCTAAGAAACCTGCCCCTCTGGTATGCTTCAATTATCACAAATGCACGTAGTCTGCCCACAGCATCTGTAAGGCAAGAAGAGACCCTTGTGGTCGCGTTCACGTCTGAAACTTTAAAGTGACCTTTGGAACTAACTAAACAAGCGAATATGCAAGTGGAAGAAAATAGATGCCTCAATTTAGCAAGACTGATCATCACAAATGTAGTAAGCTTTCCGATGACTTTTTTTAATTACAGGTAACCCTTGACTTACAGCAGTTCATTTAGGGACCGTTCAAAGTTACAGTGGCAGTGAAAAAAGTGACTTACGACCATTGTTTTACACTTGCAACTGTTGTGGCATCTCCATGCTGACGTGATCAAAATTTATGCGCCTGGCGACTGGTTCATATTTATGACGGTAACAGGGTCCCAGGGGGGAAGGGGCCATGTGATCCCCTTTTCTGACCTTCTGATAAGCAAATTCAATGGGGAAGCCACATTTACTTAGCAACCACGTTACTAATTTAACAATTGCAGTGATTGTGTCAAGAAAATCCGTAAAAATGGGGCAAAATTCACTTACCAACTGTCTCGCTTAACAACAGAAAATTTGGACTGAGTTGTGGTCATCAGTTGAGTACTACCTGTACTGATCAAATAGAAGAGTTTAGGATGTATGATTTCTTTTCAGAGAGAAGCCCTGTGGACAGAAGGGGGTGGAGATTGCATCCAACCCAACCCTAATTAGATACGTTCCTTGAGTTAAGCCTTGGTGGAGCAGTGGGCTAATGCTTCCTTAAGTAACACCAGCTACCTGCAATTAGTGCAGGTTCGAGTCCCACCAGGCTCAAGGTTGACTCAGCCTTCCATCCTTCCGAGGTAGGTAAAATGAGGACCCAGATTGTTGGGGGCAATAAGCTGACTTTGTAATAATGCCGCTTGGGGTGTGTGTGTGAAAGCCCTAATAAGCAGGCATATACATAGAATGAAGGCTATTGCTAAACACATTGGTTTGTGCTTAAATTGTAAGCCACCCTGAGTCTTCGGAGAAGGGCGGGATATAAATGGGATTAAAATAAAATAAAATAAATAAAAATGTTTTATGTGTGACACTTAGGTGAAGCCTTTATTCTCTTTTGGTTCCTTGTTTGAAACATTGGATAATGAACCTGCTTGTTTTCATTTGAATCATTTTGTAACTGTTTCTTTCTTTTTTCTTCTTCCAAAGACATATTCCCAGCCTGCCTTGTGATGTGACAGGTTGTGTTTAAGGGAAGGAATTTGGTTAGATTTCTGTTTGAATAGATATAGTTACTTTTTCCAGTTTGGGTATCTCTCAGTTTCTGGAGGAAAGCTCTATCTGTGTTTCTCAGAGAGCTCAATCTTAATTTCTGAAGGAAAGTTTAATCTGTTCTTTCCTAATGAGGGCACTGATTTTCTGACACAGTGTCACAGATGTGGGAAAACCCATGGAAGGTTTGACTGCGGAATCAAACCTGCATTCAAACATGCTGTTTCTCTCCCTCCCTTTCTCCCCCTCATTTCTTTTTATCAGAAAAGAGCACAAAATAACAGTGTGAACAAGGCCAAAAATTATTACCCTTAGTCAACCTTGAAGAGGCGATTATATTATCATTATTTGTTTTTTTTTTCCAAACTGAACTTTCTTATTAAAGTCAGAAGCCATTCCTCTCTTTGAGGTGCTGGTAAAATGTCAGAAAGGTCTGGAATTATTTTGATGGAGAGGGCAGCGTCAGGGGGAATCGGTCTAAAACATCTCAGGAAGCAAAAGAAACACAGACAGAATAATCTAAGAAAAGTCACCAGTATCTGGGCTCGGAGGTGTAAAAATAAACTGTGGTCTCCACTTATGTTTACATCCACTGACAAGTGACTGCATTAGCATTAAGTGAAAATGCAAATGAAAAGTAATGCCTTTTTAAAATTTAGCATCTACTTGAGACACTGAAATTGCCGGTGGAGTGTGGAACTCGGCATAGGTCTGTGGACTAAAGAAAGTCTTCACAGAATAAGTAGTCTATAAAATTCAGCATCCTTATATTCCTGTCTGATCTTATATGCTTCTTGAATGCAGTTCCATGAGCCATCATGTGATAGAGAATATCATTTAACACTCATTATTAAAACTTTGTACACTTAGCTGCCAAAGAAGCCAACACACTACTAGGTTGCATTAACAGAGGGATAGAATCAAGAACATATGAAGTGTTAGTACCACATTATAATACCTTTGAAAAACCACACTTGGAGTATTGCATCTAGTTTTGGTCTCCACAATATAAAAAAGATGTCAAGATTCTGGAAAGAGTGCAGAAAAGAGCAACAAAGATGATTAGGAGCTGCAGACTAAAACATACGAAGAATGGTTGCAGGAACTGGGTATATCTAATCTAGTAAAAAGAAGGACTAGGCAATGTTCTAATATTTAAGGGGCTGCCACAAAGAAGATGGCGGTCAACCTATTTTCCAATGCACCTGAAGGCAGGACAATAAGCAATGGATGGAAACTAATGAAGGAGAAAACCCACCTAGAACTAAGAAATTTCCTGACATTGAGAAAAATTAATCAGTGGAACAATTTTCTTCTAGAAATTGTGGGTGTTACATCACTGGAGATTTTCAAAAGAGACTGAACAGCCATTTGTCTGAAATGGTATAGGATCTCCTCCTGTTTGAACAGGAAGTTGGACTGGAAGACCTCAAAGGTCCCTTCCAACTCTGCTATTCTTTTACTATGTTATGGATGGTGGAGATAGCTCCCAAAATTATTGCTCATATCAATCACATGTTATTCATTTTGTCTCCACTTTTCTTGTTTTAGTCTGTAGAAACTTTGTTTGCAAGGCTGTGCAAGCTAGTGGGAATATGTGCAAATTGGTCAAAAACCAAAACGAAATGCATAGCTGGATTGTTAGGCTAGCATTGTAGTGTGTCTTTTGTTCTTGTTTAAGATACCAGCCCATCATGTGTTCCTATCTTATTTGCACTGTTTTTTTTTTAAAAAAAATACAGAGTTGTGTATGGCTGTTTAATTAAGTGCATGAGTCTCAAAGAATAATAATAATAAAAAAGAAATGTGCTGATACAGAATACTTGGACTGTTTGTTAGCAAGTATATTGGAAAAAATCCATCCCCTTTACCTGGACAATCTCATCATATTAAAAGTTATGGATTTCTTGCTTAAGCATTCCACGTCAGATGTGGGAATTTTGCTTCTGATTATTCTATTTTTTGAGATGAATTCTTCAAAAACACTGACGGATCAGTTTAATAAGCAGAAATCTTGCTGTACGGATATCACATTAAAATAAGCTAAAAAATGATAAGACTGAGGCTAGATTTACATTACCACTGTAAGACACAAGTTGTATAACACCTTATCGTAAACCATAAATTCTTGGCTTAAACCCCAAGGCTGAGTTAATACAAAATATTAAACCATTTTACCAACCCTTGTAGCTGTGGCTGAAAAATACTTTTAAACAAAGGAATTCATATTTTTATTTTAAAAGTGTGCCTTTTTAAGGATTTAAGTGCATGTTTTATTAATTGTACTGTGGTTGGGGGATGAATGCAATTTAAAATCAACAAATTAGCTTTACACATTTGTACTTATTATTTTTATGGTAATGGTATTGTCATTAGCCAAATGTTGAGATCACGTGGGTACAATGTTTCTCAAGAGGGCTGATGGATTTTCCCCAATCAAACTAGATGAATTGAGAAACTTGATTTTCTTGGAATGAAATGCCGCTGTGAGACTCTAAAGTGAGTCTATGGGGAGACAGAAGGCTATTTTTCCTAGGGCTGTTTTGATCAAAACTACTTTTATACCACCTGTGGTTAAAAAATTCCAGGAAACTTTTCCACCCCCCACCCCCCAAAAAAAATGACCTTGGGTATGTGCACGCACACACCTGTGATCTTGATTGTAAAAACAGGAGGTTAACTATCACTCTTCAGCAAAGTTCCCTTGACTGGTAATAATACCTTACATTTGCCTTATATTTGCAAGGAAAAAGAAAATGGATATGTTTGTCTCTTATTGTGGGAAAGAAAACTGAGGACATGAGAGTATACTTTGTTTAAAAGATATTCTATCTATCTATCTATCTATCTATCTATCTATCTATCTATCTATCTATCTATCATCTATCATAATCTTTATCTATCATCATCATTATCTATCATCATTATCATCATTGTCTGTCTGTCTGTCTGTCTGTCTATCTATCTATCTATCTATCTATCTATCTATCTATCTATCTATCTATCTATCTATCTATCTATCTATCTATCCATCTGTCCTGTTTGCGTGTATATATACATATGGTTAAACATGGATAAGTTGGGTATTTATAGATTTACAGTTCTTTAGAAATGGCCTTCTGTAGACCCTTGCCAGTTGATTTCATTGGAAAGAAGTTGATTGACAGTTTGTTCATTACACCTAGTTTCACCTTCTGATCAGTTTTGTGATCCGTTGTGCAGAATTGAGAAGTGTAAAATTATCAAAAAATGCTTTTTAGATAAACTGTAAAAATGGAGCCCCTTTATAATAAGTTATCAACCTCCTTTATGTCCAACGAATTGAAAACGATGGGTTCAAATCTAAACCAGCCTTTTGATAGACAGACTCCGCAGAACTGAATTCTCATTGCCCCATAATCTTTATTTAATTAATTTATACCCTGTCTTTATTATTATTGTTATTATTGAAACAAGGCAGCAAACATATTTCTTATTCCTTCTTCCTCACAACAGTCCTGGGAGGTGGGTTGGGTTGAGAGAGAGTGACTTATCCAGGGGTATCTAGCCAGCTTCCATGTCCAAGGCAGGACTAGAAGTCACACCTCCTGATCGTTGGCTCAAAGTCACTCAGGCAGGTTTCATGCTTAAGGCAGGAGTATAACTCACTGTTTTCTGGTGATTGGCCCCAAATCATCCAGCTAGCTTTCCTGCTTTAGCAGGACTAGAACTCACAATCTCTTGGTTTCTAGCCCGGTGCCTTAGCCACTAGATCAGGGGTCACTAACCCTTGGTCTATGGACTGGTACCGGGCTGCAGCATGCCAGCAACCAGGCCGCACAAACAAGCGAAGTCCCATCCACAGGATGCAGGCAGCACACAAAATCATGCCTCTTCTGGTCTGTGGAAAAACCACGTAACCAGTCCCTGGTGCCCAAAAGGTTGGGGACATCTGCACTAGATCAAACTGCCTCTCTGCACGCAAACTCTGCATGAGGTTCAAAAGCATCATGGAAAGCAGTCTAATCTGGATCCTTATGCTCTATTATTGTGCCAAGTCTATAGCATTTGGAATGCAAAATGGCATTCCAAGATCTGTCTATTAAAAAACATAAGAAGTCCCAAATTTATAAAAAACACAACTTTATCTAATGTTTGGTGAGTATATAGGTATGTGTTTGCATGTTCATATTTTCAGATACATAGTTTCTACTTCAATACAAAAGAAATACAAAATACAAAAGAAAAAGGGGGATCCTGTGACCCTGCAAACGCAAAATTCATGTATCTCACCCTGGGACAAATTTGCCTTCTTTTAAACAGCAGCATTTGGGCAGCCTTGGACTGATGTTAGTTTATTGTCACTGCTTGATAACGTTTAATGGAAAAGATACAAGAGTGCCAAAGAATTTTAATTATTTTTGTGATAAAGTTATATGTTCAGCCTTGAAAAAGTGAAGATAATGCTGGGATTCATTATTATTCCCAGTGTGTTTAAACAGACGACACAGAAGGCAAACAAAAGCAGATGAAATTTGAAAAGTATTATCAATATTGCAGATAGCAGATGCCCTTTCCAATCAGAACAAGAATATCTTCTATAGCAACTTTATGGTTGAGTAGTTTATTCATTTCTATTAGAAGGTTGTACGTTTCTAAAATATGTAGATGATATCTAGGAAACCAACCAACCAGGAGGGTCATTTTGCTTGTTTTCCTAAATTTATTATTTGTGCTTTTGCAGGTTTGATCTGAGGAGTGTTAACATGAAATCTTGTTGTGTTAGAATTCTATCTCGTGTATTTGACCTTTTGCATGGTGTACCATGGCTTGTGTAAGGGAGGAGGAGTCACATTATTGCACTGTAAAAGGTAAGTGTTAGGCTTTTATGAATGATCCAATCAAGGTGAATATATGTGTCCCAGGATAATGTTGCAGGATCCAATCTGGCTCGGTCACGAGGACCATAAGTTTGGTCTTCTAAGTTTTCGGACATGGAAGACAAAATGTCTGGTTCTGGTAACCGACCCAGACTGGATCCTGTTTGGCTTTCATTTGGGCATTTGTATATATATAACGGTGATGTGAACTTTTTTTTTTGATACTTCTGTTTGGTGAATGTGACTGTTTTCATGTGCTATATAAATGCAATGTGCAAAGCCTTCTCTAAGTGAAATTTGACTCTTGAAGGACATGCCCAAATTATTTTGGAATAATTCAGAAATACCAACAAAAGATAACATTTGTACTTCAGGTTTGATCTGTGGGGTCCAAGATGCTCACTGAGCTTGGTGCTTTGCTTGCAGACATTCTTTGCAGATGTTTCAGCTCTGATGATGTTACCTAATTGAGGTAACGAAACATCTGCAAGAACAACCACCAAGCTCAGAGAGCACCAAGGACCCCACAACTCAGAAATAATTTGCCTTCTTCCTGGATTTTTTTTCTATTTTCCCCTCTGATCTACAATCTTACCTGATCAGGTAAGATGACTATATGCCAGCATCTAATTGGGTAAATGGCAATCACGTAACCTCAGGAACTGCCCAAATTTTGATCATATGACTGTACGGAAGCTGCGACAAGCGTAAGCGCAAAGACTATTGTAAATCACTTTTTCCAGTGCCATCGTCACTTTGAACGATCCCTAAATGAATCGTCGTAAGTCAAGGACTTCCTGTAGTTGCTGCCGGTTTTAGCAGCCTGAATATGCAAGTGCTCATTAACATGTTTTATTGGTTGGAAGCATCTTACCTGCTCTACATGTTCGCATAAATGTGGGTAAATTGACTGTCTCCAGTTTTTATAAACCGACTGATATCTGGTTATTTTTCATTTGAGCAAGATCACAGCCTATGCTTTCCATGAAAAATAGATAACATTTTCAAACTTTAGGAAACCCCTTTTGATGGAAACAGTATCGATCCTCTTAGGATTCCTGAATGTCTTATCTATATCATATTCAAAGACTACTAGAATATTTGTGGAAGAAATCTCTTCCAGCCCGGCTCAACTGATTTAATGCATTGTTAAAGTAGCTGTTTAAAGCTGGTGTATGGTGAGAAACTTCTCGTGATGAGATGCAGAATGGTATAAGTTTTATTTATTACATGCTTCTCACTGAGCACAGCACAGAGGCCATTGAAAATGCCACATCATGTGGTAATTTCTTGCCTGCTCTTCTTTCCACCACTAACATGATTGGGAAATTTGGATATATTTCCACATTTTAGTTTTGCTGACATCAAATTGAATCTGATAGTCTGATGCATCACACAGTACAGATTAAAATGATTGTTCAACCCTTGCATTAATTCAATGCTATTTTTTTTTAAAAAAAATTCAACAAGAATTCTCAGTGTTGAGAATCTTCACAGAATTTATACATCAAAACTGTTGTGTTTTTTTTTTGTATGGTTGGCATAGGAGAAATCCTCCTTTTTATAGACCTGGGATTTTCAGTTGAATACAGTTGAGCTAACTAAAATAAATAAATCACACTCATAGCGAGCCTCCTTCTCTTCGTCCTCCTCTTCCTCCCTCTCCCCTTCCCCCTCCTCCTCCTCCTCCTCCCTATGTTTTTATTCCCTATGTGGTCTTGTTCTATCTAGATCAGGGATCAGGAACCTGAAACAGTGAAAGAGCCACTCGGAACCGGTTCCCTCACAAAAGGAAAAACTGGGAGCCGCAAAAAATGTGTGCACATGCACGTACATACGCGCATGTGCAGAACGGTTTGACTGAAGAGTGGAGCCAAGGCGAGATATGCACCTACCCTGCATATTTGAATTGATTGGTTGAACCTTTTTAGTCCCACTTTTTTTTTTGACTGCACATGTCAGAGGAGTGGGAGCCGCAGGAGATGGCTGAAAGAGCCGCATGCGGCTCCGGAGCCACGGGTTGCAGACCTGTGATCTAGATTCTTCCTTCAATCCAACTCCTCCTCCTCCTCCTCCTCCTCCTCCTCCTCCTCCTCCTCCTCCTCCTCCTCTTTGTCATGTGGCAGAATGTTCCACAGGCTGACAGTTCATCCAAACCAGGAACTTCCTGACTAGACAATGCTAAATACCCACCTTCTGCCTAGTTCTGGAGTATCAATGTCCTTCTACTGCTACTCAAACACCTCTAAAAGACCTGAGACCTCTAAAAGATGATGTTAAACCTTAAATGTTAATATGACAAAGGGTGAGATTATTAAATATATGAGAGGAGAGCAAGCCTATTAACCACATTTAATTTTAATTAATTTCAAATGTAATTGACATTAAGTAACATTTAGCATTTCTCTTAGCCTGCCAGTTACTTTTAGTGGGTGACTCCAAGACATTCCATTCCAAAATGAACTGGGATTTTTCTAGTTAGTTACTTTTAAAAAAGAAAAAAAAAGATTGTTCCTGTGTCCTAGAAGGATGCCCTGCCACTCATATCTGTTAGTTTCTGGGATGGACTTCTGTTCCCTGCAGAAGCTCCCAGCATATTGTCAATTGCAGACATGGCATTAAGTTACCCTAAAGGCTTTCCCAAAACTTTGGAGGAGGAGGAGGAAGCAGAAGAGGAGGAGGAAGTGAATCCCCATTTTTAGAACTAGAAATCTAGTTGTTAAAATCAAAACTTTCCCATCTCTCGTAAGACACCCAAAAGGGCAGATAGAATCTAGTTATCTCTTTGTCTGCCCTCCTCGGATCTCCATATATGATATATCCTCCCCTGTTTAACGCAATGCAACCTGCGATTTTGTCTTTAACAGGGAAAACACTGTCAGACCAAATGCCCAGGAAAAAACATAATCTCAGTGCAAAAGTGATTAAAATGAAAAGAAACAGGCATTGCGTTTCTTTTCCCCAGAAAAGTACATCCGCAGGTTTCTTGCCTTTGCCCTATGATTATATAATAGATTTTAAGTCTCTGATATCTTCAAATCTACATCAGAATGTATTCTATAGCTGTAGGAAACAGCTCTGAATTGTTAACCTTCTCCCCAGGTATTGGAGGCGACACACTGCGAGATTAGATGTATATTTCCTTGGAGATATGCCACCCATAGAGGAGTCCATATTTACATCTTTTGTTGATATTTTTTATAGATTAAGAGTCTCTTTACTTTGGTGATAATTCTTCTAAGTACTGTAATTTGCTGCCTCTAATATTTGTCTTGAGTCATAGTTTGCAAAATATATTTGAAACCACTTTATAAAGTCGCATAATTGCTTCTTTGTAAAGCAGCTCTAATGAGTAGTTTCTTTATCCAGCCTTTATCCTGTTAACCTTAGAGGTGAGTGATTGCTTGCTGGAGTAGTTGGGAATGTCTTAGTGCTATTGAGCTATTTAATTTCAGGACTAATTTCATAGTCCTGGGCACAAGCGAGCCAGCAGTTAATTTGAGGCTCTCCAGTTAGGACACTGCAGAAATAAAACAGAAGGAAACATGTGTGTGTGTGTGTGTGTGTGTGTGTGTGAAATGCGAGACATAGCGACTCGGTTAATATTTACATGCATGAATAATAACGTAGTAGGGCAAATTCACAAAATATTCTGGCGATGGGAGGTAATTCGATGTCATGCAAAAATGTCATAGCTTGTATCTCTTTTCTTCCCCCCCCCCCTGTTCTCTACAAACTCATTTACTGTTGGTGCCCACTGTTCTTGTCCTTTCAAAATACTTTAAGGAAAATGCAATCTTTTTCAGAGCACGACATAGGACCATCAATATCCTTATTATATTTTCCTTTCTTTGCAGTTTTTCTCCCTTTCTGGTTACGGTGCTTCAAGTCAATCAGTCCTGGCGATTACATGGTTAGATAGTGGTTTTTTTATTTATTTTCAGAAATGTTTTACTTTTGCTTTCTGCCTGGGGTTTGGAGAGCGGAACTAGCCCAGAGTTCTCCAACTACTTGGTCCTGGTTTCCTACTCAAGGGAGCACTAGAACTCAGACTTTTTTTTTTTCATTCCTAGGACATTCATTATGCCATTTTGTGTCCCACCCAGTAAAAGGTTTATGTATATAAAATATTGAGTAGTTTGTTTTTTAAATAATAATAATAATAATAATAATAATAATAATAATAATAATAATAATAATAATAATAATAAAATGCCCTCGAGTTGGTGTCATTTAAATGCACATTTAAATTAGCAGCCTGGTTAATAAAAATATAGCATTTAAGATAAAAGAGCAAGAGATTGTAACAGAAAATTGGAAAATTCTATAAGTGTTCTTTAAAAAAAAAAGTCACAGTCTTCTGAAAAGTAAGAGGGAGAGACTAAACAAAGAGCCATTTTGGAGGTGACCAAACCTTCCATTGTCTATTGCAGGAACTCCAATCTTGGCAACTTTAGGACTTGTGGACTTCAACTCCCAGAATGGCTGGCTGAAGAATTCTGGGAGTTGAAGTCCACAGTCTTAAAGTTGCCAGGTTTTGAGACCCCTGGTCTACTGAATATTAGAGGCCAATAGAGCCTTGGTGGAGCAGTGGGCTAATGCCTCCTTAAGTAACACCAGCTGCCTGCAATTAGTGCAGGTTCGAGTCCCACCAGGCTCAAGGTTGACTCAGCCTTCCATCCTTCCGAGGTAGGTAAAATGAGGACCCAGATTGTTGGGGGCAATAAGCTGACTTTGTAATAATGCCGCTTGGGGGGGCGAAAGCCCTAATAAGCAGGCATATACATAGAATGGAGGCTACTGCTAAGCTTGTAAGCCGCCCTGAGTCTTCGGAGAAGGGCGGGATATAAATGGAATTAAAATAAATAAAAAAAATAAAATTACATATAGATAATTCACAAATAACTATCAATAACTTCCACTTCTCCATTACTGAAAAATAGCTTACAGAAGCCTATCCTAGTCCATCACTTTTACAATAATTTCCCAACTTATTGTTTCTCCAATCCTTTCTCTGTGCCTTAAGAGTTTGACTTGATCTTATAACTTTCAAGTTCTGTGTATGTATTTTTAACTCAGCATGACTCTGAGCGCCAGGATGAGAAATATATTAGCAAAACTGATTTCTCTTGTTACTTGTTCAAAAGGCTGCACTCTATGGCACAAATGATTCATAAGTGTCCATTGTTCAGAATTCAGGATGAAAAAGTTCAGAATCAAAACCATCCTATAATATATGCTCATTGTACTATGTCTTTCAGAGACACTGTTCTCTATCTCTTTATATATATATATATATAATGGTTTAAGCTGAAGCATTACATTCTGGAGAAACTGATGAATTGCTTACGTTTGAGTACAAGAAAATGTGTTTTGCACAAGGTAGCAGAATGTCAGGCCAGGCCAGGCCATTAGGACTTTGCACTTTTTATCAATTGCTGTTGCTTGGAAAATTAGTTCAGAAGCAAGTGGTAGAGTTCCACAAGGATCTGTCCTAGGATCTTAGGATGTTCATCAATGATATGCAGTCAGTAGAGAGTAGAAACTCAGATTTGAACTTGATATCAAATTGTTCAGGATGGCCAACCCTCCATCAGCCTTTGCATAGATTCTGTGTCCAGTATAACATCTCCAGTTGGACTGGAAATCCTACCCAAGTGAAGCCTCAGAGATCTGTTGCTGATTGTCCTAAGGACGTCTACTGTGTTGGCCGTATTCATGTGCTGCTGTGCTTGATGCTTTTACTTGGATATTGCCCAGAGGTCTTGGCTCCATTTTGTCCTGGGAGGTAGCTAGCAAAATAAAATAAAAATAAAAGAATCTTAGGAACGAGTAGGAATGATAATCAGATAGCTATGCACAAACTGTACGAATGTTATTATTCTGCATGTCTTCTCCAGTGAGTAAGTTAAGGATAATCATGTAATTACACTGGAAATAATTTTCCAGAGAATAGCATTATCTTTCCATGAATTAATACCACCAACCCTGCTGGAAAAATCTTGGAATTGGCTGGTCTGTTGTCATGGCAGGAAAACAAGCTCATCTCTGAAATGTTACCATCTTCTAACACAATGTTTCTCAACCTTGGCAGCTTTAAGATGCGTGGACTTCAACTCGCAGGAGTTGTTGCCAACATTGAGAAAAACGGTTCTAACCAAAACTCCTGAATAATTTCTCATAAGCATCACTATGGTCTACAAAACCTTCCTTTTGTCATCAGAATTTTGTTAAGGAGATGTAAATGTAACTAAGCATTCTTAGTGGCTTTTTTTCTTGATCTCATCATAAGAAATCCTATAACTGTGATGTGTCAATGACTCTAGAATCCAAATTCTGAATTTAGAGACAGTATTGTTTATTGCCAAGGATTCAACTGACCATGAACTACTTTATTCCAATATTTCTCACATTATGAACTTATTCCAGTGGATTTTCTCTCTATGCTTTATTTTAGTTTTCAGTTTTATATTATAAAATCCCAAAATAATTCCACATATTTCTTAAGCATCTTGTGTCATATGTCTGTGTGCATTGAATCGATTCCCTAAAAACTTATTTTTTATTAATCCAGTACAACAAACAAATGCAATCATATTCTAAAGCATCTCCTTAATCTTAAGTGCCACTAGCTAACTTTTAGCATAGTATTCATAATATGGTTACTTAACTTTTTCTTTCCTACAAGTTGCATGTCCACTAGAAAAAAAAGATGTGATTATATTTTTAAATTTTATTTATTTATCAACCAGTGTTTACAGGTTACCCCAAAGATAAAGAATTCTGGAAAGCAAATAGCAAAACCATGAAGGGAAAGCTGAATAATAAAATAATAAACTGACAAGATTGTCCAACCCCATACTATAGTTCTATTTTTGAATTTAATTTGGTCTAAAATTGATTTAGTAGCTACCTACCTTGGTGAGAAGTTCAGGAAATAATTGGAGCACTATGATTACCACATTTCTCTCCTGCTGTGACCCATTCATCTTGATCCTGAATTTCTTTTTTTTGGCCATCTCTTGTTTTAAAGCTTTGCTGGAATTTGGTCTTCACTTTGACTAAAAGGTAAAAGGTAAAGGTTCCCCCGCACATGCGTGCTAGTCGTTTCCGACTCTAGGGGCCGGTGCTCATCTCCGTTTCAAAGCCGAAGAGCCAGCGCTTGTCCGAGGACGTCTCCGTGGTCATGTGGCCGGCATGACTAGACGCCAAAGGCGCACGGAACGCTGTTACCTTCCCACCGGAGTGGTCCCTATTTTTCTACTTGCATTTTTACGTGCTTTCGAACTGCTAGGTGGGCAGAAGCTGGGACGAGTAACAGGTGCTCACTCTGTTACGCGGCACTCGGGATTCGACCCGCCAAACTGCCGACCTTCCGATCGACAAGCTCAGCGTCCTAACCCACTGAGCCACCGCATCCCTTTCACTGCTTTTCATCAAATCCTTCCAGAAATCTATAAACCTGATGCATAATCTATACAGAATATTAATATTTTGGGAAATGAGAGCCAAGAGTTAAAATGTTGGATTAGGATTAGCGCTGGGAAGATGGGGACTCAAGTACTGCTTGATAGTTGACTGGGTGATTTCCATTTGATTGCTCTCAGTCAACCCGACCTATTTCACAGAATATAAAATGGATATAAAATGAGGAAAGATCATCAGGTGCATTTCTGTTGACTTCTAAGGAAATGGCAGGATGTAAATTTAATACAGGTAGTCCTCGATTTATGATTACATTCAAGCCCAAAATTTCTGTTGCTAAGTGAGACAGAATTTTTCCCCTTCCCCCCCTTTCTTGCCACAGTTGTTAAGTGAATCACTGCAGTTGTTAAATTAGTAACATGGCTTCCCCATTAGCTTTACTTGTCAGAAGGTCACAAAAGGGATCACATGACCCTGGGACACTGCAAACCGTCACAAATATGAGTCAGTTGCCAGTCAGCATCTGAATTTTGAGCATGTGACAGTGGAGATCTTGCAATGGTCGTAAGGGTGGAAAATGGTCATTTTTTCAGTGCCATTGTCATTTTGATTGGTCACTAAATGATCTGCTGTAAGTCGAGGACTAGCTGTACCTACAAGGACCATGCATTCTTGAAAAATGATGCAGAAGAATTGTGACTCGTGTGTCAGATGCTAGGAAAACCAGTAATCATACAAACTGTATCACAGATTTTCCAATGCATGAGTTCTTTCCATCGGCAACTGTAAGACAACATTACTACTCTGTAATTCATCTGCATACAGCACACCATCTTCTTAACAGATCTTCCCTGATTATGGCATCCCATCAATAAGTGAAGCTTTCATGCCTTTTTGCCTGATTTGGGGAATAATTTAGCAAAACAATCCAGATGGCTCAACTGTATTCTCCAATACGAAGTGCTGTGACACTCATATTAGTCAGCTCCGAGAATGGTGATAAGCCCATGGAAAAATGGACAGTGTCCAAGACTCGTGGATGGCCTTCCATTCTGCTTTGTCTTCTAAAAAAATCAGGTAGATTCAGAATGGATGCATTAGCTGCAATATGTTGCAAGATTTAAATGATAGAATTCACCATGTAAAGCCCATTCATTAGATATTTTAGGAACAAAAGAAGAACATATTCCATTTTGGAACACGTCTGTGCTTCCTTCACACAGACAACTATATCATTAGTAAGAGAAAGAATTCTAGGATAGTGTTTTTATGACTATATACTTTTGTGAATGCAGGGGAAAAATTTATATATGGAAAAGGAGCATAAATAAACATATGTTAGTTTTACCACCTGCGATTAGAAATTACAGAGACTAGCAAAAATTGGACTAAGATGGTGCTCTGTTTAATAATTGCAGTAGATTCAGAATTCAGTGGAACTTATGTAATCAACATTGAGTATCTGATGCCACAATTTTTGAGCCTGTTGGAAAATGTCAGACATGATTTTTTATTCCTGGTTCGTATAAGATTCTATCTTTTAATTGCTGTCTGGATAGCCAAGTGTTTTGGAAATCCATAGGCATTGACCAGAAGTTTCTGGGAAATTACATACATGTGACTAATTTTAATACATTTGCCATCTGAATCTTAGTCTTTCCCATTTAGAGTCCACTCATGGGAAACGATCCTTCATGCTTCTGTTTTTTAGAGAATCTGCACGAACAATTGCTATAAGAAATATGCGTCTTTATTTCCACATATATAAAACAAATGGATCCACTCTTAGTCAGGGGATGGGGTGAATGGGATCTGCCCTGCCTTGAGCATAAAATTCAGAATAAGTCAATTAAGCATAAAAGTAATTTTTGGTTCGGTGCTTTGCCCCCCCCGCCCGTGTTTTTTTTTGCAAATCTGCTAATGCAAGATCAATGTAGCTACTTTGCTACAGGCTCTAACAATGAAAAGATGCTGTGGGTAGATACTATTGTGCACATGTTTGCAAAGGACAAGGACCAAACCTCAAAAACTAGTTGAGAAAGCTGGAAAGCAGTAGGTGTTCTGAGGCCTGTTGCAAAGTTATTGTAGCAGGGTTTGAGAAAGGGCGATTTCTTAGTCCTCAATCATATAGCTACAATAGACCACAGAAAAAGTTCTGCCTGATTTGACCACAGCTTATTGAAAGTAGATTTGACACTGCAGTGAACCTCTGCTTTTCCTTTCAAGTTTTCACGTATGACTTCAAGACACATGAAGCTGAAATATTCTGCAACTAGGTGTAATTATTTGTGGTGATGTAATTGTTATCCAATGCATATAAGCTCCCTTTCTTTTCTGTGGATGGCAACAGCTGCACATGTGATGCAGGGATAATTTAATGCCCATCATAACAAAGAAATCAATTGCAGGAAAGATTTCTTTGGAGATAGTGCTGGCTTTGGTTATAGATTTTCATTTTTTTAATTCGATAGGAGAGCATTTTTGTGATGACAGCTTATTGGCATATCTGCTTCAAGTTCAATAAAGCAGAAAGCTTCAAAATTGCAACACTTAAAATAAGGCAATATGCGTGCACCACCCAGCTCAACCCAATTTCAGCACGGCAAACAGAAAACAAAAGCTGAATGTGCCTTCTTTAGCCTTTATGCACATCTGCATTATTATAAATGCTAATATATTTCTGCAATGATAAATAATTAAACAATTATGGTCATGAATCAATAAGTTTAGCACATTTTTTCATCAGTAAATTGTACTGTATACACAAGAAAAATAAATTACCAAGTCTAATTTTTTTTCTGGATAAAATTCCAAGCATTTTATATTTTATAATTAAAAAAGTATTAGGATTCAATGTCAGATGCTTAGAACTTTTAATCCCCCCTCCCCATTTTAATCAAACACCATTAAGTTGTCATGTTTTATGTTTTTGAATCTGATTAACATTTTGAGGTCTGACTTTTGTAATCATCTCCTTTGTTCTCTTCTGAAAGAGCCTTTCCCAATGCCTATCTTTGTAAACACAATTATTGACCTGCTGTACATTAAAAATGGAAAAATAATATTGAAAGATGTCTACAATATAGGAAGCATTTTACCTGTTTAGCAAATAATTAGAAACAGAAGGGAAAACAAAGAATTCCAGAGACATCTACAGTTTTAAATCTTAGTCCTATCAATAGCATTAGAAACTAAGAGATGGCTTTCTGAGGGACATTTTGTAGGAAACAGAGATGTTTTGTCTACTTTTGTAGCTAATCTGGATCCAATCTGGTGTCTTCTTGGAAGGGTGATCTTGAGAGATTACCAGAGTTGAATGCTAGTTGGGAATTTGATTAGACATTTTGAAAGAACACAGTGGAAAGTATTCACGTAGTCCTGCCCAGATGATGACACAAATGTTTCTGTGTAGTTCTCCAGGAATCAAGCTCCAACTTGAGAATCTATCTTTGTGAGGATGTGTAGGTCAGTCACATAGGTCATTGACTCCTCTTTGTCAGAGAAAATCAGGAAGCCAGGAAATCTGCATAGGAAACCGGGGTTCTGTGGAATAAATCTATGATGCATTCTGGTGAGAGAGAAGTTCCCTGAGAATGGGCTGAGTCTGAAAGCTCGGAAATCTAAACCTCTGGTCCCAGTGACTGATCCAGATTGGATCCTGCAACATAATCCTGGGACACGCATATTTGCCTTCATTCATGAATCTATGAAAGCATGGAGTTTGATAACAAAGGCCAACTGTACCACCAGGAGCCATATCTCACTGAGCTTTGGATTTTGACAAAAACTCATCTTTCCCATATGAGAAAGAAGGAGGAAAACATGAACAATGCTTGACAAATGTCACCTGCATGGGTACTTCTTAAAGGCACATAATGAGAAGACTCAACAGCTATGGGATTAATCTGCAGATATCAAGAGGAATCAAGGAAGGTATGGTTGAAGTAAACCCGTAGACATTGTAACAACATTTGAAATGGTAGACTTTCCCAGTATCCTTTCTTTCGATTTGTTGTGCTTTTTTCCCCCTCTGGCCTCAGAATGTTTTTTTTTAAATAGTGGTTATTGTTGTTTTGGTGCCTTTGTGTCAGAACTTACACCACAATGTGTATTTATTATTTATTTAGAGTATGGCATATCATACATGGACTTGCAATATATATTAACATTTCCCCTAGATTAAAAAACACAATAAGATATGAATGTTAAAAACATCTATATTAAGATATCAGTGCCTAGGCCATTTAACCATTGAACCACAGCTTCATATACTGTTGGCAGCCAGACTTTTTTTTGTAGACTTTCCTGGCTCTCAAAATACATGACAATGAAAACGTCACAAGATCTTTTGTTCCACTGTGCAATTTTTAGCACCTTATTTTTGTATAATAAACTGTGCTGTTTTAGAGGTTTTGGATGTGACTTGCAGTATTTTGTTTCTTCTAGGGATTTTCAAGTGGGACCCCACAAGGTGCCTTGTAAGCCATGATGTCCATAGACTATGGTCAAAAAACTTAAGATGGCAGCCACAGTGGTGTGATGGAAATGCTGCTTATATTTTAGCTACATAAAAAAAAGAGTTCAGCTTTGACTACACCCATCATGGCTGCCATCTTTTTTTTACCACACTGCAACTATATCTGTGGGTCAAGAAACACAACGGAAATTTCTACTCTATTAGAGAATGTGGGCCTGTTATTTTCATTTACACAAATGTTTTGAGGACAGAAAGGAACATCAAGCATTCTTTTGTGTTTACACCATTGTATGCAATTTGTATTACAGACTATCATTTGGTAACCACAAATAAACAGAGGTACATCATTTCTCATTCCCAGATACTAGTCCAAGCAGCTTACATTCAAAAATGATTGCTGTGTTTCTTTTGTGGGGATTGTTGGGACTTTTCATTGAATGTACTTTGAAGATAACCTTAAAAACAGATTTAACATGCAAAACTGGATTACATGATGCACAGCAGGTTTTAAAAATATTCAGAAATGTTGCTTTCATGCTTCAAATCCTTGGAAAGCCAAATACATTCAGTTTTGAAACTGCATCTTGCTTTTCACTGTTAAAAAAAGTAAGGAAAGTGTTTAATAGCACATATGGCATAATTTTATTTGACATCTGTTTTGCAACAAACAATATTTAGTTCACTTATTTGCCGAATGAATACAGTGCATACTGCAAACAAAAGTCCAATGAAAATTTTTACATAGTTTGCAATATATCAATATTTATTGTAAAAGAGAGCTTAAAAACTAAACATAAGGGTGTTATTGATTGTACCATGCAAAACATTGATTAATATATGCTCCCAATGCATTTGAAATACTGCCTTATGGGGTATGAGTACAAGGTGGTTTCCAAAAACTAAGGTAGCTTTCAAAAAGAGTAATTGATATTTTCCCATTGGTGACATTTAGGCATATGGCCCCTCCACTTAATTTGTGTCATTGTATGAGAGAAAGATATCAATATATTTTAGTTCATAACAGCAAAAATGGTGCAAACCCCCCAGCTTAATTGTAAGAGTGATTGATTCTAGTGGAAGGCAAATCTGAAATGCATTTCTCTTTTGGCAGATCTAGCAAACAAGACTGTGTTTTGAAAGCTCATATCCAAACAAATTGTATTTTAGAAAAGATTTATCTAGGACAGAAAGTTTCAGTTTATACAAACTTATTTCAGCATCCAAGTTTAGCTACATGGTAATTTGAGGCCAGGGGAGTGAAGGTTTTAAACTGGGATGTAGACTTAAGATACAAATCAAATATATTCACTCTCTAACAATAATAAAAGCTTACCTGGGTTAGCTTCCTGATTTAGCTGAAGCTGTTTGTTCTTTGGTTCTTTTCCCCCCTTGTGTGTTATTTTTGTCTTTATTGATTTATTGAGATGAAGGAGCCACTAACAATTGGTTTCCTCACTTTTCTTTAAAATCTGGATGTGACAGATATTTGTAATTCAGATTTGTACAGTAATACCAAACCATCTTTTACAAAAGTCTTATCTGTTATTGACTTGTATTGGTGGCATCCAGAAAAAAAAAGAAGTCAAATCAAATTGCCATCCAGAATTTCCAAAATGATGGTCTTGTGAATACAATTGGTGGTAGTACCACTGGGCTAATTTGTATTGGGCATTTGCACTGAGAAATCTTTGATCCCAATGTATAGTCAGGTCATCTGTAAAGCATCAGTAAAGCAAATATGAAATATAAATTGGCTGCAATGCTCACTCTCCTTATGACTATCTTGGTGTAAACACCAAGCATTAATAAAATTAGAGTGCAGGAATCCTTACAGTATATGCATGCTAAAAATAACCCTAAATGTTGGGGTGGGGGTGGGGTTTGTCCATTTATTTTTCCTTTCTCTTTGACTCATTTTCATACTTGAAAATGCATATAAAAACATTTTACTCCCCCTGTTTCCCCCAATTAAGTTTGTTCTGGAGGGAGTATTTTTTAAAAGAAGATAATCTCTTCTAGAAGGAATTTGTGGATTCTAAAACACATTTTTTTTAAATGACTCTGATAGCTTTCCTTTTGTTATGGACATTTGCATGCAACATCTGTTTCTGCTCCAACATTCATTATCTTTTTCTAAAGATCGAGCAATAGATAGGTCACAAATAAATATGTGGCTACAAGCTTATTATTTATTTTATATTTATACTGTTTGGCCTTCCAAAGGAGAACCCATCTCTTTCGTTTTCTTTTTCATTGCAATGTTTTTTTAAGGCATGGAATATTGGGCGTTGGATTGTTTTAGATATTAAATTAGTCTCTTTGTTTAGTGTTTTCTATTTTTTTTAAATTATTAATATATCAACTTAGAAAACTGCTGGATTTTTAAAATTGGGGAAATATTTTACAGACCCTAATTATTAGGAATTATTAGCGGAGCGACTGAATTGCCAACATAAAAAATTCTGGTGGTTGAAGTAAAGCTGCATATTTAAGCTTTCTAAATGAACACTTTTTTTTAGTAATTTTTACCATCTGTGTCAAAATTTGGAGCCTAAAACGCAAAAGGAGAGGAACAAATGTTGGTTTCATAAAACAGTCCTAGTTCATTGTTGAAATTGTCACACATTAACGTTGCAGGCCATCTGGGTAGACAAAAGACTCTAACCAGATTGCTAAGATGATTTTATTGGTCTGGTATTAATCAGTATGTGGCATAATATTTAAGCTAAGAGAAATGATGAGGTGAAGCGGAGTGCCTGTAGCCACCCTCTTCCCAACACAGTGATAGTTATATAATAGCCTTATTATGCCATGGAGAATAGTCGTTTTTTAAAAAATTGATTTTTAAAGGCAAGAACATGGAACTAGTAAACCATATAATATTTTTAATTTGCATTTGGAAAATAAAATGGGAGACTTTAAGAAGCAACTGTTGTTGGCATTTGGGGAATCAGATATTTCAGCACTACAGCATGCTTCTATTAAATTATGGAACAGCCACGGTTATTTTGAAATTAACTTTATTTTTCCCCCCTTTGTGATGGAGTAAATTAGTTGGCTTGAAAAGAGTCTATGAAGAATTGTCTTCTATACAACGCTACACATTCTGAAGTTATGCCTTCCCAACATAAGGGGTGGGGTGGGGGCTCTTCCAGAGTTCAGTCTTGTGCCTTGGCTGCTTCCTGGAAAGTTGGTGTGGTAGGGAAAATAATATGTAAAGACAATACTTTTTTATGAATTTCCAGAATAAAACTTTTAGCAAGTGTAAGCAGATTAGAGGACTGCTTCTCATGAATTCACAACCTTGTTAAAGGTTCCTACAAGTGGAAGGTTTTAATTATGCCAGCACAATACCTCAACACATGTCCTATCTCTCAAACATGGACACAGATATTCATTACGTCTGTACAAATGCCCTTCCTTCCTCATTCCTTCCTTCCCTCCCTCCCTCCCTCCCTCCCTCCCTCCAATATTTATCCAGGACTCCTAGAGATAAAAGGGGAAACTATGCTCTTTTGGATGTTGTTAGGTGTTACTCTACAACTTTCAATAGACTAGCCATAGGACATAGCCATTGGACAGCAATATTTGCGAGGGCATTATCCCCTTTCCCTTTCAAAATGCTGATCTTGATCAAATTACATGATTTAACTGCACATAGCTTATTAAACAAGCATGAACCGTTTCAGTGCAGCAATATGGAAACCCGTGTGTTGATAGAGTTTAAATTAAGTCCTTAGTTCTTCTTTTTGTAATAAGTTGGAGTTGAGTATTGTATGTAGACCTTTTTAAACTGCAGGCCCAAATAGGGATTTGTGGAATTTCTTGTTGATCTATTGACTTTAGAGAGATCCTTTAGTTTAGCTCCTGGTCCTTTAAGTCAAATCTCTGGGCTGAGAAATGCAATTCTTTAAATCTAGTGACAGGACACCTCCCTACGAGAACTGATCTTGACTTTCCCTGGGTGCAATGGGAACAGAAAATCCTTCTTGATAATGTTGAACTTGAGGAAACGCTTCTTTTTTCTCACTCTCGATTTATGCAAAGGAGCTCGTTCTAATTTCAGAATTGCTAGATTTGTGGTGGTTGTTTTACATTAATGAGCTAGCATTTTAAGGTTTGTGATTTATGGAATATGTAGGTGTTTCAATAAGCTCCTGATCACTTGGTCCAAAAATACCACCTCAATTTCTCACACCCTGTTAACCACAAGGGAAACCGCAAACAATTTTTTAAAAAAAGAAATAGGTACCATATGTCTTACCCATGGCTTTTCATTGATCATATTTATGGAAAAATCTATTAAAATATGCAGATATTGTAACTGGATAGGAAGGTTACTGTTCTACTTCTTCTTTAACAGCATCGCTTACTATTGAACCTTGCCTGCCGATGGATCTCCCTATGATATTAGCAGCAAAAATAGTTACTCTGAAGCTAACATTTCTTTTTCACACTAAGGAGTCTCATTTATTTCACATCTAAACAAAAAACCAGTTTGCCTGTTTCTGGGAGAGGGCAGTGAACATTTCAAAAGAATGAATGGGTGACCTGGTTGGCTGATGATGACTAATAATGGCTGAAAAATGTCACCGCAGCCGCACACAAAAAATGTTTCTTTATCACCCCCTTACAACCCAGATGTGGATTAAAATGTTATTAACATAACCAATTAAACATAGGAATAAACAAGGCCATGAAATCAGTAATAATGACTGTTGTCATCTTGAAGAAATTGAGCTTTAATATTGTTTATTGAGTTCATCTGAGGGATTATGAGAAAGACACAAAGCATGTATGTGTTGTTTTACTTGGCGGGGTGGGCTGGGGGAAATGCAGGCATGGTGTGCTGCCAAAACCCAGGTTACCTACGAAACCAGACTGTATCAGGGGCTGAAATCGATAGAAATGAGAATGGAAAGACCATTCAGCTACCCAGCACGAGTCTGGGTGTATAATGTTTCTTTTTAAGGGGCGGACTGTTTTTCGAGGATAAGAGGAAGCGGCAACAGCATTTACCACCTCTAAGGAGAAAATTTAACTGAATATTGAGAACTAAAGAGCCCAACTGAGCAAGAAAAAAACAACAACAGAAGTCATGGGAACAGCTACTGAACTCTATGACTGCCAATTTAAAAAAAACCTGAAGTAGATGTGGTGGAGGTTTGGGGAACTTTATGGAGAATGGAATGGAATGAAACAGAATATGGAATGGAATGGAAAGGAAAGGAATGGAACGGAACGGAACGGAACGGAACGGAACAGAACAGAACAGAACAGAATAGAATAGAACAGAATAGGGGGACAGGATAGAATGCAATAGAATAGAATAGAATATGAAAATGGGGACAAGATAGAATAGAATGGAATGGAATGGAACAGAACAGAGCTGGAATAGAATAGAATAGAATAGAATAGAATAGAATAGAATAGAATAGAATAGAATAGAATAGAATAGAATAGAATAGAATAGAATAGAATAGAACAGAACAGAACAGAATAGAATGGAATAGAATGGAATGGAATATGAAAATGGGGATAGAACAGAACAGAACAGAACAGAATAGAATAGAATGGAATGGAATGGAATGGAATGGAATGGAATGGATGGAATATGAAAATGGGGATAGAACAGAACAGAACAGAACAGAACAGAACAGAACAGAACAGAACAGAATAGAATAGAATAGAATAGAATAGAATAGAATAGAATAGAATAGAATAATAGAGTTGGAAGGGACCTTGGAGGTCTTCTAGTGAATTCCCTGCTACCTGTTACAGGGAACCCTATACCATTTCAGATCATTGTTGTCCAATCTGTTTTTAAAAACTTCCAGTGATGAAGCACCCACAACTTCATTCCACTGATTAATTGTTCTAACTGTCAGGAAGTTTCTCCTTGATTCTAGGTTGCTTCTCTCCTTGATTACTTCTTGTCCTGCCTTCAGGTATTTTGGAGAATAGGTTGACCTTCTCTTCTTAGTATTTTATAATGTATTTTATAATACCTTGGTAAGATGTTTCGCTTCTCATCCAAGAAGCTTCTTCAGTTCTGTAATCAGAACTGAAGAAGTTTCTTAGATGAGAAGTGAAATGTTTACGTTTTATTTTTACGTTTTATTTAATTTATATACCGCCCTTCTCCCTGGGGACTCAGGGCGGTTCACAGGGCATATAAATAAAAATACAGTACAATACAAAAGTTAAAACAAAGATTAAATCAGTGCCCAATTAAAAAACAATAATGCAATCTAAAATGACAATTTAAAACCCAGCTCCCCCATCAGGCCAGACCGGCCAATTCAAACAAATGGGTCTTCAGACCACGACGGAATGTCTTCAAGGAAAAACAAAATCCAGTTGCTTTTTTAAAAAAGCACCTTTGGGACAACCATGACCTAGATGACAGAATCTCCAGAGACTTGAATCTTGATTTCCCTAGCCTGAGGTCCGCAACTTAAACCCTATACTATGTGAGCTGTAGTGACTGAGAATCTTTGAAGTTAGGAATTATGCTTCTCTGGAGGCAACCACACTCACTAACAATAATACACTGTTAGATACATCTACATGTTTAGTCATCAACAGTGATTTGCATTTGAATTTACTAGATGTTACTGATGAAGTAAAAATTGGATTTCATCTGGTCCACCCTTTAAATTTTTGTATATACTACAGGCATCAACCATACATTGTGAGATTTTTAAAGTATTAGTCCTGGGCAAGTCATGAAGATCCAGTTACACTGTCTAATTCAGACATATAACTCATGTAGATGAGACATAGTGTTTAATGTAAGTCATAGTGGACAACTTGGCTTTGAAAGCAACTCATAATGATGCTGCTTGCTGCTTTCTCCACACTCAATTTCTAAATCTTTGGCCTTTCCGTGAATTTGAAAACAGTTCAGAATTCATTTGACTTCTCATGAATACTTGATATGTTAAAATAAAAATATATTACAGATTTAGAGATTAACAACAAAATTGAAAAGGGCCAGGGACTGACATATAGGGAGGATAAAATATGGAGTAACTTTACAAATCACTTTTAATTTCTTTGGCTTTCATTGCAATAATATTGATTTAATTCATTAGATCCTTCTCTGAATCTATATTTCAGTTTTAGGGTTGTCAGTTTGTGTTAATGACAATTTTATCCATCTGTTCTAAGATGAAAACGAGGCTTCACACCACAGAGATGATAGATCTTGAATAGTTGAAGAGTAACTGATTTCTCTTTAAGGTATTCATTTGAATTAGACCATCTTTATGGCAAATCACCCTAGAAATTGAACTGAACATTTTTTAATCATACAAAACCCAGATAACATTAACTCTCCACTCAATAAAAATCAGAAGTCTTATCTTGTTGTTTAAGGCTATTGCCTATTTCATGTTTTACAGAGAAAACTATCAAAATATTCTCAATGATTTGCTGTGTAACAGCAAAGCCATAATTTTGTGTGTCAGTATATGAAGATTCTAGTAGATGTGAAAGGAATGATAATTATTTTCTTTAATTTGGCCATTGAAACAGTGTAATATTAAATGTTTCTCTTGTTCTTCAGCTTTTGAGAATCCTATGGTGTTTTTTTAGCATTGTTTCTTGAATAAGCCATTACTCCTAGGATTCATAAATACCAGTGATAAACCATGTTTTTTTTTAAAAAACAAACTAAAATGGATGGAATGGCAGAGCATGATAGAGAAAATTGTTAAGTGAGTTTTGCCCCATTTATGACCTTTCTTGCCACAATTGTTGTGAACCACTGCAATTGTTAAGTTAGTAACGTAGTTGTTAAATGAATCTGGCTTCCCCATTGACTTTGCTCGTCAGATGGTCACAAAAGGTGATTACATGTCCCAATCGTCATAAATATGAACCGGTTGCCAAGCATCTGAATGTTGATCACATGGCCATGGGGATGCTGCAACGGTCATAAGTGTGAGTCAGTTATCAATGTTGATCACGTGACCATGGGGAAGCTGCAACGGCATAAGTGCCGTTGTAAGTTCAAACCATCACTAATCAAACTGCTGTAAGTTGAGGACTTCCTGTACATTCGATCTGTGTGGCGTTGATTAGATTTGGGCAGTTAATAAACATACTAAAATTAAAATAAGTAATGAAAGGTTTCCTTTCCCCCAGATAGTGCACTAGATATTATTTATTAACTTTTTTTCTTTAATGAGACTGAATCTTCACTAGCTTTTCTCTACGGACTCCTAGTTTTCTTCTGTGAGCAAAGATCATGATGGTTTGTTCAGAGTCTACATCTGAATTATACATAGAGCTGCAGTACTTTATTATGATAGATGTTGCTAAAAATGGGCCTGGCCATTTAATTTTTTTTTTAAAAGAGGACGAAAGCTTCCTGTTCATCCTCAGCTTTGTAATTTCAAAATACAAACTAATGGGAAATTTTGCACTGCAGAGACACTACTCCTAACAAATTAAAAATCAACAAAAATATTATGCTTCTCTGTTACCTGTCCAAGTGTACAAAATGTACAAAACTTTAATCAAATACTCAGGTTTGCTCAGTTTTAAAATGTGTTAGTTTAATAGTTTCTATTCGGCTGTTTATATTAATGACACATTCTCATCTAAATATATTGCTGTACTGAAAACAATTCTAAGGTTGAATGAGTGCACTTGGTTTCGTGGTTTTTTTTAATAAAATGATCTCTTTTCATTGAAATGCTTAAAAATGTGTGTGTGTGTGTACACACACGTACACACACACACACACACACTCACACTCACATGCACACACACACACACAGATACATGCACTGTTACAGAAAATACTATAAATATCAATGGCAATTTCATTTACCATCTGAATGTTTTATTTGATACATAGTAACAAAGAGGGACGCGGTGGCTCAGTGGGTTAGGACGCTGAGCTTGTCGATCGGAAGGTCGGCAGTTTGGCGGGTCGAATCCCGAGTGCCGCGTAACAGAGTGGTCCCAGCATCTGCCAACCTAGCAGTTCGAAAGCACAAAAAAATGCAAGTAGAAAAATAGGGACCGCTCCGGTGGGAAGGTAACAGCGTTCCGTGCGCTTTGGCGTCTAGTCATGCCGGCCACATGACCATGGAGACGTCCTTGGACGAGCGCTGGCTCTTCGGCTTTGAAACGGAGATGAGCACCGGCCCCTAGAGTCGGAAACGACTAGCACGCATGTGCGGGGGAACTTTTACCTTTACCTTTAACAAAGAAATTGAGAAATGTGACTTCCTATATGAGGATAAAAATGAGAGCTGCAGCTAATTATTTCCTTCACATTGATTTAACTTCTTATTACTATACTGTTTTCAGTTTTGGTCATCCTAATGCAAAAAGATATTATATGACATGATATGAATGAAAAAAGTAAAGCTGATCCTTACTAAGAAAGACTAGGCTAGGGCTTTAAAAAAAGACGACTTTTTAAGCCTAAAAATGGTAAATAAAACAAGACATAGAGGAAGAATATAGAACCATGCCTGGGATGGAAAATTTTGAGAAAAAGTAAATTTTCTTTCTTTTTTCAATATCAGAACCTGGAGTCCTATGTGGGAAAACAATTGCAAGGAAGTTCTGGAAGTACTTTTTAACACGGTAAATCATTGAATTTTGGAATTCACTGCTACCAAATGGTGACCGTCAACCTTTTAAACCATGGGTTAGACAAATTCATGGGAAAACACAACAGCAGAGCCTGCTAATCTTGAAGGTTTGCATTTCCTTTAGAATTAAAGCTCCTTACAGATCACATATGTGTCACTTCCCATCCATTAAGTGTCACCCGAAATCAGATCAATGCAAAAAGAAACTAAGCAGTTAGGAGCCATGAGTGTTACATATGTTCTGGCAACATGCACACGACTTGCGTGACTTGGAAATTGTGGGACACTGATAGATTGAGTCATCTTCAGAGTCTTCATCTTGAAGTACTCTGAATCCTATAGCAAGAATATCTATCCAGGTATTCCAGAAGTCCCAGTGAAGTTGTTTTAGCGGTTTGGGTCATGATGAATATATACTGAACTATTATTATTTCAGTTTATTACGTTTCTAAAAATTGAAATAATTGAACCGTGTACAAAAGCTAGAGAGACTGTTTGCTGTAGTGGTTAAGGCATCAGACCAGAAACTGAAAGACAGAGAGTTCTAGTCTCACATAGGCACAAAGCCAGCTGAGAAACCTTGGCCAGTCACCCTCTCAGCCTAAGGAAGAAAGCAGAGGCCATCCAATTCTGAAATCTTATCAAGAAAACTGAAGATACTAGTCTAAACAGTAGCCAGAAGCCAACACTTGAAGTTTCAGGCATACAAACACAGACACACACACACACACACACACAAAGACAAGCTAATAAATCTAATAATAATTTCTTTATATCTCATAAAAGTAGGTTCAATTCTTTTATATTAAATGGAGAACAAGTTCATTAATAGGTAGTCATCACAGTTAACTATATTTCTGATTTTACTATGTACAAACAGGATGTATGCATAAGATTCTAATAAAGGGAAATATTTGTAGCTCAGAGTTGAAATGAGAGGTCTACTACATCAGATGTTACCTAGTTTGGGTAAAGAAACGTCTGTAAGAAAAAACCAAACTCAGCGAGGACCCAGGGGTCCTTATGCATAAGATTCTTTTACAATAGAAAATATTATATTTAGGAATAATTCTAGTGTGTAGATTCTTTGTGGATTGTAATACATGACGAATGGCAAGTTATACTAGTGTACTTAAATTACTTAAGAAAGTTAAGCTAATTTGTAATGTACCAGACATAACATATAGAAATTAAGGTTGTGAAAATAAGATGTTTGCCACCCAAATTAAGCACTTATTTTTTTTCTGGAATAAACATACGATCGCTAATAATTGAATTAATATTATTAATTTTAATCCCATAAACACTTTTCTGGAAGCAACTGCAATTGAATATAGAGAGATCTGACGGCTGAGTAAATATGAACTGGGTTGTGTTGAAAAGCTTTTCTTATATTCTTATAGATTGTTAATCTCATTACTGGGCCTTTTGCTCAATCTCCTTGTGTCCATTACTGCCCTTTGTCTGGCCACTCAAGAAATCCTATCCTGTACTCTAATATGAAAAAAATATCTCTCAAAAGCTGAATGAAATTAGTCGCTTATGAGCTAAATGATTGTAAAGTTACATTACTCCATAGAAGCAATAGCCGATAAAAATCTGACGATTTCAATTTTAACATGGCTATGCTTCAACTCTTGGAAACCATGATAGCTCTCATATAGCTTGCTTATCCTAGACACATACTGTAGTCATGAAATACCTGCTAGGCTTAATGATAGAATTGCTTTAAATATTGATTGCACAGCAGTTTGTGTAGTCAATAATTATATTGCTGACTTCTGACAGCTATTGTCTCGACTTTCCTGTGATTGCCTTAATTTTTTTCCATTCAGGGGGAATGGATTGTCTTGAAAATTCATCTTAATTAGAATATAATTTTGTCACAATAGCTGTTATGGGCATCCCTCATTGTCCAGTCCAACATTGAGAAATGAAACTAGCAATATAGTTCAAGAGTCTTGCAGAATTAGATGAAGTTTCTGCTAATCTCACATCCTGTTTGCTATCCTGATATGACTAGGAAACCCCCAAAAGGACATAACAATAGTGCCTGCACCTACCCATTGCAACAAATAATAACTAAGTGGATAAATAAAACTGCTGTTAATATTCTTTTCTGCCATTTCCCTTCAATTTTAAATTCCTTTGTTCTTCTTTTAATTTTGGAGGGGTTTCCCCCCCCCTTTTTGAGCAAAGTTGCAAAGCACCTGAGAGGTGTATGTGTGGGTTGCATCTCCCATTATCATTTCTTAAGTAAGCTTCTGATCCCAAGGAAGTCATTCCTATGAATCTTGTCTAGATGAGGAAAAAGAAAGGGTAGTCAAGTAAGGTGAAAAACCACCAAGAGTTCTATAATAGAGAAAGCCACCTACGCATTACCAGCAGAATCCACCATCTTGTCTTTAACCAGCCAAGATCTGAAATCCTGTTTCCTACAAGATGAAACAAAAGATTGGAATGAAATGCCAGGAGACAAACGAACTGCAGTCCCATCACCTAGAGTCTAGACTAAACCTTGATTTAGAGTTGCCTGCAACTGCATGTAGGCTTCGCTGGAGTGAAGAGGTTGATGGGTAAGTTTAGGTTGCAGATGGCTGCTGACAGGCCAATGCACACATCTCCCAAATCCCAACTGCATGTTGTGCACAGGTGCACATCCTGCGTGCTGATTGGTTGATCCAACTTCCTGTACCGTGTTTTCCTGTCTGAGCACCCCTTAGCCAGAACGTTAACATTTGCAGATGTGTAAATGCTACACCTGTGCAACTGTTTCTGAACAGCAGATGCATACATGTGCAATGATGGAGAAGCCTAATCCAGGCTTAAGCAGAGCTTCTGAATGGGGACCTCATGATCCATTTCTTAACGCTTTGCTTGTATGTCTCTTCCTGCTTGCCTTTCCTGGGCTGTCAGAGACAGCTGGGCCTGTTCTGATTTTTGTCAAAAGCAATGGCGTTCCAAAGTCATAACTCTCTGTTATGCATGGGGAGTTGTTCGTATTATTGCCTAGAAATGGGGATGTTAGCATGCATAACCCATCGCAGTTGGTGCTACTGCTTCAATCTGCTACCAGCGCCAAAGCACAAGTTTAAGATTCCTTGGTTTGAATGGAGGGGGTGGCAAACTTACCAAGAAAGGAGAGGAGGGAGCTGACATACAGTGGCTTCCTTCTGCAAGGGGGGGGAGAGAGACGCGGGCCCCCACCCTGCTTTTGACAGCCTTCCATTGTCCGTATTTGTCATTAGATCTGTCAGGGTGTGGTTAACAGAAGCAAATTGTACTCTGGAGTCCTAAAAAGCAGGCGTAGTGCAGTGGAGTGTGCCTGCCTCATCTCCTGGGATGTGATTATTTAAAGATAATGACACCCCCTGCAGAGACACCTTATTGCTCTTTTGCAAAAAAAAACCCAAAACAAACGGTCGTTATTGAGGGGAATTAATTGCATTGTGCTTGGTGGAAAGAAAGAAGTTTACTATTTCGGAAACGATCTTCCCAGTTTGGAGACACAAACTTTCAGAGATCCATCAAAGCAATGAATGGCTTGGGAAAGCCAACCCATTGTGCTCTGCTTTGTTTTGGATGCCAAGGTACGTGCCTGCGAAGCAACAATCCAGCTCTGTTTCATTGAGTTTGGGTGCTTTTTAAAGGAAAGGGAAGTTTTGCTTCAAAGTCGAGCAGGATTTCATCTTTGGATTGAGGGGAAGAGGTTGATTTTTGGGGAGTGGAAGGCACTTGGCGTGGAGAGCAGCCTTTCTTTGGGGGAAAAAAACAACAAACCACCAGAAGATTTTGTCAGGCTCAATCTTAAGTAAACTAAAGATACAGTATTTTCAAGCTGCAGGCTGGCTGGCAAATGTGTTGTTATACTGTACCCCCACAGCCTATTTACAGTTAACATAGCAGCTGGGAGAATAGCTTTAATGATGGGGATTTTAATTAGTGCCATGTATAAAAAGAGCAGTTGTAAGGCTGGCAAAACTTGCTGGTGCACTGACTCCCACAAACGGGTTTAAGCATCACAGGTTGCGTTCAGGCATCTATAGCAAAGCACCAGTAAATCAACCCATAATGTTCTAGTGAGTTTATCTTCCTCACAGCTGTTTGAGACAATGTCATTGTGCTTCACAGTTTCTCTGCAAGCAAGTGCGTGCAATTGTTTGGGGAAGGCAAGATCAGACTGCGGGAACAATCAGAGGCTGTTTGGATTTTCCTGGGATTTGAAGAGGGAATATTTTGAGCTTCGTTTTAAATCCATTTTAGAGGTTTAAATCTATTTTAGGTTGAAAGCATGGAGTTATGAAGCCACACTCTTGTAAGCAACAACCGACTTACAAGCATTTTCTTTTAGTGACTATTTGAAGTTACAACGGCACTGAAAAAAGTGACTTATAACTGGCTCCCTTCAGTCATGTGATCAAAATTCGGGTGCTTGATAACTGGCATGTGTTTATCATGGTTGCAGCATTCTGGGATCACGTGATCATCATTTGCTACCTTCCCAGCCAGCTTTTGACAAGCAAAGTCAATGGGAGCTGTCGGATTTGCTTAACGACCACATGATTCACTTAACAACTTTGGCAAAAAGGTTGTAAACTGGAGTGTGACTCACTTGACAATCACCTTGCTTAGCAAAGGAAAAGTTGGGTTCAATTGTGCTCGTAGGTTGAGGACCACCTGTACTCAAATTTGGCTTGTAGCTTTATGCTACATTAAGGTTGACATATGTGCCTGTTACTCATCCCAGCTTCTGCCAACCTAGCAGTTCAAAAGCACGTAAAAATGCAAGTAGAAAAATAGAGACCACTCCGGTGGGAAGGCAATAGCATTCCATGCCCCTTTGGCATCTAGTCATGCCGGCCACATGACCACGGAGATGTCCTCGGACAAGCGCTGGCTCTTCGGCTTTGAAACGGAGATGAGCACTGGCCCCTAGAGTCGGAAACGACTAGCACACATGTGTGGGGGAACCTTTACCTTTACCTATGTGCAGTGCTTTTTTTGTAAAAGAAAAAGGTGCTGGAACTCACGCATGTCATACAACCCACCTTGCCTACCCTACAAGGTTCCATCCAAAAAAGGTGCTGGAACTCCGTTCTGAGCGTTCTATGAGAAAAAAAGCCCTGCCTATGTGCATGTTGGCTGCAAAGGATGGGATTGTGCATGTTGGCTGCAAAGGATGAGATTGGGCTATGCAAAGAAATCTGCTATGGCAGGGGTCCCGAACCCCTGATCCGTGGATCAGTACTGGGCCGTGGCATGCCAGCAACCAGTCCGCACAAACAAGCAAAGCTCCATCTATGAGATGCAGGCAGCACACGAAACCACACCCCCTACAGTCCACGGCAAAACCTCTTTCCATGGAACCAGTCCCTAGTGCCCAAAGGTTGAGGACCTCTGTGCTACAGGTTGCATAATTGGCTATAGAGATTTCTTATAATAAGCACCTCCTATTCAGAATGTCAACAATAAATACATATCCCAGAAGGCTTATAAATTTGACACTACGTCTACCGTCCAACGAGAAGTAAAATGAAGCAGAGAAGTTGGAGCAATACAAGTAGTCCTTGACTTGCGACCCCAATGGAGCCCAAAATTTCTGTTGCTAAGGGAGACAGTAATTAACTGATCTTTGCCCCATTTTAATGACCTTTCTTGCCACAGTTGTTAAGGGATTCACTGCAGTTGTTAAGTCAATAAAACATTTGTTAAGTGACTCTGGCTTCCCCTTTGGCTTGGCTCGTCAGAAGGTCGCAAAAAGTGATCACCTGACCCTGGGACACAATATGGGAAAGTTACCAAGCATTTGAATTTTGATCATATGACCGCGGGGATGCTTCAACAGTTGTAAGGGTGAAAAACAGTCATAAGTCACTTTTTCCAGTACCGTTACAACTTCAAACGGTCACTAAATGAACAGTTGTAATTTGAGGACCACCTGTATAAAATAGAGCAAAACTAGGAACGGTGCTCCAAATAGTTTGCTCTTAATTTCGAAGGAAGGAAAGAGACCACAAATAGTGATATATTTTTTTTGTTTTGTTTTACATCTGCGGTTCCACCATCTCGTTTATCTGTAGAATAATCAATGGCTAATAACACACTTATCTCTGGTGCTAATGTTTAGTAGCCAACCTTGAGTGTTGTTTCTTATTTTATGAGATTCTTTGTATCATTTTTATCTCCTGCTTCCCTTTTCATGCTAATGGTTCAATCTATCAGCCTCACAGAAAGAGTGCAGGTATACCTTCCTCCTAAGAGGATGAATGAGTACAGTAAGATGGATGGGTTGGTGCTGCTTATCAGATGTGGAAACAAATGAGAAGGAGTGAAGTGGACACCAGTGTGCCATCACCGAGGCTAGTTCACCTGAATGTGCTTAAGAGTCAGCAAATGATGCTTTATGGCAATCTCACAAGGAGGAATACTAAGTCCTGGAGTAAGGAGGGGAGCTGGAGCAGGCACCAGGATAAGAAGGAGAAGTCAAACAAGGATAGTGGAGAAAGAAGGAGTTTGCAGTTTTCCTGTGAAGTGCAGGAAATCAGGAGTCCAGGCAGTTCAAATTAATATGAGCCATGGTGGCGCGGTGGTTAGAATGCAGTATTGCAGGCTGACTCTGCCTACTGCCTGGAGTTCGATCCTGACTGGATCAGTGTACTCAGCCTTCCATCCTTCCGAGGCTGGTAAAATGAGGACCCAGATTGTTTGGGCAAGATGCTGACACTGTAAATCACTTAGAGAGGGTGCTATTGCTAATATAGGTTTGTTATAGCTCCCTACAAGAATCTGAAATACTAACTGTCAAAGCAAATAAGCGGTAGTTAAGTTAATAGAATTCAAGGTAGGCTGGACATAGATCTCTCTGAGCTTGGTTGTGTCTTGCAGGACTAGCACCGATTATGTTAGCTAGTTTGGATAATGAAACTTTTGCAAGAAAACAAGCAAGCTCAGAGATCAGCAAGAACCCCTCATTTCTACCCTGAGCTACAAATATTTTCCTTTATTGGTACTTAGAACTCTTATGGGCACAAAGGGACTCAAGACTGATGATGCCCTTGATGCCTTCCTCAGGCTTAGCCAGGTCATCTCCTACATTTCCCATATTTTCAGAGCCCCAGGAAGGTAGCTGAGAAGAATAGGAAGCAATCCAGAAGTCCAAAATGGGATATGGCTTCGAAATCAGATTGGTCTTTGCAGGACCACAGCTGGAAAGAAAATATGGCTTAGTATGCGAATCTAAAAAAAAATGATAGAAATGAGGCAGCTTTTCAAACATCACCATCCTGGACCGTAATTTTGGAGAAGAATAACGATATACCTCAGCAATATTGGAGAATTGTATTGATCATGACAAGGATAATGTGTGCATTTATTTGAAGTATTTGTGATGTATGAACCGTCAACAGAATCCAAGAGGAAAGTGATCAATTGCTTCTAGGTCAGTCTTACTACCACAATGCCCTCCAGATGTGCTAGGCTGTAACTCCCATCGAAAGCAGAGCTTTTGACCGGATATTTGATGCAATTTTGGTCAATCCCAGAAGAAATGTGATACGACTTTCATAAGAGACCTCAGAACTAATGTACTTACCCCTGTGAGACAGAGTGTATGATGTGTGTAAAGAGAGAGAGAGAGAGACATAGAAAGTGTCTTACCTAATCAGAAATCTTTTGTGGTACTTAGTATAACTGTTTACAAAATGTAATCATTGCAAGCATTTGCCTACTTTGTTCTTATATTGAAAGTTCACATTGAGCTTGAGTATCATATGGTGTATTTAAAAGAGTGAAAAGACTAATTGGTGCATTAACACTTGTTTCATTTTTATTTATGCCCAATATGCTAGCATAAAAATAATTTCTCTATATATGATTCAAGTTAAAATTGGGTTACATATAGTACATAAGGTACTTGGAAAAGAATTCCTGACCACACTTATCTACAGCAATGAATTCAAGAACAATGGGGAGGAGTGGGCAAAGGGAAGCATTATTGAAAACCCCCCCCCCCAGCCTCAGGTTGCTTCTTTTACTAAGATTATAAATACACTTTAAAGGTGCACATTTCTTTGGGGTCTAAAATAATATTTGAGTGAATAATATGTGTTATGTTGTAGGTTCTGGAGAGCAGGAAGGATGCCGAGACGATGAGTACAGCATGGCAGATCTTTATTCGGTGGAAGTGACTGTACTGGGGAATAGGGGTTATCTGCCCTCCTTTTATACCTGGCCAGGTGAGCAGCCGGCCAATCGGTTTGAACCACTGTTTCCCGCCGAAACCTGGGTTCCCGCCAAAACAGTTATAGTTCAACTCCCCCTGGTGGTGACTGCTATGTAAGTGTGTATGTGTTCTCTTCACCTGGATACATAACAATTTGTATAGACCTTGAGAAACTCTTACGGCTTTAGTCCAGTGTTTCTCAGCCTTAAGAATTTTAAGATGGATACACTTCAATACCCAGAATTCCTAAGCTGGCATATTCGCAGATCTTAAGTTGCCAAACTGGCTGGGGAATTCTGGGAGTTGAAGTCCATCCATCTTAAAGTGGTCAAGGTTGAAAAACGCTGCTTTAGCTGGTGCCTGCTTAACTATGCAATTCTCGGTGTTTGGTTGCCATTTCCCTCTCCTCCATCCACAGTCTAATCAGAACCTCAATGAAGTTTATTTAGCAGGACTTTTATGGAACTGTGTGTCCGAAAATAATATTCTTTACAGACATGCGAGGTAAAATTTTGTGTTAAAATGAAACTATGAAAATAAAACACAAATCAACAAGTCAGTCATTTCATACTGCAAATGTTTCTTGACATTTTAAAACAAAGAAGTTATTTACATCCAAAATCATCCC
Organism: Vipera ursinii; assembly: GCF_947247035.1. Classification (NCBI taxonomy): domain Eukaryota; kingdom Metazoa; phylum Chordata; class Lepidosauria; order Squamata; family Viperidae; genus Vipera; species Vipera ursinii. The sequence goes on along the minus strand of NC_139520.1, from coordinate 15,623,936 downwards.
AAGGCAGGACGAACAACATATTTTACAGAAAGATGTGGAGATTCTAAGGCGTGACTAAATGCATTTTTCTGCTGTACTGAGAATATTATTTTTCTGTTTCCAAATCTTGCCTAGGAACAAAGTTTGCCTGTTGTCCCCATTTGAAGGCAAGATTTGAATATATTTTTTTTCCTTTTATTACTCTTTATTTCTGGGAGCAGTCTTGGAAAAGATCCTCAACCAGTGAATTGTAATCGTTTTTTCCACATCCCTCTTGAAATCCCATCATTTCTGATTGCTCTGCCCTATGACTTATCCTTAGAAGTCCTGATCCACTTAACAACCTAGAACAGTCAATACTCCTTGGGGATAAAGCGCCCTTGGTCTAGCAATAATATTCAGTGTATTATAATTTCATCCTCATAATGATTTCTTTTTAAAACTGTCATTTACATTGATTGGCTTTATGCCTCAGTGTGCACTTAATGTGTAGCTTTGTCTATAAATTTTATCTTGCGTACACTGGAGGTTGAGGAAGGATGCAGTGGATGAAAAGGCTCTGTAATGGTCTACCACGTTCCTTCACCCTTTTTATTGTTCAGTCAGTAAAGAAATTCCAAGCTGAACTTCAGATGTACCGGTAGCTAATCAGTCATAAACTCCTTAGTTGGGTGTTCAGTTTTTTTTTTTTAAAAAAAGGATGAATTACAGATATTTGATTATCACTGGGAAAATCAGAAGCTTGCAGATGTCATGTCAAAATTATTTATTAATTTGGGTTGCCAAGTTCAAAAAGGCCACTGTGTTTGGTTTCTAAGCATGATATTGCCCTATTTATATGATTCCAGTTGGCATCTGAATATATTCTTTTGGTTGAGAAAAGATTCTGTAGAAGGAAAACATATGAGTTGGCTCATCTTCCCCAACTTGGTAGCCTCAGAAACATTGGATCAGAAATCCTATAGTCTTCATTTATCACAGGAATCTTTGTCTGTAAAGATAACATGACTGTTCAAAGTAATTGAAAGTACTTTTGAGAAGTCTCTTTTTGGATGTGTTTTCACTATGAAATAACAACATCCAGCAGAGACACTAACTAAGTGCTTGGAAGAAGCAGGTACCTTATTATTCTACTAAAATGAGGAATGTTTTTAAGTATTAGACTTGTACCTAGAAGTGTGAAGTAAGGGTTCAAATAATTGCTAACAGACCTTCCGTCAAGTCTGCATCCTTTGTCTTTAAATTAGGGAACTATTAGTCAAGTTTCTCCAGGTAATCAGAAGGGAAGAATATCAGAATATCAGAGTTGGGAGGGACTTTCCAATTCTGATCCTATGTGTGGTCCTGTGTTCAGGATTAACAACATGTGGGAATGACCTTGGAAGAAAGGTGGAAGAACCACAAAGGTAAAGGTTCCCCCGCACATGCGTGCTAGTCGTTTCAAACTCTAGGGGCCGGTGCTCATCTCCGTTTCAAAGCCGAAGAGCCAGCGCTTGTCTGAGGACGTCTCCGTGGTCATGTGGCCAGCATGACTGGATGCCAAAGGCGCACGGAACGCTGACGACGGAGACATCCTCGGACAAGTGTTGGCTCTTCGGCTTTGAAACAGAGATGAGCACCGGCCCCTAGAGTCGTAAATGACTAGCATGCATGTGCGGGGGAACTTTTACCTTTACCTTATTGTTAATACTGCTACTAAAAAGTGAGCTTTAAATGGATTTGAGTGGAAGAACTGAACCTTTGCTTATCCACTCCATTAAGCATAGACAAAACTAGTTAGATCATGCCCAGAATTAAAGCATTAGGAAAGTTGAGGGTTGTTATACTTGGAGCTTGGGATGAATTAGACCGATATTTCTTTAGCCCAGGATTTCTTATCCTCCTGTAATTTTAAGAGGTGAGGACTTCAACTCCCAGAATCCCCATTCAGCATTCTGGGAGTTGAAGTCTTCACTTCTTAAAGTTGCAAAGATTGAAAAACACTGCTTTAGTCCATCAGTCTATCTGACCAACCAGTGATGGATTGGGAATCTTTTAAGCAGGACACATGCCCAGACAATATAACAGCACCCTTTATATTTTGTAGTACTTATTATCTCCTGTCTCTGATGCCAGTATGCAATGACAGCCATAATGACTAACAGCTATCGAAAACCTTAGTTGGTGCTCACACAATGTACTAAGCTAAATTGTGCTGCTTTTTTCTTTGTGTCACAGTATCTTGTATGACTGCAGTCCCATAAAACATGAATATTTCTAAAGGAAAAATGGGCAGAATTATTTTTCAAGTCGAGTTGCAGCTTGCGTAATACGTTTTCCTAAAGCCAAACCGTTCCTTTTCTCTTACAACTTTAATTTTTTAAATAACCTTTATTTGGGTGTGGGAAAACATGATAAAAGCCACTGTGCATATGCTGCATTCTTTTTCTTTCTTTTTTACTCTCAGTGGCTCTTCACTTGAATTTCAGAGCAAGTAGGACATGCATTGACTGGAGAGAGTTGAACAAATTACAGCTCTGAGATATTTTTTTCCTCTTTAAAAAAGCCTTGTTTTGAATCATTATCCCTTTCATTCTGATGGAATTCAGCCAGATTTTCTGTGACCTTAACACCCAACCATGAACAAGATTAGCCAATTGCCAGCTAATCTTTACCAGGCAAATCCAGTGGGGAAACAGACTAACAGAGAGGGAATCAGACACATCCACCCAGCTGCTTAGATTTGTAAGGAAGTGTTCTGCAGGCCAGCCACTCAGTAAAATCCTTACATGAACTCAGTTGCTCATTTTGCAGAAAATACAAACGTTGATATTTGATTTCATGGCATAGTTACTATGCTACAGAAAGTCTATACAGCACTTTATTTTTCCTCTTTCATCCTCTCCTCCTCGCTCAACAGATCCAGGAAGAATAAATATTTTAGGAAGAGTGCTTGAGGATGGAAAATGGGAGAGCAAGTCAGGCCATCCGTCTCCCAAATCCTATGAGATTCTCAGACCCCTTGCGTAGTTTATCATCTCAATATGCCAGTTGGGAACCTCAGTCACGGTTAGGCTCCCCATCAGCCTGCAAGGTACAACTGTAATGAAGAGTAAAGGTAAAGGTAAAGGTTCCCCTGCACATGTGTGCTAGTCGTTTCCAACTCTAGGGGCCGGTGCTCATCTCTGTTTCAAAGCCGAAGAGCCAGCGCTTGTCCGAGGACGTCTCCGTGGTCATGTGGCCGGCATGACTAGATGCCAAAGGCACACAGAACACTGTTACCTTCCCACCGTAGTGGTCCCTATTTTTCTACTTGCATTTTTACATGCTTTCGAACTGCTAGGTTGGCAGAAGCTGGGACAAGTAACAGGCACTCACTCTGTTACGTGGCACTCGGGATTCGACCCGCCAAACTGCTGACCTTCTGATCGACAAGCTCAGCATTCATTGTCCATAAACGACCAATCTTGTAATTTTATTTGCAGAATTCAGACCATGGGGTTCTTGGTGCTCTCTGAGCTTCCTCGTTTACTTGCAGAGATTTCATTAGCCAAGTAGAGCACTAATGATGTTGCCTAGTTGGGTAATGAAATGTCTGCAAGCAGATAATCAACAGAGAGCACCAAGAACTTCACAGTTCAACCCTGAGCTATAGATATTCTCTTCCAATTCAGACTCTTCACTGCTATGTTGATGAGATAACTGGCGCAGTTAAGCTGTTCTGAGGGAAGAGGAAACAGAGATAACACAGAATATCCACTTGATGTAAACTTTCTCTTGACATACAACCGTTGCCTACCTCTGTGTTACATTAATCTTTTGGGTAGAATGCTTTGCTCAATCTTCTCCATTTGACATCTAGAATTCCAAAGCAGGTGGATATTTTAATGTCTATGCAGATAGATACACAGTACTTAACTCTGTCAAATATTTCCATATTTGACCTTCCTTTTCTTTTGATTCTATGACTCCCATATTACTATGATCCTTTGTATCAGAGGTCCCCAACCTTTTGCGCACCAGGGACCGGTTCCGTGGAGATAGGTTTTTCCGCAGATGAGAGGGTGCGTGGTTTTGTGTGTTGCCTGAATCTCACGGATGGGGCTTTGTTTGTATGGCCTGGCTGTATGTGCGGCCCGGTACTGGTCCATGGACTGGGGGTTGGGGACCCCTGCTTTGTATTGTGCCTAGCACCTAAGGTTCTTTGTGTCTCTTTGTAGTGAATTCTCAGATCAACCACAGTTGGTGATTATACAGCAGCTATTGCAAGATCAATTTCTTAAATGTTTAGAAGGGTCAATTTTTGGTTTTGCAATCATTTTTGACATTATA
>NC_139520.1:15584646-15614646 GCF_947247035.1 Vipera ursinii | reverse complement strand
GAGCTGAGATCCGGTGCCATCCGGAGCTCCACCGGCAGTTGATTCCACAAAGCCGGGGCGCCCACAGAGAAGGCCCTCCCCCTGGGGGCCACCAGCCGGCATTCTCTGACTGGAGGCACCCTGAGGAGGCCCTCTCTGTGGGAACGCACAGGGCGGAGGGGAGTTGACGCCGGCAGCAGGTGGTCCCCGAGGTATTCCGGACCCATGCCATGTAGGGACTTGAAAACCATCACTAAGACCTTGAACCTCACCCGGAAGACAACTGGTAACCAATGTAGCTCGCGGAGCAAAGGTGTAACATGGGAGTACCGGGAAACTCCCAAGACAACTCTCGCGGCCGCATTCTGTACCAGTTGGAGCCTCCGAGTGGTCTTCAAGGGAAGCCCCATGTAGAGAGCATTACAGTAGTGAATCCAGCTTCCCCAATGGACATTTTTTGTTGGAAATTGGGGGGGAAAAATAGTCTCAAATTGTGATCCCTTAACTGCAGGATGCTGCAAACAGTCAAAAATATGAGCTGGTTGCCAAGCACCCAAACTGCAATCATGTGACATTGTCACGGTGTAGTGCTATGGTTGTTAGCGCAAGTACAGGTCAAAAGTCACTTTTTCAAAGGCTGTTGTGACTTTGAACAGCCATTAAACAAATGGCTGTAAGTCAAGGATGACCTGTAGCTGTGTGCCTGGGGAACTATTGTGCCACAAAACCATATTTTCTTCTTTCCCAGTTTCCAATAAATGCATTCTATTTCGGCTTTGACTGAATTTAGCATCCTTCTACCCAAGTCCTTGTGGAGAAAGACTGAAGCCTTGGAATTTGCAGAAGTGACTGTGGCTTAAATTAAACTTTGCTGCACCCTAGCATCCCGAAAGACATACCTTTGGTTGTAATCCATGGGGTCCAATGCAAAATAGAAATGCTTACATTTATTTGTAGTTGTGGAGAGGACAGTATTGCAGCCTTCCACTTTGTCCATTGGTATATTTCCATTACTTGAGGCTTTTTTCTCTCATTGCCTGTTTCTTTTTAGCACTGCTAAGTATTTTAATGTGCTTTTAAAAAATTTCCCCCTCTTTCCAGCGCATAGATCATTGCATAAATGCATTGATTTTAGGGTCCTTTGCTCATTTATAGTTTCACAAAGTCTCTTCTTCTTTGTTCTTTCTTTAATATAATTCACTTGCTTATGGTAGGTTAAATGTTTCATGTATTGTTAGTATTCCTGTATTCTATCAAAGTCAATGTTCTCCAGAGTGGAAGCTTTTGTCTTGCTGCTTCAAGTATGTTCTTGACCTGTGTGTGACTATAAACCCTAAAGACAGTTGCGATTGCTTAGTCATAGGTTCATTCTATTGTAGCAATTATGGATGAATGCAAACACCCATTTATTTGCCTGCAACTTACTACTTGGTCATCTGCTTTATTCATCCAAGGGCGATTAAAATTCTGCTAAAATTATGTTTTTGTTCAGAAAACTAAGGAAATGGGGCCCCATAAAAGGTTCAGCTGCTGATCAAGCTCAGGATTTTACATATCAATATATGAATTCACATAACACAGTACATTAGGTCAAAATATGGCTGTTTTGTTTTGACTTGTATAGAATTGTGTAGACCAGAATTGTGTAGAATTGCGAATTGTGTACACAATTTGGCTTAGAATTATGTAGACAAAGACTTAGAATTGTGTAGACCAAATTCTCCAGCCCATCTATCCCTGCATGAACTTTCAGATTGTTCATTAACCCCCAAATATTTCTTATACGAAAATAATCTAATAAATACAACTTAAATGATACTTAGCCCTTGAGCGTCCCATTGACCCGTGTGGGTCAGTATTGACTACTTTGAAAAAACCTGGTATAGCACAGCTGTTGGGTGAAGTTAAGAGTTATGGTTTATAGTTCTAGTACATTGTTTGAGCCAGTTATGGATTTATTTTTAATAAACCATGGTTAGACTGAATTCAAATGGTGACTCTTTTCTGACTCCATCTGGAACAATTAAACATTCATTCTTTCATTGAGTGGTATCTTTCACAAATTAGTGGCATGCATTTTTAAAGTTATATAAACTGGAGAGGGGGTCGTTGGTATGTACAGGTCAAAAATAACTCATGACTTGGTTGTTGAATGGAAAGTTTCATAGCTGCTTCTGGATAAATTTATATATGAAGGCACACAGGTAATCTTTTGTATATGTGTTTGTATATGTATTTAGTTTTCATCCATAGGCCAAATAGTATTTGCTACAACTTACAGGTTATGTCCTCTCTTATAAGCTCAAGGTGGTGAAAATAGGATCTCTATTCATTTTCCATGTTTTACACGTCCGTCCTTGTGAGATACGCATGGGTGAAAGATGTTGACTGGTTCAAAGTTACAGCTGGTTTCCAGGTTTAAGTCAGCAATTTATGTAATATTCTGAAGAATTTCTATAGCTCTAACAATAATCAGACTGAACTTTAAAAACACTTAAACATACCTAAATCTACCAGCATCTTTTATCTGCTCCCCAAACAACCTCTTTAAGTGATTGATTTCATAGTTTTGTTTGAAGCTCTTATAAGGTGACAATGAGATTTTCTTCAATCTCAGACTCCGCATTCTTGGTTTAATTCTAATTTCTTAAAAGAGTTTGAGTACTCCAGAATATCTCTTAAAACTTGTGCAGCCCCAATTACACCATCCTGTGCACTTAACATTTCTGGATAAGCCTTTTCCCTTTTCTTCCTTAGTTCATAGTCCAGTTATAATACGTAATAAAAGAAAATTAAATGCGTGGTCCTGAACATCAGTTCCACAGCTGCTAGCCACATTCTCTGATAATAACTATCTTCAAAGATACACAGCTGTAGATGTTCAGCTTTCAGTGGGAAGAGAAAGATCCATCTTCTTAGCAGAGCTCTCCTCTGAACCTTGCAAACCTTGGTAGCTTCTTCTGAGATATTATGAACTATGAAACAGTGGAATTTTTAGCTCCAGGGCAAGCCTAACAGATGGTATGTAAAATAAAATCCCATTGTTCTTTTTTTTTTTTAAAAGGAGATGGGCTTCCAGAACTTGTAAAATCTGCCTTGTTATGGTGTTTTGTATGAAGATCAGAATGTGCAGGCATGCCACAGTTTTAAGTACAAAGTTGAAGCTGGATTTTAAGCACAATACCTTGGGGAACTGCTCTAAGCAACGATCTTAGCCTGACATTCCTGTTGTGTTCTATGAGAAGTGTTTAGTTGAACTGAACTGGGCCTATTATCTGATTATAATTAGAATAAGGTTCTATGTGTATTTCTAGCATTAATATAAAAATGTTTGGAACAATAGCACATGGTTATAATATGCTTCACTTCTTTTCCTGGATTGAGCTTCCTTTTTTTTCCAACTCTTGCAAAACTGTATTTCCCCCACCTCAATATCCTTGCTTGGCCACAATGTCTTGATCGCCTCTCAGTTGTACTATTGCAATCAATTCTACATAAGTTTGTCCTGGAAGGTCACCTAGAAGCTACAAGTGGTCCAGAATGTAGCAACTCAAGTTGTTATATATGCATCCTGTTTTGTCCACTACTATGAAACCTACATTTAGTTTCTAGTTCAGTATAAAGGTGTTGGATGTCACCATTAGAGCTCTACATGGCTCATGATCTGAGTTACTTTGGAATGCTCTCAACAGTTATCTGCCCATCCAATTAAATCAGGAAAGGAGGATTATGTTTAGATTAAACTCCAGAGAATTGATGCCATTAGGGCCATGAGACAGGTCTCATTCCTTCTCATTTTGCTCCCCCCAATCTGTGGCACTGCATTCTTCCTGAGAGTGGCCACTAACCCTGATGGGACTTTGGGCAGTTGATATGACTGGATCCCTCCCAAAGGAAGGCTGACACTTTTTATGAAGTCTGGTGGTTGTTCCTTCTTGTGGTATGATGTGAAAAAATTATTTTAGCTATGTTTTCTGTTCTAATTGTCTTACTGTAAATTAGGAAGTCAAGCTGTTTAGAATAGGCAATGACTGAAGCAGTCTATTAACCTAGGGACTGAATGAGCCTTGGTGGAGCAATGGGCTAATGCCTCCTTAAGTAACACCAGCTGCCTGCAATTAGTGCAGGTTCGAGTCCCACCAGGCTCAAGGTTGACTCAGCCTTCCATCCTTCCGAGGTAGGTAAAATGAGGACCCAGGTTGTTGGGGGTAATTAAGCTGACTTTGTAATAATGCCGCTTGGCGGGGGGGGGGGGCGAAAGCCCTAATAAGCAGGCATATACATAGAATGAAGGCTATTGCTAAGCACACTGATTTGTGCTTCTTAGATTGTAAGCCGCCCTGAGTCTTCGGAGAAGGGCGGGATATAAATGGGATTAAAAATAAATAAATAAATAAATAAAAATATAGCAGTAGATGGTCATTGCCCTTTCCCAGGGTTCTTTCTAACTTCTCAATTAAGCCCTGAACATTCCTAGTGGTTCTCCACTCAAAAACTAATCAGTCACAACCCTGCATAGCTTGCATTAGGGGTATCTCCGTTGGCCATGCAATCAAAGTCCCATCCAGTTGTGACTGTGTGCAGCTCCATTGAAACTCTATGATCAAAATCCCACCCCACTGCTCAGTCATGGGCTTCATCTTGATTTTTTTTTGACACTTCCTGCAGATTCCGTTGAGCCCAGATAGAATTGCCCCAGTGGTGCCCCCTGTGGAGACATAGAGAGCTGCTGTGATTTATATCTAAGAAGCTTAATGTTTTATAATCCCATCTTCTGAATCATTTGTACTAAGTCCATTATCTGAAAAAAAACAACCCAAAGCTCTTCAGCCCTTGTTTCAATTTTTAGACCAAATAAATCTTTAGGAATGCAGAGGAAATCTTTTAAAGGAGGAAAAAAAGCAGCTTAAGTATAATGTTGTCCTATTTGCTGTCTCCTTGTCTCTTCACTTGACAGTTGCCTATGATCCATTTAGGACTATTTTTCTTGCCTAATTATTACAATATCTTCCAGGATAATTTGCATAGTCACAGCCATGTGGCATTCACATGGGGTCAACAGGAAGATTGGCTACATAATAAGCCAATCAGGTTTAACTGCATGATACCACTGGTGTCAAGAAAAACAACAGAGAATGAGTAAAAAATGAAAAAAAAATGTCTAAAAACTTATGACCTCGGCATAAAGTTTTAGGATATTTATGAGAAAGTAAGTTCTAACTCAGTTTCTCTTAAATTGCCAATAGTTTGACTTACCATTCAATCATCATCATCATCATCATCACCATCATTACCATCTCATATTGTTTATTGTTAAATTTCCTTAGAGAGGAAAAAAGAGAATGAAGTAAAGATTCACAAATTATAAAAACGGCTCAAAGAACATGTAAGGTATTAAAAGGGAAAAAAAAATAAGGAAAAAAAATTCCATCTTAACTTGGGAAAGAAAACTAGGCAGAAAAAAAACCAGCAGGAAAGAAAGAATTTAATTTTAAAATTAATTAAATCATGGCCAATTAAAATAAAATAAATTTAGCCAATTAATTATGGATTTACAATATTGATAACTATTTTGGAATGCTTCACTAAAGAGGAAGTTCCAGTGAACATGGCAAGATTTAGTTGAAAATACGCTTCTATAGGGTATCACATCTGGCTCTTACATGCTGCATCCAAATCAGACTGTCAAATTGTAAATAAATATATTTACAATCAGAACCTGTTCACATCACATAGAATTGTCTCAAAGGATATACAGTGGTGCTAATTACACTTGGAAGGTTTGCCATCACATTGCCTGTTTTTCTCTGTGGCAAACATAGTAGCAGGGATGCTGTCGATGTGTCTGTTGAAGGAAAACAAATGTGAATCTACCACATTCAAAAGGGACTCACAAGAAAGACCATGTTTGCTTGTCCACTGAGCTATTTAGAGTGATGATGATGATGATGATGATTCATTAAATTTATATGCCACTCATCCAACTGTTGGTGATTCTGGGTTGCTTACAAAAGGATAAAAAAGGTAAAAAAGATAATACAGAATGATTAAAATTCTGAAGATTCAGTGAGCAACCAAACACCAGAAGGAGATGAGCAGGCTGAGCTGGAAGGTGGGGTTAAACATGTCATGAGTTTGGAGCCATTGTGCGGCCACAAGAGACCCAAGTCCTTATTTAACATGAATTTAGCTTTGACCATTAGTTGACTAGACCCCTGTGTGGAGGTAGCAATAATAAATTCTTCAAAGCTTTGAACTCAGCAAATGTTCCTGGTTCTTTGACCCTGACAAAAAACAAGAATATACTTTATCCAATTGTTAGGCTTGCCCTGAAAAGTGGGGTACCAGTTTTATCTGATTCATCTCTCCCTAATTTTATTACACCAGAAGAAAGGAAATAAAAAAAACATTTAAAAAAATGGAGAAACAAGTAAAAATAGGATACTTTGAGTTGGATTTGACTCCCATTAACATGTCGATGAGATCTTCTTGGCAACAATAAGAAAGTAAAATGCTCCTTTACTAATAATATTAGAGTTTGTTTTATGTATCCATCATATTGGCTTATTTTTTGATCCATTTTTAAAAGCCGCATAAACTCTGCAAACTAACGTAAAATATGTGCATATCTGACTTTTGAGAGATGAAAAAATGTTTAATTGATCTCTTCCTATTCCTATATATGTATTAAAAAATGCTCTTTTTTTCTCTTATCTGCTGTCCTGAAATACCAGGTTTCTGTTGCTAAGTGAGACAATTGTTACGTGAATTTTGCCCATTTTATGATCTTTCTTGCCACAGTTGTTAAGTGAATCATTGCGGTTGGGAAGTCAGTTAATATGTTTGTTAAGTGAATCTGGTTACGCCATTGACAGAAGGTCGCAAATGGGGATCACATGACCCTGGGACACTGCAACTGTCATAAATGTGAGTCAGTTGCCAAGTGTCTGAATTTTGATCATGTGACCCTCACGTGACCATGGGGAAGTTGCAACTGTTGTACGTGTAAATAATGGCCATAAGTTACTTTTTTCCCCAATGCCATTGTATCTTAGAATGGTCACTAAACGAACAGTTATAACATGAGGACTATCTATATAAAACATTGGGAAACATTCAAATGTGTGCTTCCATATTCTCTCTCTTGTACTTTTACATATGGGCATTAAATACGAGAACAAAAGGATTCTCTTAGGATTCCTTTATTGGTTTCTGTGACTTATTATCAGAGTATGGAATAATTCTCTTGATCAACTCACATATACTATATAATGATATCAGTACAGTATTAAATTGTTATTAAGCCAGGAAGATACAAGCTGTTTTTCATCTATGCTGAAAGACTTCAAATGCATATTCCAGATAAAGTTCCTTTGAATATTGTCTTTTATCTGTTGTAGTGAAAGGGTTCAGACAAAATATTTGATATTGTCTTGTGGGGCAGAGGACAGACGACAGAGTAATTCTCTTGAAGCACAGTTGCACATTACATTGATTCTGTCTGAATGCACCGTTTTATCATGACTCCGTAATTTCTTGTACTGTGGGAAGGTCATCAGTGAAGTGTAACCTAAGGACCAATTCGTCATTCATCAATTCGGGAGCTAGCACCTCCTCCAATAAACCATTTGGAAACTGCAAAGATGGAAAGCATGCGTGGGAGGAGCAACATATTAAAGATGTATTTTTGGAACCGGTAGGGTCAGAGATAATAAGAAGTCAGACTCTTTCTTCCTGATGTTTTTGAAGTATCTACCCCAGCATCAAGAGCAGCCCAAACGTCAGAATAATATCTGCTAAATCCTGCAGAATCTCGAAGGCTGTGCATCCCATTAAAGCAGCCACATTTCCATTATCTTTTCAAATACTTTGAAGTTTCAGAATTATCTATGGAATGAAAGTTGCAGTTCCTTGGATTACAATAATTTAAATGTTTACTTCTCCATTGAAAGGAGTGGAAGTTTGAGCAGATTAAGGGGTTCTTCCTTAACAGTGAATATAGAAATGTACTCCCGAGGCTATAAAGAGGTTCTGGGTTTTTGTTTTTTTTTGCTTCCCCTCCTTTTTTCTCTCTCTGCTCTGTTGCCAATGTTCAGTGATGCCTGTATGGATTTGCATAGTTTATTTCATGCACTAACACTTGTGCAGAAGAGTGGAAAAGTGAGACTTGAATGGACAGCTGGAAGCTCAGGTGTACACAGCCAACATTATCTTTTTGACTGTGGAGGTTGAGAGAAGGTTCCATCTGGCAGGATTCACCAACCACTTGGGCAGGTGTATTTTCCACGTAAACAGTCTGATTGGATCCCAGAAGGAAGAGGCATGGACTGCTCTTTCCAACATTCCCAGCAGCCAAACCTAAACTAAAAGAGACCATCAGTTGTAGAATATTTTCAGTGATTTTTTTTATAGTTTCTCTGGGTTTGAACGAGAGATTATTTGGTCAGTTGTTGTTTCTCTCTGGATGACATTTCAAAACTTTGCTTATTTTGCAGAGAAGAGCAACAAAGATGATTAGGGGAGCGGAGGCTAAAATATATAAAGAATGGTTGCCAGAATTGGGTGTGTCTAGTTTAATGCAAAGAAGGACTAGGGGTGACATGATAGCAGTCTTCCAATATCTCAGGGGCTGCCCCAAAGAAGAGGGAGTCAAGCTATCCTCCAAAGGACCTGAAGGCAGAACAAGAAGCAACGGATGGAAACTAATCAAGGAGAGGAGCAGCCTAGAACTAAGGAGAAATGTCCTGACAGCGAGAATAATTAACCAGTGGAAAAACTTGCCTCCAGAAGTTGTGAATTCTCCAATTTCTGGAAGTTTTTAAAAAGAGATTGGATAACCATTTCTCTGAAATGGTGCAGGGTTTCCTGCCTCAACAGAGGATTGGACCACCAAGGTCCTTTCCAACTCTGTTATACTTATACTTATTAAGTATAACTCTGTTATACTTATTCTTAACAAGCCTGATATTGCCCTGTTCCCCCCCAGTTTATCTCTCTGTTGTAGCTCACCGCAACTTCTCCCTTTTTAATCCACTGTCTTAGGCTTGATCCAATTTTATCTAACTACTTGAGACCAATAAATATTGCCCATCCTGGCAGTTGCTTTGCCACTCAGTAAAGATTTAGCTTTGTTTTTAGAGAGTTACCGATTCATTTCAGAGCTACAGCTTCAAGGATCAGATGCAGACGTTCCATTTCAATTGTAGTTTGTCAATAGGTGATGATTGGAGTTGTATTTTTAGTGCCGTCACATCATTCTTACCTTGCATTTATATAAGCACCCCAATAGCATTTTTGAAGTGGTTAGGATGAAGTGGTGTATGATATGTCAGTGTTTATCAAGAATAGTGTGATTGCATATTGCCTTTCTGATGCAAAATATGCAAATGAGGCTAGAAAACGGCAGGATTTCATATAGCTTCATAATATTGTAATATAAACAGGCTGAGGGTCAAAGAAATAGGTGTACGCTTTAGATATACACATTATTTTGTGCAAAATCAACCCTGGAGAAATGACATTCCACTCCAATGCATTAAAACCAACCTGCCTGTTGTGCCATTATAAATCAGGGTCTGTCTGTCTCTGTCTGTCCATCATTCTCATTCTCTCTCCCTCCCTCCCTCCCTCCCCCCTCATCTGTCTATCTCTATATTTGCCTGCTATGTCTGTCTATCTATCTGCATCTGTCTGTTCGTCCATCCATCCATCCATCCATCCATCCATCCATCCATCCATCCCTGTATACACACACTTGCTGTAATGGATAGCATGTTGTAAGTGATGTATAATACAAATAGGAAATATAGCCTGGTTTCCTAATCTGTACACTAGGATTTATGACGAATTCCTACATTAATAGATCCAATACACCTGTGGCTTCAATTAATTCAAGGCATTCTTGGTTTATTCCATCATTTGGTGCACAGTAGGCTCTTGGCAATGTAACTGTTGACCACCTTTTGTATGTTTTGGTTCTTCCTGGGATGTCACTATCACTCTTTGTTCCTTTCTGTCTTTGTGGTTGGTTGAACTTGCAAGTCACTCCTAGATAAGCCTGCACACGGCAACTATTGTGTGAAGAAAGCAGACTTTTCTGCTTGCTTGTAACACATTCTTTGAAAACTGTCCATGTGCAGTAACATTTCTGATGGGTAATTAATGCACTTCGGACAAGCAGTGGGGAATATATTACCCTTCAGATTTTGCTCTTTTTTTTTGCTCTCCCTTTTAGTATCTTGTAATTTTATTTTTATGTCCTGTTTGTTTCAATAAAAAGCAATTAAAAATGCTGTTGAACTATAATGCCTAGCCATCGTCTAATACCGCTAGGCCTTGTGATCCAGGGATATCAGTCAAGAAATGAGGTAGATAGGGTCTTCTCTTTGTACCAGGCTGCCCTTGAATAAGACCCATTCTTATCATCTGATCTTAAACTTCAACAGGCAAGTTAATAAACGCAACTGAAAAGGGATTATTATTTTTTTGCAAAAAAAGAAAAAGAGGGAAACGCCAATAAAGAGTTGGCTTTGATGGTTTCGGCAGACGCTGCATTCATAATGCATAGACTAGAAACCAAACTTGCCAACGAAGGCCCGGAAATGCTATAGAACTCTTAGAAATTTGGTTACATTTTAAATAAGGATAAAAGCCAGTTATCAAGCGATACTTAATTTTTTGCTTTCCCCAGATCCCCACCCAGTTTTTAAGCTAACAGATGTAAATATGTGAATGCCAAGAGCCTCGTTTTTCATTCTCTGGTAATGAATCATAGTTGCGCTTTGAAAAAAAAATTAAGCACAGTTTAAAAAAGAAAAGAAAAAAAAAGAAGTAGTTAATGTTGTAACATGCTGACAATTTAACCTGGCCAATATTTTTATTGCCTTGTACAATAAACCTAACAGAGCACAACTTGCTTTTTGACTGGTGGAAAATCGGTTATGAATCGCCGGGGAACGACCAATTTTTCAAACGCAGCAATTCATTCACACTACAGCCGCTAATACTTTTCCCCCCTGTTCACTTTTGCTGTTATAATCTTTTGAGGATATTTTATCACAGCAATAACCTCCTGAAAATCAGTCTTTGCTGCAGTTAATGACTGGACAGCTGGAGCATTATCAGAGCTTCGGCTCTTCTGCCAGCCATTAACTAACAAACCAGTTGTTATCCTGCAGGTAACAACCAAGGTCTGGTGGAATTTCCTTGACAATGTTTCGCCCGGACAAAATTTCCTTTTTCTGCACCCAGCTGAGCTTCATGGATGGAAAAAAGAAAAAGAAAGGAGCGCCATTCACAAAGAAACAGCTGTAAGAGCAAAGGAATTAAGAAGGACAAATTAAGAATGAAATCCCTAAAATAGATAGGGGTGTTGTTTTTTTTACTTCTGCCAACTTTTTTAAAAAAAAATTGGGGAAGGACGGGACTAAAAGATTGCCCTGTCCTTGTTTTGAAATTAGAGAAACAAAATTTAACAAATTATTCAATCGCAGTAAAATTGCACCCATTCCAAGAATGTATGCAAAATTTACTTACATCTGCTGATACCTAGCTCGCTCTTGTTGTGATCAAGTGTAAATTTATTAGGCTGACACTTTACCTTTGATTTTTTTTCTTTCATTACTCTCTGTCTTGCACACTGAACACACACACACAAACACACACATGCTTATACGCATTCCAAGTCCAAGTTTTGAATCTCTTAGTTGGATCTGCACATTCTAGGGGGTGAGCATAATGTCAAGCTTTGCAGATAACATTACACTATCGGTGATAGTTTTATAAATAATACTGACTTGATTCGCCCATCACACTATGCCAAAGTAAACAAAGTATAGAAAAAAAATGTGATACACTTCAGTCACTATATTGAATAAATAACTTGAAGCTACCAAATCTATTAACTTTGTAACTAGCTTTCCAAAACCTTTGTGCATTCCTGCTTATGATTTAACACAACTGATATACCCAAGTTATGTTTTGGACTTTATGATTTTAAAATAGCTACCCACTCTGTCTTCCAGTCTGCATGGCAAGATGGTTTTGGAAGTGGTAAGTGGAAGTCTACAGCAAGTTATCCTGATATTGCCAAAATAATAGGCCCTGTAACCAGTGGTGGGATTCAAATATGTGAACAAATGGTTCTCTATGTGGATGCCGCTTCTGGAAGTCCATTCTGGGCCTGGACAACAAAAAATTAGCTATTGGTTCTGCCAAACTGGTGTGAACTGGCTGAATCCCACTACTGCCTGTAACCCCAAATAGCTTGGTGATGGGGAACAGTGTGATCTGTAATTAATTCTTAGTTTACAGTCTTTCTCTCCCATGAAATGTTTTGTTGAGTGTAGGTTATCAGATCCAGCATTCACAATTTACATATTGCTGTTGGAGATCAAGGAAACACTTACTTGATTGTCAGACATTGACAAGATCCAGGTCCATTGTGAACAAGGAAGTTGCCTCACATATCTTTAGTCCAACATTCCCTCTTTAGATTATGCTCCATGACCAGAAAAATCTTTAGTGACTTGACTGACATGGTGCCAAGTAAGTTAGGACAGATACAAACTGAAGCTACTGGATCATATTTGTGCTGAAATGTAGTTCCTTTAGTCATTTATGTTTCAAAGCCATCACATTTTTCACTGTGTACTCTGAAATATGCAGGAAGATGGATGTCAATCAAACACACATAGAAGACATGATTATCAAGGTCTTCAGAATGATTTTCATTAAATGGTTGTGTCATTACACATAACTGAACACTTGAAAATTCAGAAAAAACCCTAGATAGTGAGAAATAGAATAGAATAGAATAGAATAGAATAGAATAGAATAGAATAGAATAGAATAGAATAGAATAGAATAGAATAGAATAGAATAGAATAGAATAGAATAGAATAGAATAGAAAATGTGGAATGGAATGGAATGGAATGGAATGGAATAGAATAGAATAGAATAGAATAGAATAGAATAGAATAGAATAGAATAATAGAGTTGGAAGGGACCTTGGAGGTCTTCTAATCCAGCCCCCTGCTCAAGCAGGAGAACTTATGCTGACTCAGACAGGTGAATGTCTAGTCTCTTCTTGAAAATCTCCAGTGATGAGCGCCCATGATTTCTGGAGGCAAGCTGTTCCACTGGTTGATTGTCCTCACAGTCAGGAAGTTTCTCCTTATTCCAGGCTTCTCTCTTTGATCAGTTTCCAACCATTGTTTCTCATCCTTCCCTCTGGTCCTTTGGTGAACAACCTGGCCCCCTCTGCCTTATGGCAGCCCCTCAGGTACTGGAACACTGTTATCAGGTCTCCCTTATTTCTTCTTTTCTTTAGACTAGCCAAACCCAAGTCCCACAGCTGTTCTTATGTTTTAGTCTCTAGGCCTTTGATCATCTTAGTTGCTCTTCTCTGATTTTTTTTCAAAACTCTCAACATCTTTTTTGTGATACGGTGACCAAAATTGGCTGCAGTATTCCAGGGGTGGTCTTACTAGGGTTTTATAAAGCGGTACTAATACCTCGCATGATCTTGATTCTATGCCTCTGTTTATACAACCCAGGATTGTATTAGCTTTTTTGGCTGCTGCTGCACACCGCTGGATCATGGTCAAGTGATCGTCCACTGGGACTCCAAGGTCCCTCTCACAGTTACTGTTTTTAAGCCAGGTCTCGCTCAATCTTTACTTGTGCCTTTGGTTTTTCATGCCTAAATGTAAGACTTTGCTTTTCTCCACACTGAAACTCATTTTGTTGTATAGGGCCCATTGTTCAAGTTGGTCAAGATCTTTTTGGCTCCTGAGTTTGTCTTCTGGGGTGTTGGCTACTCATGCCTTGTTTCTTTCACACTCATGTTTTCTGAAATCATAGCTTATATTGACTTTGTGGAGACACAGAGCAAGCTAAGACATAAGCATCTTTTACAAACCACAATGACTGCGATTTGTTTGGTTTCTTAATCTGGAATCAAGAGAGCCCTTGGGAATTCATGAGGATCTGGGAACCTAAATGGGGAAAAAATACAAATATATTATGAAAATCTCTCTCTCTCTTTCATCTGCATATATCTATCTGCATCTCTTTGTTTATCTCTCTATCAACATTTGGGTTCCATAGTTTTCATCAGACTGTCAAAGCAATCCATGGTACAAAAGGGTTCAGAACCTCTCTTTTAAGGTGTTATTGAAACCCAGCCATATCTTCCTATTAACATGGTAGTTTTACCTTTCCTGACATCCCTACATGATCCATTTCTTAAAAGAGAATTAAGGAAGAAAAAGCTTCTATACATATCAAATCTGTTGAGAGGCATAATCACGAACTATGAATGCATGGGGTGGGG
This sequence comes from Vipera ursinii, assembly GCF_947247035.1. NCBI lineage: Eukaryota > Metazoa > Chordata > Lepidosauria > Squamata > Viperidae > Vipera > Vipera ursinii. Next base: position 15,600,331 of record NC_139520.1, on the reverse strand, counting down.
AAAGGAGGGAGTGTTTAAAAAAGCAAACAGGAGAGATGCCCAGAAGGCTAAACTAAAGAGTTCTGAGCAAGAACAGGTCAATTTCTAAATTACTTTCCCCTGCAATCAGGTTAATTGGAGATGCTGGCTACAGATTTTTTCTCTTGTATGCAAAATCATTTAATATTGTGCAAATTAAAGGACAAAACTCTCCACTGGAAATCAGGAAGCTTAGAACGTGTGTGTGTTTGTTTGTTTGTGTCTGTGTATCTACATGCTAACATTTTGTTGAAGATTTTATTTATGACTGAATTCAAAATCCCCCCCTCCTCAATGCCGGTTGCTGGGATATGCTGCAAAATTTCAGTCTATCACTCTGCTCACACAACATGTTAAAATAAATATCATTATGACTTTGCATAACGGCTTAATTCACACAATATATGCTAAGACCCAATACTGTTTCGGTTTAGCTAACATGTTTTATAATCTATAGGATAACTGTATTCCCACAAATTCAGGGAAACGAGTTTTGTTAAAAAAAGATTCTGTTTCTCCTTTAATCACCTGATCCAAATTGCTTTTAAAAAAATTCTGAACAATGCATCTTTCTATACTGTTTTGTCTATATAGTTATTTTTTTCCTCCAAAATAAGATGCAATTGTTTATTTACTTACTTACTTAGCCTACAGAGTTTCCATTCTTCGTTATATTATCAGTCTGAGATTTCTACCAAGATGTTTATTAAGAGGCATCAAACCATTTCATGAAAGGTGAAAACATTCTTACTTTTGATTCTGTCCATTTTAAGCATGATTCTCCTGCATTTACCTGGCAGATTCCTGTGCTTACTTTTTACAGACATTTTGTTTTCCCTCCAGCTTAAATGATTCTTGATTCCCCCACCTTGTTTTTTTTTTCCTTCCTTTTTTCCTGGTTGTTTATCAGATCTGTAAGTAGATATGCTCTGTTCATTGCTGCCGTTGTTTTTAAAAGGTCATTGGGAAATTGACAGTGTTCAGCTCCTATTTGTGCCGCAATGAATGCATAAATGCTTTTTTCCTTAAAGATCTTTCCATCATCAGATGTTAGTTGTTTTAACTGCTAATAGTAAGCTTTGACAGGACACCTTCTAATCAGAACCCCCTCACAAATTGCCCAACTCTATATGAATAACCAGTTTCCCATTGAAATTTAAAATCTCCCCAGGATGGACATTGGTAATGCTTTGAATGGTCTATCATAATTAATCCTTAACTGCTGCATTGGAATGACATGAGGTGGGCCTTAAACTATTGCATTTCTGGAATCCTACCTTTTCAGGATGGTTTCCAAAAGTGTTTGTTTCCATTATTCATTAGCAATAGTTTACTAATGCCCAGGTATAGACAGCCAGTGTCCCTCCAGATGGGTATGAACTGCAACTGCCAGCACCCATTATCGTGGGCTATGTTTCCTGGGGATGCTGGGAGCCATTGCTGAGTAACATCTGGAGGGCCACTGGTTGCTCCCTTTTGGATTTACAAGTCCTAAACTCTGGACTGCTAAGTTCTTAGTTGAGATAAGAAATCGGTTAGGACCATAGAACAGTATGAACACCTTAGAAAGGATTCAAATAAAATTCCTGAGAAATATCTTCCAGGTTACAGTGCCTGGATTCACACAATATAATAAACCAAACCTGAACAAAACGTATTTGGATGAACGTGGCCTGTACACCCCACTGACACTTTGTCTGTTAATATAATTTAGATCAGGACTTTAGACCAGAGAATTTAAGCCAGTAGCTCAAGTGCAGAAGTCACTAAACTTCAAAGGCAAATTGGTGATACAGAGTTTTGGTTTTAAAGTTTATAATTAGCAAATTTGATTGCCCGGAATTTCAGAACATAAAGGGAAATGAGTTATTTCTAAATCAAGCTCAAAATAAAATTGTTCCATGATTGTATAAATTAAACAGCTTCCCAACGTTTAGCAATTCAGACCTTTTGAAAATGGCTGCAGCCATCTGAGTTGTAGAACATTCTGCATTTGGACCAGATCAAACAAAACCATTTCTTTTAATTGGGTATCAGGAGAAAAAGAGGCAGGAGAAGGAAGTAGTGCCAAAAGAGACTGTTTGGAGACGCTCCCTCATAAAGACCCAACCATCTTATTAGCACTCATCTAGCAGGATGAAAAAATAGGAAGAACAATTTTGTTTTTTTTTAAAAAAAATGAGTTCTTTTTGGAAATATATCAGAATGCTACCCTATTCGACCTTTCCTATACAAAAATGATCTGCATTACTAAAAGTAATTGAGAATTTTTTTTTAAAGACAATTTTTTATTTTGGCATATTTTGGGGACTTTTTGACCTTGCAAATGTTGAACAAAACTTTGTTTGGGATTCTGTAGGCGAACCTAATCAGAGAGCCAGTTTGGTTAAGGCACTAGGGAAGAAACTGGGAGACTGTGAGTTTTAGTTCTGCCTTAGGCATGAAAACTGACCGGGTGACTTTGGGACAATCACCAGGAGTCAGTGTGTTTTAGTTCTGATTTAGACATGAAAGCCAGATAGATGACTTTGGACCAATCAGTAGGAAGCTGTGAGTTCTAGTTCTGCCTTAGGCATGAAAACTGACCGGGTGACTTTGGGACAATCACTAGGAGTCAGTGAGTTTTAGTTCTGATTTAGACATGAAAGCCAGATAGATGACTTTGGGCCAATCAGCAGGAAACTGTGAGTTCTAGTTCTGCCTTAGGCATGAAAAGCGGCTGGGTGACTTTGGGCCAATCACCAGCAGACTGTGAGTTCTAGTGCCATCTTAGCCATAAAAGCTGGCTAGATGACTTTCAACCAAACACCGCAGGAGACAGTGAGTTCTGGTCCTACTTAGGCTTGAATGGCAGCTAGGTGACTTTAGTCCTGTCATTCCCTCTCAGCCCAACCCACCTCACAGGGTGGTTGTTGTAGGGACAATAGGAGGAGCTATGTTGGGTATGTTTGCCCCCTTGAGTTTTTTGTAAAAATAATAAAGGCGGGATACAAATGAATAAATAAACCAATGTAAGTTTGATTTATTTTCTCCATAACTGGGATGTGTTGAGATACAAACTATAACCCTTTCAAAACCTGGCTAATTAAAATGTTCCCTAAGATATATCTGTAAGGGATGCAGTGGCTCAGTAGGTTAGGATGATGAGCTTGTCGATCAGAAGGTCGGCAGTATGGCGGGTTGAATCCCAAGTGCCGCGTAACAGAGTGAGCACCTGTTACTCATCCCAGCTTCTGCCAACCTAGCAGTTCGAAAGCACGTAAAAAATGCAAGTAGAAAAATAGGGACCACTACGGTGGGAAGGTAACAGTGTTCCGTGCGCCTTTGGCTTCCAGTCATGCCGGCCACATGACCACGGAGACGTCCTCGGACAAGCGCTGGCTCTTCGGCTTTGAAACGGAGATGAGCACCGGCCCCTAGAGTTGGAAACGACTAGCACGCATGTGCGGGGGAACCTTTACCTTTACCTTTAAGATATATCTGAAACGGAATCATCGATCATTGAAATTGAAACACACACACACACACACAAAGACCACAAAACCTTTTACAAAATAGTATTTTGAGCAATGGCACAATATGTGGGATTTAGTTCCTCTAATCCATGTTTTCGACTGAACCAGAAGTTCACGTTACAGATAATATAACCACTGCATAATAATTAGATGTAAGAAACAGCCTTGCTGGATATCCCAGAGGGGATGGTATAGTCAAATTGGCATAGAATTAAATTATTTTGCAAGCTCCTTTCTTTGTCCCTCCTCCTCCTCCTCCTCCCTCCCTCCCTCTCTCTTTTTTTTTTGCAAAACAGAAGTGTTCAGGATAGAAGCCACTCAGACCTTCTGAGATTTGGGATCAGTGATTTGTTTTCTTTAAAAACATTGATTAACTGCATGAAGTCATCAAGGTCTTATATCTAAAATGCATAATATTGGACAGGGACCAATGATGTGTACAGAAACATCAAGGAGTCCCACCCTTCTCTTTTAGAGACAGCGTAGCTTAATAAATATCTCTAGTCTGAAAGAAAAAAAAGGCTTTCAATTTCATATATGCACTCTTAGGAAAAAAACAAACAGGAAATAAAATAATGGATATGAATAAAATCTGCTTGAGATGACCTCAGCTCTGCTGACTCTGTAGACATATCCATGGTATCTTTCTGGCAACAATACAGAGGTGGTTTGTATGGACTTTTTTTTGGGCACGTTCATTCAAATAGACCAGTCTGCAGCTTTGGGATGTCTTCGAGGTCTTCTGGCCAAGTACTAGCTAGGTCTGGCTTTACTTTTTTTTTTAATCAGCTAAGTTCATTTAGGAGATGTCACCTGCTGAGATCTCTATCTACACACAACTAAAATGAACTGGTGCTCCACTTTCACCAGTCTAGGAGTTATGATGGACATGGTGATGTTATTTGTACATTGCACTGTTTTAATTTGCCCTGTAAACCGCTCCGAGTCCCTCGGGAAAAGGGCGGTATATAAATCGAAACAAATAAATAAATACAAAATAATTCAGTTGTGTCCAACTCTTGGCGATTCTATGGGCCAGGTCTCTCCACATCTTCTGAACCTTGCACTACTTCTTTGAGTTGTTCAGTGCTTTGGCTGGCATCAGTTTTGATGGGGCTGGGAACAATACTCAGCAAATTGGGATTGGCATCTGGTTAGAGAAATTGGGGGTGAGATGGCTCAGCGGTTAAGAAACTGGGCTTGTCAGCTGGAAAGATGACAGCCCAGGTTCGAGACCCAAACGCCACGCACAGCAGGGCGAGCTCCTGTTCCTTGCCCCAGCTTCTGCCCATCTAGCAGCTTGAAAGTATTCAAATGTAAGTAGATATATAGCTACCTCGTTGGTTGGAAGGTAATAGCATTCTGTGCACCTTGGCATGTAGCCATGCTGGCCAGATGATCACAGAAGTGTCTTCAGACAGTGCTTGCCCCTTGCCTAAGAAATGGAAGTGAGCACTGTCCCCTGGAGTTAGACACAACTGGACAGGGGAAACTTTGACCTTTACCTGGTTAGAGAAAGAAGATTCTGAACCGAATCTTAAAGGGAAGGACCGAGAAAGTGCTTCTTCTAACAGATACCTTTAAAACAAATTGAGTTTAATTTAGAATACAGTTACCTCTACCTTACTGATCCTCTTAGTGTCCTATAGACCATTTCCCCCAAAGTCAAGATTTAGCATGGATGAATGCTTTCTTCCTCCACTTCCAACATATGGGGTCATATATGAAAGTTGGAAAATGCCTCTGGGTGGTGCGATCATATTACCTGAAATGTATGGGAAATGGATAGGGTAGAATCAATTCCTCTACTCTCCTAGGCTAGGGTGAATTGATTGGGGTGAATCCTGTGGCATCACCAAGCAATTTCATGCAATGACTTTTGACTTAATTCTACAATCTTATATATGATTATCTGTTAACTATTTTGGGGTTCTCTGTGGTCTATGAGCCATGGTGGCGCAGTGATTAAGATGCAGTATTGCTGGCTAATTCTGCCAACTGGCAACAGTTCGATTCTCACAGGCTGAAGGTTGACTCAGGCTCACATCCTCCCGAGGTGGGCAAAATGAGGACCAAGATTGTTGGGGGCAAATATGCTGACTCTGCAAACTGCTTAGAGAGGACTGTAAAGTTTTGGGAAGCAGTATCTAAGCCTAAGTGCTATTGCAAAAACTCTAGAGAAAGGCACAGATGCATGTATTTATCACTCTGTGAAAAAATATGTGAACTTTTCTAGCAAGCAAATTTAACTGGAGGACCAAGATATCATAGCAGTACAGATGGAAACCTGAATGAGTGCAGGATCTTGAGGGCTTGGCCAAGTGCTGTTCGAGGCCAATGCATTATCTCAAGCTTCTTGGGTAAGGAGATTCTTCTTGTAAGGAAAAATTGTGTTGTTGGCAGTGGTGGTGGAGAAGATAATAAACCACCAGAAAGATACACCAAAAGCATAAATCACCCAGTCTTCTTTATAATTACATGAGTGAAGACGGATGTCTCCTCTAAAAGCTCTCTTACCTATCATATTAAAATAATACTTTATTTTGTATTTTGCTTAGACCTGTCTATCTTTTCAAGGTATAAAGTTGCTGTTATAAAATCATATTAAATTCGATTTTTGGTAAAGAGCAGTTACAAGCATTTTCATCGTGGTAGGAGAAAAAAAATATCTGCCTTGCTTAGTCTGCTTTCTTATTCTTTCAATGTCATTTGAGAAAGTTCTTTTCTTTTTGGCCTGTGATAATATCATTATCACAGACTCATGTTTCTAATTTCTACTTCCAGCTCCTGCATTGTTAATGTTAACTTCTATTGAACCCAACTCACAGAAGGCTAACGTTAATTGGGCCTTGTTTTGTTGTTGTCGTTATTATTAATCTGATTTCTACTCTGCCTTTCAGGATAACTTGATCATCTTTTTGTTTAGATTGCAAGCTAATAGTCAATAATGGCGTTTCTTTTGATCAAGAAACCTAAAGTGGGGAAAAAAATAGTGTACACTTTAACTTATATTATTCTGTGAAACATGACATCCTGATGGGGCTGTTTAACCAGGGTTCAGGTGTTCTGGACAGAAAAAAACACCCGTATGTAATAGAGCTTGGTTAATATTAGTCATTAAAAATTATAATGACATTCTGCTACTTCCAAGATAGACAATTTTCTACCTGCAGTCTTATTTTAAGAACATTCTTTTTCCTCAGGTGGTTTATGCTTTGGCTACAGGGTTCATTGAGTTAAAAATAATTCTAGTATTTTACTGCATAATTTAAATGTAGATTGTAAGGATCACAAACTTATGTTAATCCCCATATTATTTTTTTTAAGGTAATGACTTTAGCATCAGAAAATGATGAATGTGCATCACCCATCTACTTAGAAATGAAAAGCCAAATTTATTTTTTATGCGATTATCAAATCAGATCTCCATACTGTCCACTTTCAAAACCAAAACGAAGAAACGTATTAATAATATCATGAACTAGGAAAGAAAAAAAGCATTCTAGGCTGATACTAATCTCTTACATTTGGAAGTACCGGTAAGTTTTTGTTTCAAAGCAAAGTTGGGCTTTAGTCAGAGTGGCACCTATTAAGTGTAAATTTTTTGACCATTAAATCTTTTTACTATCAAATCTTTATAAAAACTACTGAATTTAAATATTACGTATTAATAGTATCTATGTGATATACATCTGTGCTTGCTTTTGTTTATTACACTGTTGTAGAAATACTACCCACAGCTTTTAGTTCCTTTCATTAATAATTTGGACATCATTTCCTTTATACCAGAGGTCCCCAATCTTTTGGGCACCAGGGACTGGTTCCTTGGAGAGAGGTTTTTCCATGGACCGGAGGATGTGTGGTTTTGTGTGCTGCCTGCATCCCACGGATGGGGCTTTGCTTGTTTGTGCGGACTGGTTGCTGGCATGCCACAGCCCAGTACTGGTTCACGAACCAGGGGTTGGGGACCCCTGCCTTATACCACCATGTGGAAATTAAATGTGAGTTAACTAGAGAACAAATTTCTTTTGTTTTAAGAAACTGAAAAACTTAAATGTCTGTACACCAGTATAAGAAAAAAAGGAGAATCAATTCCTGAATTATTCCCTGCAATGAATGGTTGGATAGATATAGAGATATGGATAGAAATATGGATAGAGTTAGCTAGCTAGCGAGTGACACGTGTGAGAGAGATGGATGGAAATAGATGGAGGGATGGATGGATGGATAGATAGATAGATAGATAGATAGATAGATAGATAGATATGGATGGAGATAGGGAGAGGGATTGATAGATGCCTTTGTCAGTCTTAACTTCTGGTAAGTAACTGGATAGGTCCCTGCCATTTTTGGGCAGTTTTTTCAGAAGTGCTCTGCTGAAGTCTAATCCTAACCCTAGGACAGAAAGAGAGGAGGTCTGTTCCAAAATCACCAGGATTAGAACTCTAATCTCTAGCCTACTGCCTTTAACAACTACACCAAGATGGCTCTCTCCATGTAGATAAGATTTGCAGAAGTTAATTAATTGAAATGTTTTTCCTTTGATGACCGTCTCCAGCCATAGGAGCTTTCGGCTTGTCCATGGGAGCAACAGTGCGAGAGAACTATTTTTATCTCCTGTTGTGGCTTCTTAGGTGTACCCCGCCAGATTTAGTCTAGCAAGCCACAAAGAAAAGATCAAGGCAGGTTTCTTCTCCTGTTTTCTTTGCTTTTCTATTTGTGACTTCCTAGATGCATCGGATGGGATGCATCTTTAAAGGGATGGTAAGACAGGCCCAGAAACGTATTGTGCCTGGTATTGTGTTTCTTCAAAGTATCCTGTAAATCTTGAGAAATTCTTCTACATCTTGGACTTTTCTGAATAGCAACGTGGTAGACTCTTCAATGTTTCTGTTTTCATACCGTAAGTTTTTCAAAAAATTTTTTTATTTATTTTTAGTTAGCGTATGGCATCTACAAGAGGTCACACGGTCACCGATATACAGCATTCTAAAACACATTACCTGTACAAACACAAACAGATGAGATAAAGTATTAAATTAGGATAAAGTCGTGATAAAATCACCATAGGTGCATAGAGTCGTAATAGGAAAGTTATTATAGCTCAGTATCTAAGGAAGTCTAACTGCTTCTGCTGTGGCTGCGATTGGATCAAGATTGCGTTGTGTTTTGTTTTTTTAATGTGATGAGCTTTATTTTGCAAGACAAGGTGGTTCTGTATTTAAAGTACAAATCAATTATTTTTCAAATGGTTAGCTTTTGCTGGTTACAAGCCTTAGGACATTGATCACAGAAGCTTATTGTACTTGACTGAGTCTTTATTTTTATGTGATAGTTTTTAATTAAATAGTATCCTCTTGGACAGTTTCCTCTGTCACAGAAAGACATAGATTACTTTGACAATTTTTTTAATGGTAGTGAATGATTACATAAATATTATTCAGATAAACTGAAAAGAATGTAATCCTTTGTCCAAGGTCTTTCTCTCCCAAGTTATATTTTTGAGTGATGGCATTCTGAATTGTAGCACTTTGCATCCATACTTCCAGTTAGACACATCGAAGTAGCCAAATCTTTGCTTTGAACTTGTATAAACACAATATATAAAAAAATGCAGTCTCTAAATTGTATGATGCAACTACTAGTCTGCCAGCTAAAATATTCTCATTGGTATGATAAGCCGGATGTGGACTATCTAAGCAAACTTTTGTGTACATCCTTGAACCTGGCTATTTCTTTTCCTCTGAGTAGACCAAGGCAAACAACTGAGACTAAAGTTGAACTTGTGTGGCCGGTTGAATTGCTTTGGAAGTATTGGAGGACCAGAACTGGAAAATGTGCAGCAATGACAGAATTGACAGTTTAAATTCATAACAGAATCTAACCAAATTTAAGCTAGAAATATATACTGCACATTGTACAACAGGGCAAATTTAGGTATTAGAATATGGTGTTTAGGGGAAAAAAAGTTACATGAGTGATGGAGAAGAATAGGTGAAAGTACTTAACTAGGACTGGGGGGGCTTTTAGGTGATATTAAGGTTTGTTGGCTTCCGGGATAGATACAGGATCCACCCAACCTTTGAAACCACTCCCCAAAGACAGAGAAACTGTTGACTGACAAGGGGCCTGTTTCCAATGCTTCAGTCATTTCTCTGGCTATTTTTGTCCCTGGTCAACCAACAATCTTAGTTAATTACCAAATTGAATGCATGGTTCATTGCAAGGTGATGCTACCAATGAGTTCGGGTCTCCTCATCTAACTGTTCACTCGTGTTTTGGGAATGGATTTTTGCTTTCAGGTGCTTGCTTCCAGAGGTACAAACTCTTTCTACCTTCTTTTCAAGGAATAGTCTCATCAACTCAAGATTTTGAAAAGTTACTCAAATACTGACTTCTGATGCAGCATTAGCAGAATAAGCAGAAGTCTTCATAAAGTCTTCATAAAGTCCCAGTAGAAACAGCTCTAGAAAGTCCAAAATTCTTTCTGAATAGACATGTTATATGATATATGATGATGTATGTTTTTCTCCTCTAATGTTCTACTTCTTTTTCTGCAGAGCATATTTTTTGTTTGCCATGTTCTGCTGTCCATATGTAGAATATGTATGGCAGCTCCACATATGGAGACTTTAAAGTTTGATTGGTGAATCATCTACTTTAATTTCAGTTGAGAACTCCTCTCTATTTCAAGTTAGCTGAGAATGAATTTAGGTTAAACAAAAGCAAGTTATTCTCTTGACAACCTAAGTTTAATCGGATTCACATTAATTTCTATGCCTTGAATATTAATACTTTGTTTTCATGGCTCCTTTATCCAATAGAAACTATTTACCTGAACGGAGTTGCTAAGATTGAGGCGAGAGAAAATATTTTTTTTTCTTCTTCAAAAATACTTTCTTTCCTTGAGAACATCTGCTTTTCTGCTCTCTATGGGCTTCCACTTTATAAGAGAGAAAAAGAAAGCAAAACACAGCAAACCACAGACATATTTTCAGAGTGGAAAAACTGGTCATGTATCTGCACAAATATTTCACCTCTGCAGATTGTGAGTTTGTATTTTGAGGGAAAAGAGAATTGTGCTCTGAAGTTTTCTCATCATCATCATCATCATCATCATCATCATCATCATCATCGAGTTGGAAGGGACCTTGGAGGTCATCCTGCTAAGGCAGGAAACCATATACCATTTCAGACAAATGGCTGTCCGATCTCTTCTTAAAAACTTCCAGTGTTGGAGGCAGGTTGTTCCACTGATTGTTTCACTCATGTGCATTCATTTTTTGGTAATTCCAAAACATGGTTGAAATAGTCAGTCTGGACTAATTCAGGACAGGTAGTTCTTGACTTACAACCACAACTGACCCCAAAATTTCTGTTGTTCAGTGAGTTTTTGCCCATTTTACGACCCTTCTTGTCATAGTTGTTAAGTGAATCACGGCAGCTGTTAAGTTAGTTAACCCGGTTGTTAAGTGAATCTGGCTCCCCCACTGATCCTGCTTGTCAACAGGTTGCAAAAGGGGATCATTGCGACCGTCATAAATATGAGTCAATTGCCGAGTGTCTGAATTTTGATCACATGATCACAGGGAATGTCAGTTTTGTCAGTGCTGTTGTAACTTTGAATGGTCACTAAATGAACTGTTGTAAGTCAAGGACTTATCTATGCTTCCCCTTCTTAAGTGATATCCATGTGAGTCCATCTCTTGACCCACCTGAGGCTCTTCACGTCACCTGTCATTTTGTGTTTTCCACGAGGAAGTGGCTAAACTAGAAAGAATATGCTCCTGTATTAAGAACGGTGTAGTAAGAATTTTCTTTCTAGTAATTTGATTTAGTAGGAGTGAAAAGAACGTTCCCCCCCACCCCCGATGTCTATTTTATCTGAATTCCTTGTCAAGGACATCAAGGAGCACAGCAAATTAGACATGATCCTCCTCCTCCTCCTCCATCTCCATCTTGGGGATTATGAGTTCTAGTCCTGCCCTCGGCATAAAGCCAATTTTGGGCCAGCCCTTCTCTCTTAGCCCTCCGAAGAAGACACTGACTGATAAAGACACCTCTGGAAATGTTGCCAGGATATCTACAGGGACTTGCCCAAGCAGGAATCCATGAGTAACTTGAAGGCACCGAAAGCCTGCAAATACACAAAGCGTAGCAGTCAGAGCATGCATTTTCTAAATGTCAATTTTTTAATAGGCATCTTCACATGACTCCAGTCTAGCTCCACGTTACTTTAGGTTTCTCTTGATATGGAGCATCTCTTGAGCTTATGAAACGACCCTTTCTGAACTTTAAACTAAATGCGCTTGTTTACAATCCTTCTTACTGTGTTCAGGAAGAGAGGCCAAGTAGAAGTCACTACTTCAGAGCCTTATCAGGAAAGGCACAACGGCCGTGAATTGAAAGGGGGATCTACCCCAAGGTAACGTCTACCCAAGATAACGACCCATTTTACGCCCTTGCTTGCCAGAGTTGTTAAGTGAATCCCTGCAGTTGTGAAGTTAGTAACAACTGTTGTTAAGGGAATCTGGCTTCCCCACTGATTTTGCTGGTCAGAAGGTCACAAAAAGGAGATCACGTGACCCCGGGACATTGTAAAACGTCATAAAATATGAGTCGGTCGCCAAGCATCTGAATTTTGATCACATGACCAGAGGGATGCTGCAAAGGTTGTGAGTGTGAAAAACAGTCCTAAGTCACTTTGTTTCTCTGCCGCTGTCACTTCAGACGGTCACTAAATGAACAGTTGTAAGTCGAGGATTACCTGTACTTAGCTCAACAAATTAACATCGCATCTTATCGTCTTTTAATTATTTTTTTTAAAGCTTCATAAGAAGTTCATTCATAATCCCATACAGGTCCTAGGAACTGACCCATGAATTTCTTTCTTTCTTTCTTTCTTTCTTTCTTTCTTTCTTTCTTTCTTTCTTTCTTTCTTTCTTTCTTTCTTTTCTTTCTTTAAAAAAAAGCATATCGAACTTTAACGCAGCCATGAATCAAGGCCATGAAGGCTTAAAAGACAAGATGCGTTTTCACCATTAAATTGTTTTCTAAAAATGCCTTTTTCAAAGTGCATATGGTAACTTCCTTTCGACCTGCTTTCCCATCCTCATCTCTTTGTCTGGCCTGTCACTTATAAAGAATCACTTGACATACAATAACAAATTCAAAAGATGAGAATATAATCAGTTGATCCATGAAGAACTGGAATAAAGACACCCCTCCACTGCTCTAGTTATCATTCCCGTAGCGATAGTGGTATTATTGATGTGGCTGCTATGTTAATTTCTGCAGAAAATGAGAGAATATTTGGAATTTTTATAAAGAGGATTTTAGAGATATTAAATCTCAAAGTAAAGAATCAATTCCTACATTCTGGAAACAAATGCTCTCCACTTTGCTACCCACTTTTATTGTGAGCTTTTAAGGGTAGTTCAGAAACTTTATAAAAGAAATACCAATTTTCCCCCCTCGGGGAAGGGAGAAGAGAGGTAGGCAGAGAAGCTTTAGGAAGAGGAAAATTAGAAGGGTTGATTAAATGCCCAAGTTAAAAACTTAGTGCTCATATTATCAACAAGTTGCTGATCTTCCAGGGATTTTGACCAGATGTCTAAACTTTTCTTCTCTAGCACAAACCTGCCTTTATTCCAGATTATTTTCGCCTTGTTTGATTTTCTGCCCTCCCCTTTTCTTTTTTTCTTTTTAAATCTTGTAAACTGATTTAAAATGTATGCCGGTCATCTTCAGGGACCTCATTTCAGTGGACATGGAACTTGTGTTATCTGAATCAATGTTTTAAGGGCCCCTGTGGCCCAGCATTTTGAATAATCAGCCTGCTTCTTCTATCTCTTTTTTTTTTAACCAAGCACATCACACACAGAGAAACAATCCCACCCCTTCTCTCTATTTGTCAGCTTTTTTGGATCTTGATTCTTTCTCTCTCTCTCTCTCTCTTTCTCTCCCTCTCTCCTTCTTTCCTTTCCCATTATAACATGCCTCAACACCCCCAAATGTTTAGAAGGTGTTGGATTACTTTTGTTTATTATAACAAACATTCTCTGCACCCCCACCTTCCAATAATTACTCCACCCTCATTATATAACCCCATCACAAAGAGGCTGTTGAAGGCCTGTTTTTGTCACAAATGGGTGGTAGAATCCACAACTACAGTGTTTCCCCCAACCCCACTCATGCTCCCCCCCTTCTGCTCCTTTTCATTTATTAGCCACATCTAACCTATTCCTCATTTTTTTTCTTTCTTTCTGCTTGATTGCCCCTTCCAAGCCTTGGCCACAACAAACCCAACCTTTTTCAAGTTGCTTTTTTTTTCTTTTAAAGAAAAAAGTTCTTTGCTTGGTAATAAAGTACGCTGGATCTGGGGGAGCCCAAAAGCAAAGCAAAACCAAACCAATCTAAGGTTTTAAATCTATATTCCCCGATTATCTGAGACCTATAAGGCGAAGGAGCTCCATGGCTCTCTCCCCCCCTCCCTCCCTCCCCGCCTGTCCTTTCTTTCGTTCCTTTTTTTTCCTGGAAGTTTAATTACCGTATGCTAATTTCCTTGCCTACTACGTGATTAATTAAAATCATATTTTCATAATCATTTGGCAGTAGTATTGTCTCCTACCATCGTGATCTTGCCTCCCTCCCTCCCTCCCTCTCTCTCTCTCTCCTTCTCCCCTTCCTCTAAATAGTGTATGTAAATAAAGTCAGCCTTAATGGAAAGCATCAAAATGCAACGCCGAAGACCTTTCCCTGTTTGCGTGCGTGCGATTGGCAACATAACTGCTTATTTACATTAAATACGCCACAAGGTTACAGTGCGGATCAACGTCACTTTATCGTTGATTACTTCTCTTAAGCGCCCAGCTTTTGGGGGGTCTGGTGCTGCGTGCAATCCCAAGCTCAAGCTTCCCTTCGGAGTTTTTTTTTTTTTGTGCAAGAATCGGACTTGAAATAGTTTGCAAGAGCAGGTAAGAAGCCGGGCTGAAATAGTCCCTGGGTGCGTGTGTGTGTCTGTATTTCTCTCTCGGTGTGTAACTGTGTCCCTCTCTTCCTTGCTCGCTTCCCGTCCCCCCCCCCGCCACCCTTCGTTTTTTTTTCTCTCTCTCTCTCTCTCCTGCCCCCCCTCCCCTTCTCCTTAAATAGGGAGAAATCCTTCGGGTTTGTTTAGGGAAAATGACAGGGTTGATAGAAGCTTGGATCCGAAGCAGCAGCAGCAGCAGCGGCGGCGGGCGGCTTGGGGGTGGTGGTGGGGGGGTTGGTGATAGATCTTGGAGGAATTGCTGGGTTTGAATAAGTGTGTTTACACGGGCTCAAGGTCAAGCCCAAAACGGCTCGGTGTTAAACGCTTCCTCCCCTCTCCCACCTGCCTAACCAGAGTTCCTTAGGCTGGGAGAATGGGGAGGGGGGAAGAGGTGGGGGGGGGGGGAAGAGGCGGCGAGCGAGCCGGCGAAAATGGACGATGGCAGCCGGTTCTTTGTAGATTATTATATCAAGGGTTCGGCATTTGGCTCATCAAAGCTAAATGCCGCAAGACCTCTCTGGATGCCGCGAATTACGCCAAGACGACAAAGGATGGAGCTTTTCTCTCTCTCTCTCTCTCTCTCTCTCTCTCTCTCTCTCTCTCTCTCTCCTCTCTCTCTCTCTCTCTCTCTCTCTTTCTGTGTTTTTTTCCCCCTCTCTCTCTTTTAAACGTACAATGCATTTTTACCTACCAGAGCGGGAGCCGCGAATGTCTTGCGAGGTTGCCTGATCGCTATCAAGGGGGGAAAAAAAAGAAGGGGGGGTGTATTCCGGAGGAGGCGGGGGGGGGCGAAAAAGCGAGGAGCTCCGGATCTCTTCGGTCCTCGGGACGGGCTCCCCAGATCGAGGAGAGCCAGGCCGAGGGTGGATCTGGGAGAGAGTTCCCCTTGGTCACTTTTCTCTTCTCTCCTTCCCCCCCCCCCGTTTCCAGCCCCAGCAAACGATCAAGTCAATCATGTGGGGATATGCCTCATTATTCATTGAACACAATCTTTTACAACGCTTCGCTTTACGTGCAGGACTTTCTGGGGGGCTTTGCTTTAAAACAAACGGGAAGGTAAGGAAAGACAAAAGGGACGGCGAAGGGTCCTCCCGCCCCCTCCCCTCCCCGAGAGAGAGAGAGA
>NC_139520.1:15552197-15584446 GCF_947247035.1 Vipera ursinii | reverse complement strand
TCTCTCTCTCCTCTCCTCTCTCTCTCTCTCTCTCTCTTCTTCTCTCTCCTCTCTCTCTCCTCTCCTCTCTCTCTCTTCTCTCTCTCTCTCACCTCTCTCTCCTTGTCTAGGCGTGTTGGGGACAGCTTCTTTTAAGTGTCCCCCGTGAAGTTGAGCAACCTCCGCTGCGCTCCTTCGGGCTGCCCAGAGAGGGGCGTCCTCGTTCCCCCTCCCCTCCCCTCCCCTCCCCTCCAGCCCTCCTCCCTCCTGAAAAGTTCTCAAAAGGGATGGGCGCAACGCCTCTCCGTCAACGGAGGCGCTTTTCTGCTCTAGTTTAATATTAGCCGCGGTATTTTTTACCCACTTCCACCGGATTTGGAGTCTTTCTGTGGGAATGAGTTCCACTCGCCCCCAGCCCTAGCGCCGCTGTTCTTCCCCTCTGTTTTCTTCCCCCCCCCTTCTCTTCCCTTTTCTCCTTTTCTCCCTCCATCTCTCCAATCTTCGCCCATTGTTCGGACTTTGGAAGAAGGCTCCTCAAGTACCAAAGGGAGGGGATCTCCCGTCCTCTCTCCCCTCCCGCATCTTTTCAACTCCTGCCTGATTTGAGGTTGAAATAGTAAACCCGAATAAGGGAGGGGTTTTTTTTCTAAAAAAAAAAAAAGCGGGGAGGGGGCAAAGACAGACCGGTAGTGGTGAAGGACATGTACAGCTGTAATTAAACTTCAAGATGCTTCAGGAAGGCGCCAATCCGTACGGGTGACTCGGCTGGCTTCACCAATCTGTCCTGTGCAGGGGAGCTGGATCTCGTACTTTTTTTTTTTTTTTACCTGATCGCCATTTCCCTGAATTATTCGCTACCGATCCCGGGAGCAGAATTGCATAATTTGGATTCTTCCCCTCCCTCCCACGCGCGAAAGAAACTTGCTGGCAAAAGGCTGAATCTCTAAAGGTCCTTCAAACTGGGCTCCTTCCGCGTTCCGCGATGATTCTGGGGGCAGACCTAATTGAAAAGTAAGTGACCTGCAAAAAAAAAAAAAAAAAAAAAAGTGCCTGCCTAGGTTGTGGGAAGGGAAGCCGGGGTGGGGTGGGGGCTGGTGGTCCGGTGTTGATATCCTTTGGAGGGATCCTAAGCTTCAAGGGAGCGGGGAGTGCTTGCTTTGCCTCGGCTCTGCCTTTCTTCGTACCTTCCTCGACTTGGGAGTGATGCAAATTAATTTGGGATCCCCTCGCTGTGATGCCTGTTACCTGTTGTGAATCTATTGGACCGTTAGGATATGTGTGTGTAGGGAGGCTTGTGTGCTTAAATCCAGTGGTCGCTGGGGGACATGGGCGCTACGCTCAGCTGCTGCTACTGTTGGGGACGTGGGAGGATTTTCTGTGAAAACCTTGCCCACTTCCAATAGTTCATACAGAACTGTGAGGCTCCCGGATCTGCCTGCATGTCTGCGGAATGGTTATTTGGATTTTAATAAGACCTCTAAAAATCGGACAAGAAGCCAACAGGAGAAAAAAAAAAGAATTTTAAAATATATCAGAGTTAATTTCTAATTGCTTGCCTTTCACACACCCCCCTCTCCTCCCATCTTCATAGAGTAGTCAAGAGCTAAGGTGGTTAATCGTGGGCATTTGCAAATAAGCTGTCTTTGAATTTCTTTCACCGGGGAGTTGTTTATATAAAGTGCTGTGATGGAAATGTGATTTTTTTTTTAAAAAAAAACAAAACCAAACCTGCCGCTGCTGTTTGAAAAGGAGGGTATTTAAAACGGCCTCTCCACAAGGGCGAGGGGAATCCGGGGTCCGTGCGCGCGTGTATAATAACATGCCTGGGATGCAATTGATCCGAAGTGTGAATCCAGCTAGGATTGTTGTTATTATGTGGGTCTCGGGGCTGAAGGCTGTTCTAGTCATGATGTCATTTTGATCGTGGAGAGTCAATGTCTCTAGATTCTACCATTAAATGCCTGACTAGTCTGCTGATAATGGTAGCACTGACATGTTTGGTCTTTGACAATCACAAGCCTGCTGCGCCCTAGGAATTAACTTCTTCATTTCCTGGTGAAGAGAGAGCTCTCCAGCTTGAAAATTTGCAACAGCAACTGCACTTCTCTGAGCAGCCTGTCTCAGGGCTTTTATCAAAGGGATAGCTACCCTAAATCCAGAAAGGTAGTAAGTAGTATTCTTTTTTTCAGTTTGGAGAATTCGAGATGGCACTCATTTTTTTTTAAAAAAAATAAAAATAAAAAGTTGGGAGAGCCCAGAGGAACACGCTCAACAAACACATCGAAGCATTTTTCCCCCTTCTTTCTGATGTTTGTGTTTGCTTGTTTGTGTGTCTCCTTGTAATATTTAATATGACAGAAACCCAACATTTGCAAGCAAAAAACGCCTCCAGATAATTGGAAATATGTATCTGCTGCCATCTGATCTATCTCTTTAGGTTAGTTGGACTGAAATATCTTATTTTTTTAAAAAAAAATCAGTTCCTCCATCATTTGGGATTTCAGTTAGTGGTTTTCCTCACTGCGAGGAATATTTACAGATATATATTCCTATTTTGGGTATGGCTTCAGAGTAATAGTGTCATTTACTGCCTTAAAATTGTATTCGGTATTTATTTTTATTTACTGTTCTGTTGATGTTTTGTGATGCTAAAAACTTCCGCATGTGAGAGCAGATTTATACTTGTTAGACCTGACAGAATTAGACTGATGTCCTCAAATTATTTCTGTCTAAAAGCAAAAATTTGTCAGAAAGTTAGGAAACTAAATTTGTAGAGCAAGCTTGATATATCTTGAGATATCCTGCACTACTGGGATGTGAGAAAAATCCTAACAGTCAGAAGATTTAAGTTCTCAGCGCTGTTATCTTTCTGGAGCTTAGTTGCAACCTGCCCCAAATTGTAAAAGAGGTAATGAAATGTTACTTTCTGTCTAGGGAAGATACTACAATACCACCTTCTTTATAGGACAGATTGTGTCCTTATTTTGCAGCCAAACTGGCTATATTTTCAGAAAAGTAAGATGACAAATGGGATTGTTTACATGCCATGTGAATCTCAACTCACTAGTCTTGAAATGGAACTGGCCCATCTAATCTATCAGAGACTTAAATCAGATCTTCCTTTTTTTTACAAATACAAATTTCCCTTAAATGAAAATAAATTTGCCCCCCCCCACACACTCTCTTCCACCCTTGCCTGAAGATTACTTTGGGGTTAATATGTATGTCAGATATCACTCAGCTGTCTTTGGATAGGATATGAATCCGATACGAAAAGTCTTGACTGCATTGATAGGAATTTTATAAAAAAAGAAAGAACCAAAAGTTTGCTCAGGTTTAAGGAGCCTTTGTTAATCAAATGATTTAACCTTATTTGCAAAAGTACCTGCTTTGCCAATTTTATGGTTTTCTGGATAGAGGTGGCTAATATTAGACTTTAATAAAAAACATAGGGACCGGAAGTACATTTTAAAAATGTCTCCATTCTCACTTACCAGTTTCTTGTATTAACAGTATGGCTTTAAAATAGAAGAACTGAAAAATCAAGACATCTTTCTGATTAAAACTCAAATCCGAGGGGCTAAATTTGCTATAGTGAAATTCTTTGATAGACCATATTTGTTGGAAAAAAAAGAGAAGACCATCAATTCATAAATAAAATGTTTCTGTAACAATGGGTAACTTCAGGAGAGAGTAGAGTAGTGAAAACTGCAAGTCCTCCAGTTTTGTGAAAGACCTAGTTAAAACACCAAGATTGAGAATTTCTGGATATAGGCATGAAAAATGAAATTTATAAAAGCTATAATGCTGGGGGAAAAACTGCACCTTAGTCATAAGCCCATTTTTTGATTTGGTGGGTGCTTGATAGACATCTAGGAATGAATTGATGCTATCTATTTCCTTAATTTCAGTGGGGAAAATAATACCCCTCAAAATACTGCTAGAGCGATAAGAATAGGTTGAGTTAGCTACAGGATATGAAGTGTCTTTTTTCATTTTCCCCCCTGTGATCCACATTAAAGCTAATAATGTATCTTTCATTCCAAGTTATAGTACTGTGGTGTCTGAAGAGCAAACATCTAACAGTGGGTTTACAAAACTGAGGAGTCTAGTAGCCAAAAAGCTTTGTTGAATTTTGTAATCAGCTTTTGAGCTGGCTGAACAATCAAATGGATCTCTAGGAAAAGCTTTGAAGAAAGTAATTAGTAAACTACTTATCTTTCCATCTCAGGTTGAAGCATGCTAAGGAGATTCTTCTGCATGCTTGTTTAGAAGTAAGTTTCAGCTCTGTTCAATGGAGTTTACTTCTAGAATGCAATTTTACTTTGCTTAAACTGAGTTTTAAAAAGTGTTGTATGAAAAATTACTCTTTATAGGTCTGTATTTGTTCAAGTCATAATATTGGAAAACTTGCAAGACATATCAAGAATGATTCCAGAATATCCCTAATGATTTCAGAATCAGGGTCCTAATATTTTACGCCTTCCTTGATAGTCTGTGATAAACTTTAAACCAGAGAAAAATCACATGTGTTCAAGAGAGATTAACAAGATAAAATCTACTTTGTTACCCATTGTGCTCAGACTTCTGAGAAAAACAACTACAGTATCAGTGTTGCAAAAGCAAAGATTAATGATGCTTAACCTTAGCATGGCCACAGCTGGGTGACCAGGTGTGTAGGTAACCATGTAAATGCATCTCTGTTTATTTCAAATCCATCTTTCCTATTTCATGTTTTGGCCAACAGGTAAAAAAGGTCCACTGGTCCAAATGAAATTTGGCAGTCCCCCCCCATCTCACCTCTAGGGTTCTGAGGCAAAATAATTATAGAAAATATTTTTAGTCAAGTTGCTGAAAATTGAAGGTATCCAAGATTAAGGCTATTTTTGAAAAGCAGACCCCTGCTGTTATTCCTAATTATTCACAGTGGAAGAGAAAGTTACGTCATGTTGCTGGAATTATAGAACAAAACCATATTGGATTAGAAACTAAAACAGCCAGATTGTGTCCCAGGAACATGATACCAATTTTGTTAAAGCTGTGTTTTATATTTTGGTAATATGGCTATAATCTAGAGAATCACTTCAGGTGTATCCAAGGGGAAGGACTCTCTCTCTCTCTCTCCTTTAATAATAATAATAAGGAAGGAATGTTCAGATTCATTATGAATACCAATAGTTACCGCATGGTTTTCTACTTCCCTGCTTTTAATCAACTATCGATATTTGTCTGCTTGTCCATCTGCCTCTCTCTATTGCTTTTATATGGGAATCTTGCTGTCACACTGGTTGCCCTCAGATGGAAGAGGAAACAAATGTGTTTGTGTGTTTGCATGTAAATCAAGTTTGGAATGATATGACTTTCGCTGAGCCTACTGTTACCTAAAAGAACTTGATACACTGCCAAGTTCTTCACGATAGAAAATAGTTTAGACAAACTATTTCAGGCAAACATAAGCCAGCTAAATTTAAGCAGGTCTAAATTCCATTCATTTAAGCAAGAGTGAATTTAGAGTATCCTCATTCTCCACCCCCCTCCGCCCCCGAAATTAACAGCTCTCCAAAGGGTTTAATTTGGGCACAAATATGTTGGATCTGTAATTTGGCTATAACATATTTACCATGAAAAAGGCTTTTATTCTGCTTAGGAGGCACCTTTTCAACCCATTTCCCATGGTCTAGATGTGTCTAGGCTTTCCACGCAGATCTTCAGTGAGACAACACAATTGTTTCGCTGCTTTGCGGTTTGCTTGATACAATTTTCATGGTTTTAGTCTATGCCCTTCAAATGCTTCTAGCTCCGTTGCATTTTGATAGGAAAACTGGGGATGTGAGCAAGACTCTTGGGCACGATCACCTGATATTTTTCAGTGGAAGCTTAGAAGCCTTGCAAGTTTATTTATTTATTTATTATTTTATTTTATTAAATTTATATACCGCCCTATTCCCGGAGGACTCAGGGTGGTGTACAGGGAAGATTAAAACAAACATACAAAAATTAAAATCAGATTAAAACAATGAATTAAATAAAGTCCCCAAAGTTTAAAACTAAAGCCTAATAAAAAAATTAAAACCCCTCAACCTGGGCCAGACAGCTCAAAGAGCCAAGTTTTCAGGTCCCTGCGGAATGAGCGAAGGTCGGGGGCAGTCCTAAGTTCCATGGGGAGCTGGTTCCATAGCTGGTTCAAAATTGAGCCGGGAATCGAGGAGGACGCCCAAGTTGCGAGCCCTATCAACAGGGGGGGGGGTAACACCTCACCCCCCATCGTTAAAGATGGAATAGTCTGGGTAACCCGAGATGCCGGTATGCACAGTTGGGTACCAAGATATCAGTAAATAATAGGCAAAATCATACGTAAGCAAGATTTGTTTTCCTCAATTTTTCAGTCCAGGGATTCCCTAATGATCTCCTTCCGAATCCTAACTCAGACTCAAACTCTGTCTAGCTTCCAGTACTAATTATGAAATGAATGATATTTGTAGCAGCTTTCTACTCCTTTGGATGTTATTAAAAACAATGGAGTTTTGCACACATTCTTTGATACAGGTTGTAAGACTTAAAGCTGACAATCCTACATATTCCTGTTAACATTAAATACTGGAGGATCCTTTCAGAAGCAATGGATGGAAGCTTATCAAAGGGAGATCCAACCTAGAAATAAGGATAAATTTTCTGACAGGGAGAACAATCAACCAATGAAACAGCTTGCCTGCAGAACTTGCGGGTGCTTCATCACTGGAGGCTTTCAAGAACAGTCTGGACAGTCACCTGTCTGCAATGGTATAGGGTCTCCTGCTTGAGCAGGCGGTTGGACTAGAAGACCTCTTAGGTCCCTTCCAACCCTATTATTGTGTAATCCTGTAAGTACTATTGCTACTGGATTTAGCTCGCTAGTCTAGTTATACCTCTTTACAGTGTTTCTGAGCAGTGAAAAGCAGTAAGAAAATTGCCCTACTTTTTTTTTCTCTCCCTCCTGTGGGCCAGGTCCATGCCCCACCTTTATCACTTTTTAGATAGGGCGTTCAAGAGAAGTCCAGAAGTCCAGATATGAAAACTGACCGCTCTACCAGCATAAGTGAAACTGAAGTGAGTGAATACGGTCAGAGAAATGATAAAGCTGCAGAAAACTTTTTTTTTTTGCAAAACCTGACTGATCTATGAGACTGGCTGGCCTTTTTCACCCATCCTGAAAAGTTCTTACATTGATGAATCTGCAAGCCTGTGCCAATGATCAGGCTTCATTTTGATATACGGCCGTATCTGTGGTCTCTATAGGCATGCATTGACATTTCCTTCTGAGCTGTGTGATGGAACTAAATAAGGGAGGTTGAGTGGTGCTCAAGAGCCTACTGCTTCTGCCTCCCCTTTTTCTTCGGCATTGCATGAAGGACCTAACGAAGAAAAGCTGAAGGGTTTATTTCAGGAACGACCAATCTGAATCCCTAATTTAAGCAGGTCCTCACCGAAAAACTTTGTGCTGCTCTGTGTTGTTGTTGTTTTTAAACTGTGTAGTGAGAAAGGCCGCTATTTTGTTGTTGGTTGTGTTTTTAAAACTGTGGCGTGAAAAGTGATCTGTTTCAGCTGAAGCCTCCGATATTTGCAGAAATTGGCACTGATGCTTTTAGAAGGAAACTCGAACGTTCCAGATGTGGGTAATCACCGATTGCCCCTATAAAATGTTATCTTTTGTTGTCAAAAGTGACACATAATAAGTCTGCCTTCAAAGCAAACAAAGTGGTTCTGCTTAATTATTCCTGAACCCTTAATTTGGTGGCAAAACTGCTACCTGATAAAAGACAATTCCCAGAAGCTTTGTTATATAAAAATTGCCATAAAGATGTTTAAGAAAAAAAAGAGGGCTTTTATTGTATAGTATGTTTTGCTTTTGTTTATTCAAATACATTTTGTCTATGGAAAAAAAAACCTTAATCCGCTGAAATAGTTGCAGTGTACAATATGTAGCCTAGTAGGAGGAGAGCCATCTTAGTGTATGGTAACCCAAAATCAGGAGGAAGGGGTAGCATCGTTCAGACTAACATATTTTATTAAAAGACTTAAGCATGTCCATTCATCTGATCTAGTGGGCTGTAGCTCACGAAAGCTTGTGCCTTTTAATAAAACGTGTTAAAAGGTGCCACCAGGCTCCTGATTTTTATGTAGGGTCGTGATATTTGTCTAGCTTAATCACAGATGCCCACAGTCAGTGTTATGGATGAAAGATGGAGTATCTAGTATGTTGGCCATACTAGCTGGAGAAACGTGGGGTACTGTAATTATTCTGCAACACTTGGAGGGTCATCTCTTCTTGTAAAGATATATAGGGATGACCTTGGGAGATGGGGGAAGAGATGCTGCGTAAGGAACAATCAGATAAGGGAGGCAGTAGCCCACAGTTGTATCATGGGCAGAAAAAGAAACACTTATCAGGCTGTAAAAAGAGAGAGAGAGATCTGAACTTTCAGACTTGCAAGATTCATTCATGTCTATGAAGATTCTCAATCATTTAAGTCATGGTTGTCCCAAAAGGCTTTTCCAAAAGGTGGCTGGACTGTCTTGTTTTTTTCTTTGAAAACTTTTTGCTTCTCATCCAGGAAGCTTCTTCAGTTCTGAACTGAAGAATTAAAGAACTGAAGAAGCTTCTTGGATGAGAAGTGAAATGTTCTCAAAGAAAAACCAAGAAAGTCCAGTCATCTTTTGAAAAGCACCTTTTGGACCAGTTGTGTTAATGTAGTATATTATAATAAAAATACATGTATAATAAAATAGAAATATCTCATGAACATGTTTCCCTTCTGGGATCCCTGGGAAGGGGGACAATTCTACAAATATGACAAAGGCCTTATTCTAATCCTATCACACATGAGGATACAGCTCACAATATGCTTGTATCTTTTATTCTATGCTTGTATACTATATATATATATATATATATATATATATATATATATATATATATATATATATATATATATATATATATATATATATATATATCTTGTAAAGATATATAGGGATGACCTTGGGAGATGGGGGAAGAGATGCATATACATATATATATGTATATATGTATATGTATGTATGTATACACACACACACACACACACACACACACACACATTTCCTGCCATGCTTTCATGAAGAGAGATTTGCAGAAGACATCCTCAATGCAGATGAAGTGCCATTGTTTCAACAGTTTTATTTTTACCAGTTTGTTTCGATTTTGTAAAGTGAGGTTATAACCAAATAACCAGAAGGCAACTTTTCATTGGATGTAGACATTTGGGTAGCCTTAGAATTTGAACGTAACTAATGGAGAATTTGTCCTTCCCTTCGTAAGGACTAGATGGAGAATAAAACATAGGAGTTAAAAGGTTGCACAAGTGGTTGGTTAGGAAGCTGAGAGCTTCGGGAATGATTTGGAAATTCTGGCCAAGAAACGATTCAATTATTCATTTGTTGGATGTGGACTTGATAAAAAAAAGTTGGTCAGCTTCTATTAATTTTTCCAGCAAAGTGCTGAATAGAAGAGAAGAGCATATATCTTAATTTGGCTGTTCCAAATATCAGAGATTAAGTTGCTTTCCTTGTTGTAATTTATTGTCTTTTACGAGGCTTTTCAGAAAGGACACCACTGTCCTACTGAGGCTGATGTATGACAGCTGCTTACAATTTGGGATTATAAACTCCATCAGAGATCTAAAAGTAACTAAAGTTACAAAGTTGAACGGTTGCCTATTCTTAGTTCACACCTTAGGGATGGGTGACCTGCGATGGCTTTGGTAACTAATTCTAATTAATAAAGTGTTGGCGTATGATTTAGAGGCATGTGCTAAGCAACTTACAGTAGTGTGGTTGTGCGTATGTGGAATAAAATTTGCATGCCACAAATTAAATAAAACCTCCACACATGACAAAGAGAAAACAGGGAGTCATAGCCGTGAAGTATATAATTATAATAATGACCTACTCTCTCTTGCTGTCTCTCATTAGCATCTTAGAAAAAGGACTAAAGAATAATCACATTACTTGATTCGAAATAAAAGTCTAACAATATTTAAGGCTGATTTGGGAGGGTGGGAGGGGGGAAAGGGAATGAGTATTATGTACTCAACTAAATTTTAATAAGCTTTTGGGTTGGTTTTTTTTTGACAATAATAAGTGTAGTGTAACTTGTAGAAGAAGAAGAAGCAGGAGACAAGAAAACTAAAATGGCAAGCAAAAGTTTTTAGTAAAACATCACGATGTGGATCCGTGTGAAATGTTTGAAAGAGGTGCTTTGCAAAAGTAGACCAGTGGAATGATGCTCCTCCAAGTGTTAAGGAAATTGCACCCTCTAGAAGGGTGGTGTGGCTGCTACAAAGGCTGTCTCCTGCTGTCCACAGCCAGTACTACCACTTTACTGGAGGTAGCGACAAAAGTGTTGCCTGTGGATATACACAGGCAGGCCACTAGGGTAAGCTTTTGAAGCAGTTACACGAGAGGGACTCTTCATCATTCATGCTAACACCCTTTGTGAGGCAAACCTTATGAATGTTTTGTGCAGCGCAACTGCAAAGTTTGAAGAAGTTAAGATATCACACGATCGTAGGTCTACCAAATAGTTCTTGCTCTGATGAAACACAATTTCCCTTTCCACAAACAGTAGGACTGGAGAGACCCAGAGGAAATGCTCCTGGAACATGGCATCCCCCAATCCGATGTTTTCCTGGCATGTAAAAAAAGAGAAATAGAAATAGTGGAAATGGGCAATAGTCTGTGGTTTTTCTTTTTCTTGTGAAGACTCCAGCTCTGCTAGTCTCTGGAGTGTTCAAATTGCTATCAACATTTCAGGAAGATCTACTAGGGTTCAGATCTATTTTCTCCAAAATTTGGGTCAAATTTTCTCCCAACCAACATTATTTGACTTTTAGGATACACCCCAACCCAAGATGTTCCTCAAATGCTGATAAAAAGGTAAACTCTTGTTCAGTACCATTTTATTATCTGCTCATATCTTATTGGGGCTTCAATCTCAACATCAACAATTTGCTGGCATCTCTAATTTTATGTTGATCATTTATGATCTTCTCTCACTCTCTCTTACTTTCAAGGAAAGAATGGTCATTGTAGGTCAACAGTAGCTTCTTTTTTCGAGGGTTTTTGTGCATGCGCACTCTGTATATGGTTTATCTCAGTGTGAGTTTGGCATTATGGAAATCCATATGCAGCAGCTACTATTCTAGAAAAGTACAGAACATGTTGTTTCTCCAGGAATCTGTTTAGACTAGGAGAGAAACAATGGCAGTGGGATGTGGGATTATAGAGTCAAATTAGTCACACGGACCCCTGAGCTAGTAAGAGAATTGGAGAATTTAGGTTAATTCAGAACTCATTTGTCACCAAAGGAAAATGTAAGACTAGACTTGGGATAAAATTAATCCAGAGTACTTTTCAATCAGAACAGTGAAAATACTTGTAATTAAAGCCTGAAATTTACTGGATTGGATGGAATTTACATTTGACTTTTTTCCATTTTTGTTATCCTAAATAATATTTATAATAATCTGTGAACTGAAGAAGCTTCTTTGATGAGAAATGAAATGTTTTTAAGAAAAAAGCAAGAAAGTCCAGTTGCCTTTTGGGATAACAATGACCTGGATGATTGAGAGTCTCCATAGACATTTAGCCCAAAGAGTGGTTTGCTATCATTGTCCATTTTTAGGAGGCTTAGCAAAATCTTCCCCAATTGTCTCTTTTTAATTTGCTTTTCTCATAGACACAAGATTCTGATATCTGTTCTTTTTCAGTCAAGATTTCTGGTGAAAATTATTATTAAATTGCTTTGAAATTAACTTTTGTGAAATTTTAGCAAGCATTTGAATCTGTTTTGTTCAGGTGTTCTTCTATTTACTGTGTCTCGTTTTGCAGTAGGTGGACCAATCTTGTATTATGTTAAAAATTACATTTGGTTTCCAATGACATTTGTTTTAGACTAAAGCTCTGTTTTAAAAATGAAGAAAGCTGGCAAATTCCAAGGTTTATTAACAGGGAACATTTAAGTATTGGAAATGCTATTTGTTTAAAATTCTCTTAGTGTCAGTAAAAGTATGCTTGCTAAGATGACAAAGAAGTTGGAAACATTCTGCAAATCACTATGCAAACAATTTCTAAATCAGGACAAATGTGTGGTTAAATTATCATATACATGTTTAAACTTCCACGTATATACAGATCTGGGAGCCATTTCCCTAACCCTCTCCACACTTTGAAGTAAGACATTGACAGTTGTTTTTTTGTACGGCTGTTGCAACTATCTAAAGTAGATTAGACGGCTTTGGAAACAAGTTCGGTCCAACTGATGTTTGACATTCCCTTTCTGTACAACATGGAATGCATCTCTTTCAACTCAACTTATATATGCATATTCTGGTACCTTTGTTTAAATGCCTTACGGTCTGTTTTGGAGATGGGAAGGGGGTCGTAATGGGAATGTTTTGATTTGATGTCGGATACTTTTCTATTCCAGTTTGTCCTGTTTGGACAAAAGCTCTACAAATTTTAGCCAAGCCGAATGTTTCTAATTACAGAAATGTAACATTTCATAGCTGCGTGCCAGGCCTTTATGTTACGCCATGCTGAAATTTCATTAATGTGTCTTTTACAAGAATTTCTTTAGGTGATGTTTTCATAGTTCAGTAAGCCAGCCTGACCAATGTATTTTTGATGTTAAAAACTCTCCCAGCTTAGTTCAGAATAGACAATAAACCTTGGAATTAATTTTGTAAATCTTTCTTTCCTTCCATCAATTCCTGTTTGGAAAGCAACTGAATTAAACATAATGGAGTCATTGCAATCCGTTGTTGACATGTGGGGTCAAAAGCAACAGCTGGTCAATAGTGTCCTCCTTGCAACTAAGGTTATCTCTGAATTATGACAAAGGCATCAAAACTTTACAATTAGCTTATCATTATTAAGCTACTTTTAAATGTATTTATAAAAGTGTAAGCAAACCAGTTGGAGACAATCTCACAGGACAATCTCCGGGAATATATGTTAAAGTTAAAGTTTGTCAATTGTATCAAAGTTTATAAATTAAACTAGAGTAAATAGTTAATGTGTTCATCCATGTATGGAACCTGGTCTCAGGTTCCAACTAATTTACTACAAACTTAACAAACAAAAACTAGTATAATCTTCATAAAAAGACTATTATACAATGAACTTGCATTGTTTATTGACTGTTAGAAATAATTTATTCTATTTTTCTTATATGGAAGATTCCTTTTTCTTTAAGATATGCATGAGATTTTCTGTTCTGCAAACTATGGAGATTTTATTTGCATAGTCAAGCCAAAATATATTTTGATTTTGCAGTGTCTTCTAAGTGTAAACTCTGCTTAAATTCTGGTCTAGCTGCACCTAATTTTGTATAATGATAATTTCTTGGTTACTGTACATAGGAATTTATTTTCTAGTTGTTTGTCGAATTACCTGCTATCATTTAGTAGAAAGGTGACACATATATGTGGAGAAGGAACAATTTATTTCTACAAAAATGAGGAAGTGAACAACAGATCCTAATCAACAAGAAATATGTTTTGAAATTACTTATGTTATTAATACTCCTACTCCTACTAATTTTAAAACATTTCTAATATTCTGTTTTCCCTTAATGGATGCTGGACATCATGGTGGACACATATTGATATATTTCTTGGCAATATTAAAGTTGATTTTTATGATTTCATTAGTTTTTTTTTCCATTAAGGTTCACTTGCATTCTTAAAGATATAAGTAGTAATAACCTCAATTGATTATTTTTCTTGGTGAAATGGAAAACATGATAGCAACAAGAGTGATGCCCTTTATTTCTATAGAATCTATAAAAGAGAGGTTCCTAGAACAGTTTGGAATAGCTGAAGGAATAATACAGAAGAATATGTAAGTATGCCTACTTAATTGGGCAGATTATAAGTTTATATTCTATAAACGGATTCATACACAGCTCTCTAGCTGTTTAAATGTGAGGCACAAATTGCATTTTAAAATTCAGTTGTCAGTATTAAGAAACTGGTGTCCAGGAGATGTACTCCCTTTTTGTAATATATTCCTTAAGTAAATTTGTAAAATCTATAGAAGCCCATAACCCTTTTCTTTCTTTGCAGAGAAAAAAGAAACACCTGTTAGGTGTATAATATGTCTATAGTTCAATGCAGGCAGAGATAGAGCAATTAAGAATGAGAACCAATGGATGTGTGACACCATTAATACCACAGTCAGATTCTTTCAATAAAGGAGAATATTTGTATCTATATGTATATATATATATATTTTGTGGTGGTGGTGGAGAAAATGGATGTGTCCGAGGCAAGCAAGATAGAAGAGGACTTTGTGGGTGCATTGTACGGAAGCCCTTCCAACCAATTCTTGGAAAAATAACCTTCCTAGACCTGGGCTTTTCTGCCTTTGGGATTCCAAACTTTGTAGCAATTTGAAATTTTTTTAAAAATCCCATTTATATCCCGCCCTTCTCCGAAGACTCAGGGCGGCTTACAATTTAAAGCACAAATCAATGTGCTTAGCAATAGCCTTCATTCTATGTATATGCCTGCTTATTAGGGCTTTCGCCCACCCCCCAAGCGGCATTATTACAAAGTCAGCTTATTGCCCCCAACAATCTGGGTCCTCCTTTTACCTACCTTGGAAGGATGGAAGGCTGAGTCAACCTTGAGCCTGGTGGGACTCGAACCTGCATTAATTGCAGGCAGCTGATGTTACTTAAGGAGGCATTAACCCACTGCTCCACCAAAGCTGTGACAATGTCCTTCTGAAAGACATTTTAAAAGGCTTTTGTTTCACGATATTTCTTTCACTTTTCTTCCCCTTCACCTGGAATAATGACTCTCTCTCCTTTTCTCTGAAAGGGACATCAGACTGCAGTGATGGCCATGTTCATGAGACAGAGCCTTCAGGAGCAATATCAGGTCCTCAGCTGAACATAGGTCTTTTGAGATGTAAGATGGATAGGACAGACACACCATCCTTTCTCATTATGAGAAAATTCCCTTGGAGAGGTTGAGAAGGAGAAGAGAGATGGACTAGAATGAAGAGAGAAAAAGAGGGAAGGAGAGGGAGAGGAAGAGGGAGGGAGGGAGAGAGAGAGAGAGAGAGAGTTCTATTAAATTCAGTCTTCCTGTTACTGAATGCAGAAGTTTTTCAGCAACTTTAGCATGGAGAACAGTCTTTTACCACCCAACTGAAGGTGGATTTAAACCCTTGTTCTTGACATCTAAGTCCAGTAACTAGATCCCTTGAACTAGGTAGGCTATTTTACCCAAAATTTTCAATCTGCTTCAGAGACTTAGCCACAGCATAAAGCTTCATGGAAAAAGCCAACTCATTGCCTCATTCAGTCCAGAATTAGCTATTGGGCCTCTTGAGTGTCATCATCTGCACATTGGTTATTATTATTTTTTTGGTCAGATAATGCAATTACGCTTAATGGAGGGCACAGCTCAAGAGTTGCATAGTTTAACTAGCATGCTCCATTTGATGCACTGTACCATGCTCCCTGAGTGGATGTGCGGTACCGAATTGCTGGAATGTTTCTCTAAAGTGTTCATAAATTGCCAAATGGCAAACCTCCTGCAAGTCCCTTGTTTTATGCCAGGCCTGTGTGAACCACCTCTCTGCCTTCTGTGAAGAGGGAGGAAAAAATGAGAGCAGGCAGGGAAAGAAGCAACAGAAGCAGAACACAGGAAAATGCCATATTTCATTATTCAAGGAAACAATGTCCCTTCTGTAGGATGCGCAAAGCGGGCAGACTTGGGGTTCAGCAGAAGTCTGGAGTCGTGGCCTTTAGAAGCAGGACAGTTGTGCACTATCCATTGTTTCTGTAGGGGCTGAAGTCATTTTTTCCCCATAATTAGCATGGCTTAACATATTTTGCATAGTTTTTAACTTTAAGCACTACTTATTAATATATTGAGAACTGCATATCTGGATCCGATTGGCATTTATTGTGGGGGTGACACAGGAATATGGCTTTCCTTTTAGTACTGCCTTTATTTTGTAACACATGGTCTTATTGCTCTTATGTTGGATTCTGATATGACTAATGGCTAATCAAAAAGTATTATATTTATACAACATCAGATAAGTTCAGAAGATTATCTTTCTCTATCATAGATATCATCTCTATCTATCTATCATCTATCTATCTATCATCTATCTATTTATCATCTATCTATCTATCTATCTATCTATATCTATCTATCTATCTATCTATCTATCTATCTATCTATCTATCTATCTATCTATCTATCTATCTATCATTTATCAACCCAATCCATCCACACATACATAAGCACTCATATTTATATTCAAATGTGGGATGCATATTACAAATCAGTAAAAGATTGTACCCCACTTTGAATACCAAACATGTATAAGTAATAATGTTTCATATGCATAGAGAAAGCACAAAATCCCTGACCAGGCTGCGGAAAGCACATTTTAGTCTTATATGCACGTGTCAAAGAGCAAGTAGGAGAGAGAAAGTTATCAGAAATGCTGATTTGATATCAAATCCAGTTCTTAGCTGATGTGAGAACTTCTATCATTGGTTTAGAGTATCTGTTGGAAGGCCATAATGGTCCTGAGTGGTGAATTTTAGGTGTCTCTTCCTGTGGTCCAAGTGCTGAAGCGGTTGATTTAACTACTAGTGTACTGTACTGTTTCTCAAAAACCAAGAGAAACATTGAAACATCAGCAAGTGTACGGCTGTATGGTATTTAATGTTCTAAGCCTCCTAGAGTTACCTCATGGCCAGATGAGCAACAAACAAATTTAATAATACTAAAATATTTTTTTAAAAAACAAACAAACAAGCCCTGTTACATGTCAGGTGAAGTTGTGTTTGCAGATGATGTGGGATTCCCTCCCACCTTCCTATCCCATAAGTGTAAAAACATCCTTCTTTAGTTATGTTCACTTGACATCCTAGCTTTATGTCCTGCGTTGCATCTCTGCGCTAATAGCGGACCCTTATGTCTTAAAAGCTGAAGGGTCTGTGAGCAGAGCGCTCAAGAAATGGCTCTTTGGCTCTCTGCCTGGAGTCTGTTCCATTTAATCTCACTTTCATGGTTGTGGCATCTGCAGAACCTGCACCTGGGACTCCACAGCTGTGGCACCCTGGAACGTGCAAAGAGTTGGGAAGCGCTCTTACGATGAAATGTTTTCTCTGAGGCAAGGCAAGGCATCTTCTCCTGAGCTGACATGGGGCCAATTTTACAATTTCCTCTCTCATCAAAAGAAGAGGAAAAAAGAGAGAAGTCAGTCTAAACTGATTTTTATTTTACTTTTTCCCCAAATTAATTGCATTTAAATATAAAATACAAAAGAGTAGTATAAAAGCTCCTGCTCTTTTACCGATAGTCACATGCTGGGGCTTTTTGCAGAGTCAGACCTTATCAGATACTGTTAAGCTACAGATGCTCTCAGGCTAGTATCTTCTACCTAAATAGGATGTAGCAAAGTGAAATAGTGACCCCAGCTTTTAAAAACAGTTTAATTCACCTACAATTTTCACTCTGATGAAAGTGTTCAAAACATAAGTCAGTTAGAAGGGTTGGCCCAAGAATTAGCATCTGGCATCCCTTTTCTAGATGAAATCCTGGAATAAATACTTTTTTAAAAATTTGGTTGCATTTTTCTCCTGATGGCCATGTGATGAGGTGGAAATAGAGTGGAACTGATGAGAAGCTGGTGGTCTTCTTCTTCTTCTTCTTCTTCTTCTTCTTCTTCTTCTTCTTCTTCTTCTTCTTCTTCTTCTTCTTCTTCTTCTTCTTCTTCTTCTCCTTCTCCTTCTCCTTCTCCTTCTCCTCCTCCTCCTCCTCCTCCTCCTCCTTCTCCTCCTCCTCCTCCCTCCCCCATCTAGTGAGATTCCATAGCTGATGGTAGATGTCCTGGATACCTTCCCTTCTGGTCCAACACCTTACCCTTTAGATCACATTTCCTTTTAAGTGAATTGAGTTGTGGAATGTTTATAAAGCAGTGGTGGTGGTAACAGTATTTCCAAATAACCTTTTTTTTGAGCACCAATTTTTCTGGTGGCGGAATGAAATTGTTACGGAAACTATTATTTTGATTGAGGTTTGGGTTTCAAAAATATAGAGGAGGAATTTTGTAGTGGAGAATCCAAATACTTTGTGTTTCCCAAAGTAAGCTAAAGTTGCATAATGCATAAATGCATTCTTAGGGACATGACTAGAGATGATTGTTTGGGATTTTAAGGGCTGCTTTGTGCTATTTGCTATTCTAAACTCCTCCAGAACAGCAAGTGAAATAATGCCTTTTCCTTAAGTTCTAATGCAGATTAGGAGCTACGGATCTCTCTGAAAGAACAAAAAGCGAATATTTTACTGTTTAGTCTTCTAAATGTCAGTGGAAGACAATGAAATTAAAGGTCAAGAGGCGAAATAATGTTAAATATAAATTCTAAGGGTTACTTTCTTTTCAGATTTTATACTGAATTTCAAAAGGATATTTTTTTATTATGAAAGCAATTTTTGTTTCATTAAAGATAAACAAAAGAAAATGCTGAAATTAATAGATAATTCCAGAATCACATTAAGTTCCCTCAAAGTAATTTTGTGAAAATCTTGGAAGTGAGATAAAGTTTTATTCCCTGCATCCTTCGGTATAATATGGGTGAGAGATGAAACTGTTTCAATTTAGAATGCAAATTTGTCCTAAAATGGTACATTGTAGTAATAACAATAATCATAACAATATTATCAGTCCTTATAGTCATCTAATGAAATCCCATTTTGCAGAGTTGCGATTTCAGATTTTTTTTTATAAAAGAAAAAAAAAATACAAGAAGCAAACATTTTACAAGGTTTTTCAAAAAGTTTTCTTGACTGAAAGATTTAGGGACAAACGTTTCAATCTAAAAACCCTCACATCCTAATTTATACCTTTTAGCTTATTTCTGGACTTTGTAACATGATCAAGCATTTTGATCTGGTAAAATAAATCTGGAATTTTAGAGCATGATCCAGTCTAAATAATAGGTATATATTTTTTCCCCAGGAAATATCTTTATATATAACCTGTTTTGACAATCTCCTTGCCAAAATAGCTTCTCACCCTCCATGAATAATAAAGATCTGCCTCAGCATTTAAGGGAAACAATGTGCCCAGTGTTCCTACTTTCATGAAAATATGTAACACATCTATAGATTTAACCCTGATTAGATTTCCTGCTTCTACAGGTGTGTTTTTAGTTTTTCCATAAATGTCTCTCTAATAGAATAGAATAGAATTCTTTATTGGCCAAGGAATTCGTCTCTGGTGCATAAGCTCTCAGTGTGCACACATACAACAGCAAAGGGATAGGTCATAGATCATAAATCATAGTTACAATCATTAATCATAAGATATCAATAGGGGAAGAGAGTAGGAAAGATGAGAAGATGAGAAAAAATGAGAAATGAGATGATCATAACAGTACAGTCTACTACATGAGTAAATTTCTTTGGCCTAAGACAGTGCTGTGGGGATTAAGTGTTCAGCAGAGTGATGTGTGTGTGTGTGTGGGGAGAAACTCTCTTTGAATTTAGTTGTTTTGGCATGCAATGCCCTATAGCAGCATTGTGTTAATACATTAATATCTGTAACTAGAGGCCTGCATGTTAGCAATCGTTGTTATTGTTCTGAAAATAAGGGAAACAAACTTTTCCAATCTCCTTTCGTATTTAAAGCTTGATTTAAATATCCAAAAGCACACCATTTGGGATGCGTACACAAGAATCACCTGTTTGAAAGGTTGCCAAAATCTTGTGATTCTCTGCATGTGGATTAAGGTTGCTTAGCAGCAAGGCTAACTTACGTTTCCATCTTCAAGATAAAGGGCACATTATTAGATATTAGTAAAATGCCACAAACCATGTGTCAGCATGTTACTCATGTTTAGATGATGTCGCAATATGGTACATTTATTTCTGTTTGTTGCCTTTATTTCCAAGGAAGTTGTTTCAGGAATTCATTCAGATTAAGTTTGTCATAACTAAGTTCTGCTGAAATTGATGAATTTAGCTTGATTGGGGTGACTAATTAACTTGCGGACTTCAGTGGTTGCTGTTTCATGAGTAATTTAGTTTCATAAAACAAAGAATAATAGCAATTCTGAAAGGCAACATTAACATATCAAATAATTTAACTAGGGGACAAGTTAAATTACAGTTGCTTTTCTGTACTTTTGGTACAGAAGGTCAATGAGAAAAGAAAAGTACAAACTAGATTCCTTATTAACTTGAAAAGGATGACTAATTTTATTCTTAGAGAAGGAACAGCTCCTTGAAACATGGAATGAGTGGCTAACTAGAGATGGTTTTCTCATATGTTAACTTCTCACATACAAGGAAACTTCAGCTTCGTACATTTAGACCTTAAATTTAACTGAGAGACTAACATGTCAGCAAAAATTGTACTTGTGATTTGATTAGTTTTGAAATTGACTTCTTTTTGTACAGCGTTGAAAGACTTTGATTCTTGTTCAGAAAAACTTTAATCTACACCAGGGGTCTACAAATGTAGCAACTTTAAGACTCGCAGACTTCAGCTTCCAGAATTCCTTAGCCAGCCATTCAGATTTTTGGGAGTTGAAGTCCACAAGTCTTAAAGTTGCCAAGTCTGTAGACCCTCTGATCTGGACAAATGAATGAAAGAGATACGATTTCATGAACAGAGAAACAGAAGAAGCTAGTAAGGAAAGAATGAGACACAGCGGTAAAATGAGACTATCCTGAAAAATTGGGAATTCAACATCGCACGAAAAAAGTAAGAGCCCCAAAGCACCAATAATTGTTGAGTTTACACAAAACAGGGAAAGCAGAAGATGAAATCTTTAAACATAACAAAGTGATGTTTCCACTCTTGCAGAGGTCCTGTAGCTACACAGGAATAATGGAGTTATGGGATCATATTAATATACCACATCAGTGCTGTTTAGATTTAGAATGATATTTTTGTTCAAAGGAATAGACACTTTTTTCTTTGCTAAATGTCTGTAATTATTTCTAAGTGACATTTACTGTGCAAGTTAATGTCCATATTTTTGCAAAGATGATGGGAACAATAGAGCAAGGAAGAAAGAAAAATCAATAACCTAAAATGGTTATTGTTGGCTTAATAGTTACATCTTTTAAAAAAGAGCATCTTCAAGACAGAACAACATCTTTGTGGGAGATGTAACCATGATTTATAAGATCTTTCTTAGACATCCACAGGAATTTCGAATGAGATGGGTCAGTGGGAGCTACCCCCAAATTAATGATTGGGCAGTAGAAAATGAAGCAATGCTGAGTCCCCTGTGGATCCTTAAAAAAAAAGTCCTCTGTCTTTGTAATTATGGTAAAATGTATTCACGACAAACCTTTCCTTGTTCATGTAGCATATTAAGAAGAGAAGCAACCTAGAATTAAGGAGAAATTTCTTAATGGTGAAAACAGTTAATCAGTGGAACTTGCCTCCAGAAGTTGTAGGTGCTTCAACACTCGAGGTTTTTAAGAAAAGATTGGACAACCATTTGTTTCAAATGGTATAGGGTTGGTCTAGCAGAGGGTTGGTCTAGAAGACCTCCAAGGTCCCTTCCAACTCTGTTATTCTGCTAATAGTATAAATGTTTTACAATTGTTTAAAAAAAAGGAAGGGAAGATGAATTTCTGAAGCATTACCAAGTAGTTCCATCTACTAGGGAAAGACCTGTGTTGTGGCATATGTAGTTAATGTGGCTCCTTTCATAGGTGTGGATTGAACAAAGAAATATCGCTCATTGTAATTGATGTCCTTTAGGAGCTAATGTATTCTTTCAGGACTTTACTGGCATAATCTTTCAAATGTTGGCTTCCTTGTCCCCAAACAAACTTCTATCATAGTTTGAATAAGCTTACTGGGGAAACTTATTTCATAAGGCACATTAGCTCCAGTTACAGAGTTCAATTATTTGATTTAAGGATAGAAATACTGATTTGTCTCACTGGACCCATTTCTCTTTGTCTAACTTGGTTTTAAATTTGGAAACAGAGAGATTGATCATATATCTCAAGGTATTATGGGTTCAAACATGGAGGATTCTTTGAGCGATATTGAAATTAGACACTTTACATTATATAAATAGGTTATGCTTTAGGTGCTTCAGTGGATAATACCAATATTGCATATTGTTGATGATGTCTTAATTGTGTTATTGACTGCTTGTGTGCATTTCTAGATACCAGGATAATGTTAGACATGTCTAGAAAACCTCTTTTCTGCATTTCCTTTCCAAAAAGGCTCCCAAATACAACTTATTCCACTGCTTTTCAACAATAAAAGTTCTTGCATAATGAACGTTTTATTGGTTTCATCTTTTGGGGTTTTGTAATTTGTATAATAGCTGAGCTAACAGTCAGATCATATAACAAGACACTGTATTTGCACATGAATGTATGGAGCCAGGCAAAGATTAGCTGTGTGTAAGCATAAACACCTGCACATTTAAAATATGGTATCTTCATGCACCAACAATAAAGTGGGGTTATCAGGTACAGAAACATAAGGAGAGCTTATGCTGAATTGAGATCCATTGATGTCTCTCCCTTTAGCTCACACAGACAGAGTGGGGTTTCAAGAGTAAAGTTTAATCCTTCTCATAGTGTCATCTTTGTAATCTAGGTCAGGAGTCTGTCTTCTTATCCCAAAGTGAAATAACATCCTAGAATCAATGCCTGGTAGGCAGGATAACATTGTGTTATCTATGGTTGGGTAGAGATTTCTGTCTATGACTTTTGGATGTTAAAATATTGGATTTGAGGCTTATTCCCTGAGAGAACAGGTCATTTCCAGGACTTTGCTCTGGATCTCTGTAGGATCCCATTACATTGGCTGCGCCTGAGATCATTTATTTCAGCCTATGGTCATTGGAGTTAAAATCTATATGTTGACTTTTGCTTGTAATAAGTGCTTGACTTTTACTGCATTTAAAAACAGAATAAAACTACATTTTCTTTTCTTTCTTTCTTTTTTTTTTAAAAAATTAACCCTTCATCTCCGTGGAGTGGTAGGTAGCTTTTCCTCCAGTAGAAAGAATTCCTGCCTTATAGCAATAGCACATAAACTCAAACACTGCTTCACAGTGCTTTACAGCCCCTCTCTAAGCAGTTTACAGAGCCAGCATATTTGCCCCCAACAATCTGGGTCCTCATTTTACCAACCTCAGAAGGATGGAAGGCTGAGTCAACCTTGAGCCGGTCAGGATTGAACTGCCGAACTGATGGCAGCTGGCAGTCGGAAGAAGTAGCCTGCAGTACTGCATTCTAACTACTGTGCCACCAAGGCTCTTATCTTACCTCCTGGACTTTAGGTCTTTCAAGGTGAAAGGTGGATTTACATCAGGGGTCTTCAAACTTGGCCCTTTTATGACTTGTGGACTTCAACTCCCAGAATTCCTCAGCCAGTCATGATGCCTTTACCAACCTGGTTCTCAATTAATCTATGGTGAGCCACATGTCAAAAAGAGTAGGGTAGCACCTTTTCTGATCAATAATTATTATTAAAATGCATAAACGTTTGTGAGCAGATAAAGTATTTTTTTAATAAAATGTGTTAATTGGAAAAGGTATACCAGACTCCTTCTAATGTGAATATGATACTATATATTTATGAAAGGCAATGAGCATTTTCTGAGCAGTTAATAAAGGTTAGTAAAGGTTTCTTTTTGTAGGTTCATTAAAAAAAGAAAAATCTTGCATCTCTATGTTTTTCCCTACCTTTTACCCAACTCAGCATTAAAGGCAAGCAGAGTGACAGATTCCTATAGTGTAGTCTTTTTTGCAAACCCCTAAATGCTAAAATATGGTGGTTCTGCCTATTCTTCCTTAAAAGCATCATTGCAATCCTGTTTGCCTGCAGAAAGGAACCCAATTTTCTTTTTTAACGGAAGATAACCAGAAACTGGCCCTTCCATATTTTTGTGGTCTATTGTCATTCTATGGAGATCAACTGATAATAATAAGTAATAGACATGGCCTGTTTGGTTATGCAAGTAGTTGCAAGCTCCTTAGTTGAGTTGCTAGGTTGTTGGAAAGCTGTACATTCTTTGAAGATTACTTCTAAAGAAATGCAGTCAAAATGCTTAATTCGAAATTCTGCCTATTCCTGTGCTGTTTACATTCCAGGAAGATCATTTTGGCGAGAGGGGGGCAGGAGAAGGAACGGTGGAAAAGCACTTTAAAAAGGGTTAGGTTCTTAAAGCAAATTTCCTTCAAAAAATCTTCTTTCTACCACCTGTTTCTTTGCTTGCACTTGCTAACCAGCTTCTGGGGAGACACTGGTGTACTGCTGATAGTTATAAGGCCAGAAAACTCAAATGCAACACAGCATAACCGTGAAATGATCATTGTATGATTCCCTAGAATTTGTTTGTAGTTAAAACAAACGCAGAGTTGGTGATTCTTGCTTCTCGGTTTTCTTTCGGGGGCATTCCAACTTCCTATTTAAAAAAAATCACACGCATAGAGCAAAACCTTCACATACATGCAAGACGTAACAATGTGATCAACTTCAGTATTGGGCAGGTGCCCATTTGAGTAGATTTCATCTGGGTAAGATCAACTACTTAGATCTTTCCATGAGCCTTCAGGAAAGTTGGTAAGAAGCTGCACCGAATATGTATAAAAAACCTGCCGAAAGCCCAGTTTTCCCTCCAAATTCAGCTGCTGGGTAATATGTCCTTGGATTTCAAAATTGCTTACATGTTTG
Organism: Vipera ursinii; assembly: GCF_947247035.1. NCBI lineage: Eukaryota > Metazoa > Chordata > Lepidosauria > Squamata > Viperidae > Vipera > Vipera ursinii. Next base: position 15,559,684 of record NC_139520.1, on the reverse strand, counting down.
TCTCATTACGTTTCTAATACCAGAAGCAGTGGAGATCAGGTACGTTTGTACAGCAATTGGCAATATCATTCATGATATTAAAATGAAAGTATATATATATGTAAAGAATTATGAGTAGACATTGAGTTTTCAAGTGGTTCCACGTGACTGTTGTTGCACAAAAAAACATTCAAGCCCATTAGCTGAGCATAAGTGATTTTGCTGTGCAGTAGGGTAACTTCAGTAATGCAGATCCACCCGACAGGAAATGTATCTATAGGATTCTCTCATTTAATGCCATGGAAAACAAATTGTTTTCAATTTTTTTTCCCAAAATGGTAAAAAGTTTGGAAAAATCTTTGGATGCATGTTTCCTCTTTTGATGTGGTGACCCACGCAACTTCAGCTACATCTCAAAAGAATGTAAGCTCTGTAACCTTTGGAAGCATTTTTCAAAAAAAATAATATTTAAATGAATTCTAATTAATTGAGTAAAACTTGTATACTGAACTGACTAAGATTCCTTGACTAAAATAACAGTCCTAATAAGGAATTCTTAAGAATTTGCCTGGTCTTAGAAACACACATCAGTGTCATAATATATTACTCTGCTCCTCTCCTTTCTCTCTTGAGATGGGATTATTGCCTTGTGTTTTCTCTTTGTTTGTCTCTCTGCTTATTTTATGCTGGTCATTGACCAAGTGAAGATGACTTAAGCTTTATGTGGGAATTTGGTTTGTTCTCGTTCCATGGCAATTATGTATGGTGGCTATTCTGATAAACTTGTTAACAGATAAACAATATAACCTTTCTGTAGAATTTTCATGCAGTATCCTCAGGCTGTTTCATTCACCATATCAAGATATAGTATGTTATTTACAAGATTCTTATAAGTATTGGGGACGTGGTGGCTCAGTGGGTTAGGATGCTGAGCTTGTCAATCAAATGGTCGGCAGTTTGGCGGGTCGAATCCCGAGTGCCGTGTAACAGAGTGAGCGCCTGTTACTCGTCCCAGCTTCTGCCAACCTAGCAGTTCGAAAGCACGTAAAAATGCAAGTAGAAAAACAGGGACCACTACGGTGGGAAGGTAACAGCGTTCCGTGCGCCTTTGGCATCTAGTCATGCCGGCCACATGACCACGGAGACGTCCTCGGACAAGCGCTGGCTCTTCGGCTTTGAAACGGAGATGAGCACCGGCCCCTAGAGTTGGAAACGACTAGCACGCATGTGCGGGGGAACCTTTACCTTTTAAGTGGAAGGAGGACCCAGTAAATAAACAAAATAAATGTGGCTTGAGGGGACATATTTAAAGGCAATAATTGATCTCTGACTGATATGTTTGATCTCTGATCATGTATAGTATAATGACAAATTAAGAAAAGAAATATCAGTGGACCTCCAAAGCATCTGAAGGCAGGACAAGAAGCAATGGATGGAAACTAGTCAAGGAGAGAAGTAATAGAACGAAGGAGAAATGTTCTGACAGTTAAAACAATCAGTGGAACAACCTGCCTCTGGAAGCTGTGAATGCTCTAACACTGGAAGTTTTTAAAGAAGAGATTGGACAACCATTTGTCTGAAATGGTATAGGGTTTCCTGCCTGAGCAGGGGGTTGGACTAGATGACCTCCAAGGTCCCTTCCAACTCTGTTATTCTGTTTCGTTATTCTGATAATACCTTTAGAAATCCCAGCTAGGCCACACTCAGAGACTTCAGATGGTATAGTTCTGTTAAATGTCATAGAGAACAGGGTGGACAAAGAGAGATTTGCCTTGGATGACCACTGAATTGATAGCAGAGGGAAGATTTGAACAGGTGATATTCTAATTTCTGGTTGCTGTATTCCTAAGATTAGGTTTTTCCCCGTCTTACGTTTTCGTGTCTATGGAGATTTCGTGTCTGTGGTTGTCCCAAAGATGCTTTTTCAAAAGGCAAGATACTTCTCATCCAGGAAGCTTCTTCAGTTCTCTGGGTTTTCACCTTACTTTTTGAATGCTGCATTCACAACACTGTTTGTACATAGGGATTAATACACGATTTACACTACGTGGCTGGACATTATAACACCCCGGTGTTCAGCCAAACCCATTAGGCAGAAAAACTTCAAATGCTTAAAGATGTTTTTGTATAAATAGACAGAACTGGAAGGAATAAGGGCGAGGAGGGGGTGGGAGGGCAAGAGAGAATCAAATGAAATCAGGCAATTCCAAACGAGTGGATAAAGACTGTCCGTGTCCTTTTATTTTATTTTCAAATCACTTTTATGCAGGAATAGTTTAACCAAAATGAAGGGAAAAAAGGGGCTATGTAGGCTTTCAGGCTACAGTGATTTGTATTAAGATGAGTTGCACTTTAGCTAGGCTGAAACTTGTTCGCCACAGAATGTTAAATACATCCTGAAAAGAAAGATTATGTCTATCTAGTTACACCATTCCTTGATATATGCACCATGTCACAGTGCCATTGTCTCCTGGGTAAAGACTGAGTTCAAATATCCACTATCTCTCCCCTGGTGCTCCAAATGCTCTGCTTTGAAGTTTTTATAATCCATCTGTCATCTGCTTGTAGGGAGGGCACATGGTCTGTACCACTCAATTATAGAATTCTCGTTTGCCAGCTACAAGGAGACAGCAAAGAATGTTATGGGTGGTTGTCAGATGTACTAAATTCCTAGGATTCATATGGATGATGTTATTCCACTGTAGGAACACAGCATGTGTTATTGTTAAAATGTATTAAGAATACATTTTGTATTGTACAATTTATGTACTTGCCTTTTTTTTTTTTGCTTACTCCACGCATGCCAATCTATACATCCCTCCAACGGCACATACTGCAATCCATCAAACTGTAACTGGATCAATTAAATATATCCTTTGCTACCCAGTGCCCCATGCGCAGACCTAAAGAAAGGTGCATTTTAAGAGGTAAAGCCTTGTGCACTTCAGCATGCCGGTGAGATAAAAGAGTTGGATTATTACTATTATTATTTTTTTGATGTCGGGGAGAAAAAAAATAATAATCAGGAGATTTCTAGACTAGCAACGTTTGCCGTACAATTTGTTTGTATGATGCTGTGAATCGGAGGCCTGAAAATTATATGTACCACCATCTGGTGAAGGCAGAAGTGCATTTCATTAGGTGGTGAATAACAAAACAATAGGCACATTCGTGGAAGTATATTTAATATTTTGCTTAAAGAAATCTACCTAAGAGAAGGCTGGATCACTTGATAGCACACTGGCTTTTCATGTACCGATTCCCTGGAGATATTCAATTTGTTGTCTTCTGTGAAATGAGTTTGATGATCTCAGCTTGGTCCCTGGTGGATATTAATTCACTTTATAAAACATCCCACACAATTTAGCACAGTATAGCATCATTTGCAAATATTGCACATAGCTCTTCCGTCTTCATACACACACACACGCACACACACACACACTCACACAGACACATACACACACAGACACACACACACAGACACACACACACACACACACACACAGACACTTTCTTTTTTTCTTTTCCTTTTTCCTTCCTTTTTTGCTCATGATAGAAAAGAGCAGGTGGTAACAATGAAATTTATTCTTTTATTCATTTAGGCAATTGTCATTACTCACTATGAAAATGGCACGAGACAATTCTAAATGAAAATAACCTTTTCCACTACAACTTTATTATAACAGCTGCAAATAAAACTTGACACGCATCTGGGAAGCCGGTGCTACACTGGTTATCTATATAGCCCGCTGTCTGGGACTTAATAACTCAGGTATATAATTCTCCATGAAATACTTTGAAAAGGATTACAAGGGTTAAGCTTACCAAATACATGGCTCCCTTCTCTTTCTCTTCCTTAACAGCGTTTTTTTTTAAAAAAAACACAAAATAAAAAAAAAAACCCACTCATAGCTTTGAGCAATAATATATTGCCATTTGAAAGAGTAAGGTTACAACTGCATGTTCCTATTGGAAGGTATTTCACAGATCATAGGATTATGAAAGTGGAAATCCAACCCTAGAAAAATGACTTTTGCTCCCGTCATCCCCTAAGTCCATTTCTTTCCAATGTCAAAAAAAAAACGAGAAAAAAAAACCCCTGACTGATCAAAAACCCGAGGACAAAGAAGATTTGCCAAGTGCTTACCTGCCCTGAAGTCTAAACATGTCTAGTGTGTAATTTATTTATTAAATTTATATGCTGCCCCTCTCGCTATCAAGTGGCTTACAATGTCATCAATAACACTACAAAACAACTAAAAGGTGAAAAACATTAAAACATTGGGCAAGAACCAGGTTGTCTTTCCAGGTCGTTAAAAATAAGGAGCTAAACTATCACCGATATTTCATTCCCTCATGAATGCTGCCATGTAGAGCAGGGGTCCTCAACCCCCAGTCCGTGGACTGGTACCGGGCCAAGGCATGCTAGCAACCGGTCCACACAAACAAGCAAAGCCCCATCCACGGGATGCAGGGGCCACACAAAACCACATCCCCTCCGATCCATGGAAAAAATCTTTCTCCATGGAACCTGTCCCTGGTGCCCAAAAGGTTGGGGATCGTAGATGTAGAGGACCTCTCCTGACAATATCTACATCAGAGGTCCCCAACCTTTTGGGCATCAGAGACCCGTGCCATGGAGAAAGGTTTTTCCGTGGACCAGAGGGGGTGTGGTTTTCAATACTGCCTGGATCCCGAGGATGGAACTTTTGCTTGTTTTTGCAGCCCGCTTGTTGGCATGCTGTGGACCAGTGCTGGTCTCCAGACAGGGGTTGGGACCCCTGATCTACATTACTATTCCTGACCATAAAAGATGAGGGAATTTCCATGTAGAAGAGACATGGAGCCCACTAAAAAAGAATAACCATTTATATTTTGGATGAATATAACGTATGAAAAAGGGACGCGGTGGCTCAGTGGGTTAGGACGCTGAGCTTGTCGATCAGAAGGTTGGCAGTTTGGCGGGTTGAATCCCGAGTGCCGCGTAACACAGTGAGCGCCTGTTACTCGTCCCAGCTTCTGCCAACCTAGCAGTTTGAAATCACGTAAAAAATGCAAGTAGAAAAATAGGGACCACTCCGGTGGGAAGGTAACAGTGTTCCGTGCGCCTTTGGTGTCTAGTCATGCCGGCCACATGACCATGGAGACGTCCTCGGACAAGCACTGGCTCTTCGGCTTTGAAACAGAGATGAGCACCGGCCTCTAGAGTTGGAAACGACTAGCACGCATGTGCGGGGGAACCTTTACCTTTACCTAATGTATGAAAACACTCTGCCTAAAATCATTGTTTGCATAACAATAACTTCAGTGAGCTGAAAATATGATTGGACAGAACCTTCTGAATACAGAATATATACATAGTACATAGGCAAGAAAGCTGAGATAGGTACTTGTTGCTAATGGAAAAAGCTCAAATTGAACAAAAGTCAAGCAGACTGATAAGTCTATGGCAGAGTGAAGTCAAGACATGAAAGGTGTAGTATCTATTGATATTAAAACATGCTGGCTGGGGAATTCTGGGAGTTGAAGTCCACAAGTCTTAGTTACCAAGTTTGAAGACCTCTGAGCTGAAACAAGTCAACAATCCAGTTGGTTATAGTGTCTGCATCATCAAAGAGTAGACTTTTTGCTGTTAACTCTTTATTCAAGTCTAAACCTAGTGCAAGACAATGCATTTCTTGTATGATCAAGTTGCCCTTCATTTTATATTTGTTATCAATAGACAGTGCTTTTTTTGTAACAGAAAAAGGTGCTGGAACTCACACATGTCATACAACCCGCCTTGCCTACCCTACAAGGTTCCATCCAAAAAAGGTGCCGGAACTCCGTTCTGAGCGTTCTATGAGAAAAAAAGCCCTGTCAATAGATAATAGACTTTTCATGCTGACTGGGGAATTCTGGGGGTTGAAGCTCACAAGTGTTAAAGTCGCCAAGTTTGGAGACCCCTGTTCCAGCTGATGAAGATCTCAAGATGTTACATCTTTTAAACGCTTTTATTATGGCATTGCATGGTGGTATGGAACATATTTAATATTAACAGGAATTAAATGGGATCTACATTTCTATTCCAGAGATTTGTAAATTACTATTCCCAGTTTTTGTTTTTTGTTTGCTTAGCACTTGTACAATTCTGGATGTTCTCTCCCCACAAACATTAATTGACAGTAAGGTAAGTTGATGTGCTAAACCTCAATTAGTGATTGCCCTTTTTGTGGCAGTGGGCTGTATGTGATTGCTGTGTTGTCCTACCAAATCCTTCTTTTCTTGCTGAAGAATTACTCATCGTGGTCAAACTCTGATCACATTTAACATAGGGAGATTGGATGTTGTTAGCTGATACGTGGCAAGAGAACATAAAAAGGCCTTTGTCTTCCCATTCCTACTTTTCTCTCCCACAGAAGCTGGTCTGTGTATTAAATATTTTCTCATTATTTCTGTTTTTACAGCCACTAACAAGTTTCAGAAATGATAGAATGGTTCACAGATCTGTCCATACATATTACGGCGCATAACAAGTTGGACAGCCTTGTTTGCATGCCCACACACATATGCAAAGTGTGGTGCTAGAAAAAGGGAGGAAGTCTTGAAAAATAGCTTTCATGATTACAATTTTCCCCGCTGCAAGGTTTTTGTCTAAATTTGGAATAATTCAGGAAAGAGAGGCTTCCTTTCATCATGCTGGTTCTTTTTTAAAAAATTTTTTAAACAAAAATGCCTTTTTTGCTCTCTATCATTTTTGGGGGGGTAAGCTGTCTTCCCCTCCCACCCCTTTTATTTTCTTTTTGATTGCTTCAACCTTTTTTTTCTCCCTTTCCTGTCTTCCAGATGGGTAACCCACAATGGCAGGCCCTTTTGAAACAAAGGAGTCAGGAAGTTTTTAACTGCTAGAAGAAAAATATTTTTGCACAGGATGTCAAGGCTCCAGTGTTGCCCTAAAAAAAAAATCGGTAGAACACAGAGAACTAATATTTGGATTTTGCAGGAATGGCGATGCGTCAACCAATAAACGTAACACAATTTGGATGCTTCTGTAAATAAATGCACCTTTAGCATTTCCTGTGCCTATATGCAGCTAGATTTTATGGAGGGTACCTTGTCACGTAGGGCACAATCTTATGACTCCTAAGAGCTATGGAGGAGATGTTCTCTGTGACCAGGAATAAGTTTCACAACCTACATGGCAAATGTTCACTTTTGCTCGTTGGCTGTGTTTGTTTTCCGGGGAGTAGAACATGGCATGCAAGTCTGAAGATTCTGTTCTTCCCTGTAGGCAAATGGACCAAGAAAATTGATTGTCAAATAGTTTTTTAAATATATTTAGAGAGAGAGAGATTTTTAAGGAACAAAAGGCAATCGTGGCTTCTTCTTTTTTGTATTTGAATTTGAGGAAAACAGGTTGAATCAAACAAGACTTGAGAAGGTTAACCATAACCAGTTCATGAATTCAATACAGTTTTGGGGGGCTGTTGCATCAAAGCTACTTGGCTGAAAAGCTAACTTGAAAC
>NC_139520.1:15524697-15547197 GCF_947247035.1 Vipera ursinii | reverse complement strand
TGAATATCCCATGAAAAAAGTCTTTAGCTATTAGTTTTCATAACGGATTCCTCTGTTCTGTTAGATGATTGAAAATATGTTCATTCTTTATCGTTATGACCTCAGTTAAAAGTATTGTCACAAATAGATGAAGAGTAGTAGGGTTCATAAAATACAACACCTCCCCTAGTTTAAAAGCAAATATTAGTAGGGGGGGGGAAGAATACCATGCTATGTGCTTCCCTCTGCAAAAAAAGAGAAAAAGGTAAAATATTATGAGTGATGTAATAAGATAATCAATGCTGCCTGACCTCCACTGCTCTTCTGTTGATGTGCACAGAAGAACCAAGATCTAAAGATTATGGATTGATGGCATATGCAATAACCAGATGAATATATTTTATATTGCAAATTTTTTAAAAAGGTAGCAGCTGAGGTCATGGACAATAAGTGGAGAGATTTAGCATCAATAGGGGAACTGTAGTGTCACATTGGCAGATGTCACATTGCGTTTTCATAGCCGAAACAAGGGACTTGATTGTGTGCAGTCGTTTTGTAGGGCTGTGCATACAGCCATCAGATCATATCCTATTCTGCAGGACTGGTATCTCATGTAAGGAAAGAATTGCTCAGTGCTTTGCCATTCTGTATATGAAAGGGTCAGCACTGTTTGGGCAGGAATGTCGAGTATTTAATTCTTTTTCAGCATCTCATATTTACTGAAACAACCTGACCCCAAAGAAACCCTGGCAGGCTTTTTGCTTCCATTTTCTTTTTTAAATGAAAGTATAAAATGGCGAAGATGTGGGGGAAAAAATCTTGTGTTTGGAAGTACAGTATTCCTCAATTTACAGCTGTTCATTTAGTGACTGAAATTTACAGTGGTGCTGAAAAAAGTGTTTTCACACTTACGACTATTGCATCCTCATGGTCATGTGACAACTGACTCATATTTATGACCGTTGCACTGTCATAAAGGGGTCATGGGATCCCCTTTGGCGACCTTCTGACAAGCAAAGTCAATGGGGGAAGCAAGCCAGAGTCACTTAATAACCAGGTTAGTAATGTAACCGCAGTGATTCACTTAACGACAGGGGCAAGAAAGGTCGTAAAATGATGCAAAACTCATTTAACAACTATCTCTCTTGGCAACCGAGCTTTTGGACTCATTTGTTGTCCTGAGTTGAAAACTATCTATACCTAAGCAAGAAATAAAATGCAAAAATATGGAAATGGAAAAACACTGCAAGAAAGCAAGACAAATAGAAATGGGACTTTATTCAATCAGTTGGAATCTGTCAATGAGGGATTCTCAAAGCTGAATAGACATAATCACAACATGTAAGAATTGCATCAAACTTTATTTGTATTCTTAACATTGCAAGAGGGAGAAACACTGCTTCTTTTTCCCACTCGAGGCTAACAGTAATTTAAGGGGGTAGACAAATTGATCTCTACACCCCCCCAACTTTTTGCAAGACTTCAGAATAGAGATTGGTACATGTTACATTTTACTTACAGCTACGTTGTTCTATCGTTTTGAGATTAGCCATCTCCTTCCCAAAAATAATCTTCTGCTCCTGTTGCAGGGTGTCTATTCCAAAATGTAATTATGTGTGAAGCTATATCCAAATTCCCTTTAGAGTTAATCAAGGGTTGCGGATAAAAGTTAGCTGGCATTTTGTCACGGCTAACTATCTTGTCTTCAAATCCTCTTCTCCCTCTGGAAATTCTGTGCCTTCAATCTTTGGGAATGTTTTCTTACTCAGGAAATTTTTTGATGACCTTTGGCCCATCCTGGAACAAGGGATCCATCAGCAACCCAAGCATCCTAAATCTAACTTAATTTGCAAATTATCTTCTCCATTCCCTCCAGTTTCAAATAGACTAGATTTTCTTGCCATCTCTTTAGTACAGGGATCCCCAACCCCTCAGCCATGGCCGTAAGCTGCTTGGAAATGGGCCATGGAAATGGCGTGTGAGGGCATGTGCTCGCACATTTCCCCCTTTGCGCTTGCACACGTGTCCGCCATTTGCACAAATGGAGCTACCACCACCGATCCACAAAGCCAGAAAATTTCGGGAATTCTGCCTTAGCATATTTCAACCTTTTGTTCTCTGCAGGATGAAAAATTGGGAAAGTACTTGTGAAATCTTTTATCTGTTTCAATTCCAACTAGGTTTCAGCTTGAGCTTTTCACTTCTGGACACAGCCGCCCTCCTCTGTCTGGGAGATCGTATGATAAGCAGGATTTTTCAGCTCCGTTCTGTCAAATTTTCGTGGGGCAAAATTTATATTCTGAGTTTTGTCCCAGTCCCAACTCTTTTTTAGTTCCCTTGAAACTTGTAATTTTAATATCTTCTGTTATACAAACAAAAATGAAGTCCAGAATACATAACATTTAAATTTTATTACAGTTTTGATATTTTTCTGAATAAACAGGAAAAAAGTAGAGATGCCAAATAAACTACATTGTTTAGACTTCATCAGCATGTAGCTTCATTTGAAATTAAAGTAAATTCAGTCCATTTATACTTTGAAGAAATGATACTTTTCAACTACAGTACATACATTAATTATACATTTGATATCATACCAGAACGTCATATCTGTAGAAGGGTAGTAAAAAGAAATATATTTCTTTTATCCAGTTTTTCTCAGGAAAAAGAAAAATCCTCAGTAATAAAATATTTACCCCACTGAAGAGGGAGCTGCTTTTAAAGGGATTAAAGTTCAGATACAGTCAAAATAATGGCAAAATCACAGTGACTATCAGTCTAAACTTGAGTTAGTTTAGTTTAAAATTAGGAGGACGAATAATATTTGCTTAGGTTTTTGGGTGGTCTTATTCTGATTCTTGAAGTCTGCAACTAGAATCTGACTTTGCTTGCTGCTTTTGTTCATGCAAAGGAAGACCATGGACTCTGCTAGAAGTTGCAGGTAATCCTTGACTTACAACAATTCATTTAGTGACTGTTCAACGTTACAACGGCACTAGAAAAAGTGACATCATCATCATCATCATCATCATCATCATCATCATCATAATGTTGGAAGGGATCTTGGAGGTCATCTAGTCCAACCCCCTGCTCAGTCAGGAAACTCTACCATTTTAGACAAATGGCTGTCCAGTCTCTTCTTAAAAACTTCCAGTGTTGGAGCATTCACAGCCTCTGGAGGCAGGTTGTTCCACTGGTTAATTGTTCTAACTGTCAATAAGTTTCTCCTTAGTTCTAGGTTGCTTCTCTCCTTGGTTAGTTTCCATCCGTTCCATCCATCTGACTGGTTTTCACAGTTACGACCATTGCAGCATCCCCAATGTCACACGTTCAAAATTCAGAGGCTTGTTAACTGGCATGAATTTATGATGGTTTCAGGGTTCTAGGGTCATATGATCACCTTTGCAATCTTCTGCAAAGTCAACGAGGAAGCCACGTAACAACTGTGTTACTAACTTAACAACTGCAGTGATTCACTGAACAACTGTCTTGCTTAGCCATGGAAAGCTTGGGCTCAACTGTGGTCGTAAGTCAGGGACCACCTGCAACTGTTTTTCCCCCCTCTCCCATCCACAGGCAATCCTTCCATGTTCTTCTCCATGCTTTGTTCATCAGCAGTACTTTAATGCATTCCTCCATATAGGATGATGTTGGCAGCTACAGAAAAACGTATGTGACTCTTTGGAAACACAGAGCTGTCAACCCTCCACGGTCTACCATACTGGTCACCTCTTTTGAGAATTTGTGACCTGGTTATTGAACAGATGTGGTGTTTTTTTGATTTGGTTGTTGCTTCTTCCTTTTAATCCCCAATATGTTGGAATGGAACTTTCTGATCCTTTCTGAATTCAGTAATGGCCACGTGATAAAAATCTTTTAGCAATTGCTGCCAAAGAAATGTATTGTTGCTGTTTTATCAATTCTGTTTGCTGAGCTTCAATAGAATTTTCATGTGAATTGTTTTTCTCATTGAGATCAGAGTTCTGATTTGCTCTTGACTTGTCTGAATCTTGCCATGGATTTATGCCGTCTTTTCTAGCAAAGGACCAACCCCAAATAAATAGTTGTGTGTGCTAATGAAATATTTTAGTCCAATCGGCAACCCATTCTGATGCAAGGGTAAATCTCATATACACAAATATGTTTTTCAGAGTGGATTTACATACATTTTATGGATTAGAATTAGCCTGTTTGCTTTCATTATAATCCAGGACTAAGTTAAAAGGTTTACCAAGAACATTCACACATATCTTTCCTCTTTCTTTCTTTCTTTCTTTCTTTCTTTCTTTCTTTCTTTCTTTCTTTCTTTCTTTCTTTCTTTCTTTCTTTCTTTCTCTCTCTCTCTCTTTCTTTCGAAACACTCTTTTAAAAGTTGACTTTATTTTAGAAAGTTTGAAGAAAAGATACAAATATAACTGAAGAGGATTAAGAGCATCAATCAATAAAATTTTTATGTATGGACGTATACATTTTTAGAGCCTTTTTTGGGCTGGCTGGCTTGGGGGACAGACGTGCTTTGTGAAATTAAAAGGTTAGCTATGAATAATCACAATCAAATCTTTTCTTTTGTCCATATTTAATTCAAATGAGATTGCTCCATATTGACTTCTAATGCTAAAAGGCCACCCATCAAGGAATCCCTGCAGCCAATGAACCAGGCAAGTGAATGCTTTCTTAAATGATGCTAATCAGTCTAGAGAGACTTGCCCTCTCTCCCCATCACTATTCCGTAATTCAGATGTGCTGATAACCTGAAATTGAATGTGTCAGTATGCAGACATGTGAAGAAAAAAGAAAACCAGAAGCCAAAAAAAGAGACAGCTATAGAACAATGTCTATTTGTGATCATTATTTTTTGTTCAGTTGGAGAGATGGGAAAGGTGGGGGGGGGGGCGAGCATCACAAGTTCCTCTCAAAAATATTTATTGCAAGCTTTAAGAAGTGTTAAATGAATAAATAGGCTAGACACTTCATTTCCATAAACTGTCTGGCAAATAATAATGAAGATTTCTTTTTTTTTAAAAAAAACACAACACCACAGAGAAATACATTTTTAAAATGCAATGTCTTTCGATTGGTAAAACTCACGGTTCGGTTATTAGCATTTCAAGCTAAAGATTTGAAAACAATATTTTCAGCATTGCGGTGAGGAGCGAAAAGGGTTGTCACTGTGTTTGTAGTTACCAGGAGGAAAGCTGGGCCTTTCACAATATCAAATCATTTACAAGTCTAAAATAATTTAAAATAGGTTTTGGTTTAAGCTTTAGAGTGGTGCTGTGAACACTTAAAAAAAAACTTGAATTATCTGTTGAGTTTTTCAAACACTGGGGTGTGTTTCTGGCTATTTATTCATGTGTTACCAGGAAAGAGGGCAGCTGTGTTTAATACATATTTTGTTTTGGTTCATAGTTCAGCATGTGCAAATAAAATTGTTTCTATAAGAAATTTCAAGGGTTGTGGAATGTACAACTCTCATAATCATGTCTGCCTTACAAGTCAAAACTACTCCTTTGAGAATGGATCTAGGTTTCTCTGCTCCCACATAAGGTTATCTACTTTAAAATTATTCTGTGAAGTATGAACCAAATGTTAAACTCTCCAGCCCACAATTCCACCCCCACCCCCCACAATATCTACAAAGCACCATGGTAACAGCCACACTGACAGAGGACTCAGTGTGTGGGACACAGAAATATGGGGTTAAAAATCTCAGCTCTGTGATTGCTCTTGTGAGGGTGGCTTCACAAGTTATATTTTTAGGGAGTGCATATTGCCGACTCATGCTGCAGATCTGTTTGGAATATCATTGCCAGTAACGGAATGATTTCCTGAAAATGGCATCTGCTCTGTGTATAACAGGTAGACACATACCTGTGCCCATTTCTCCATACACATGGTGGAGAATTTTAAAACTCTGCAGCTTTCATCACCTGGCATTTGTAGTGAATGAATACAGGATTAAAAAGAGACATTTCATACTTATTTCACAAGCCCTCAACTTACAATCATGTGTTTAGCGGCAATGGAAAAAGGGAGTTTAAACCGTTACTTGTACTTACAACCATCCAGCATCTCCAAGTTCACATGATCAAAATTTGAACGTTTGGCAGCCAGCAGAGATATTTGTAACAGTTGTCATTTCTTTCTTTCTTTCTTTCTTTCTTTCTTTCTTTCTTTCTTTCTTTCTTTCTTTCTTTCTCTCTCTCTCTCTTTCTTTCTTTCTTTTTCTTTCTTTCTTTCTTTCTTTCTTTCTTTCTTTCTTTCTTAGTTTCTTTCTTTCTTTCTTTCTTTCTTTCTTTCTTTCTTTCTTTCTTTCTTTCTTTCTTTCTTTCTCTCTCTCTCTTTCTTTTTCTTTCTTTCTTTCTTTCTTTCTTTCTTTCTTTCTTTCTTTCTTTCTTTCTTTCTTTCTTTCTTTCTTTCTTTCTCTCTCTCTCTCTCTGTCTCTTTCTTTCTCTTTCTTTCTTTCTTTCTTTCTTTCTTTCTTTCTTTTCTTTCTTTCTTAACAGTGTTTCAACAGCTGACTTTATTTTTATAACGCTTGGTGAAAAGATAGCCAAAGAGGATTAAGAGCATCAATCAATAAAGTTTTATGTATGCATATATACATTTTAGAGCCCTTTTTTGGGTGGTTGACTTGGGGGGGGGGAACAGACGTGCTTTGTGAAATTAAAAGGTTAGCTATGAATAATCACAATCTTTTGTCCATATTTAATTCACATGATCAAGGTATTTTTCAACAGTTGCAGCATCATGTGATCAACATTTGTAATCTTCATAGCCAGCTTCCCACAAGCAAAGTCGGATTTGGGGATACTGGAATCACTCAACAAGTGTAGGATTCGCTTACAACTGCAGTGAGGTTCCCATAGCACAAAGAGTTATAAAATTGGCTGCAGCTTACTTAACAACCACTTTGCTTAACCATGGTTCCAGTTGTGGTTGCTTGTCCTATGCATTCCATACAGGTTTGCAGTGTGCACGTGTTACAGATGGCACATGGGGGCATTGCTGAATTGAACTGAAATACTTTATTTGGCCAAGCATGATTAGACCCAAAAGGAATTTATCTCTGGTGCAGAAACTCTCAGTGTAGATGCAAAGCAACAGAATACTGATAGTCATAATATCAATAATACCAATAAAAGAAAAGAAAAAAAGATAATAAGAAAGGTAAACAATAATACCACAGCCATACTACATGGGTAAATACACATAGACATTAGAACATAGAAATCACACGCAGACATTCTTGTACCCTGTGGTTTCTTTATGGTTAAATACGGCAGTTAACCATGCAAAGGATGTATGGTGATGCTGTATGTACCAAAGGGGTCACCTGCCTTCAGGTAGTTACTTGGCCCTAGAGAGGAGACTTGCTCTTCACACCTCTCTAAATATACATTCAGAGCAAAGTAGTAACTCTTTATTTATTTATTTAATTTATGTTCTGCCCACAGGAATAATGCAACTCCCCGTTATTTTAAATAACTAACACCCTGTCCAGACCCTTAAGTTGTACAGCAGGTGGGTTGTGGGTTAACTTAGCTCTGCTTGCCTAAGTGATTTGGTTTATTTTTCTGATTATGCCCATAGCATTAAGCTTCCCTTTCTTGACTTTTCCATCTATAGCAAAGAAGATGTCAATAACGCATTAAAATAAATTAATAGCTTTCATTGACATCTCCAGAAAGATAATACTGGGAGATTGTTTTTTTTTCCTTAGCAGTCATTAGATATTTCCAATATGACTGCATCCAATAGAAAAAAAAATGACAGCAGTCGGTCAGTATAAGCCCCTTGTTTTTTTTAAAAAAGTAAATTTCCTTTTCTTCCCCTCCTTCCTCTTTTGAAAGCATTTAAGACTTCTAGCCATTTTGAGCACAGCAGTGCAAAGTGCCAAATGGACAGAAACGGTTAGTCTTAAATGAGCAAACATAAAAATTTCTGAGTGCATCTCACATAGAGAAACAGGAAGGAGTCTACAAATGCGTATTAGGTCAGTGGAGACATGCTTGCTATGTCTGCGTGAGCATGAACTTTTGGCCCAAGCTTTGGAGACTAAGAATGAGCATGAATGTCTAAAAATATAAATTACACTAGCAAAGAACGTAAAGCAAGCACAATGGAAATGTAAAATTATACAGTGGTACCATGGTACTCAGCTGCTCTGAAACTCATCAAATTTGGCACTCAACACATTCTGACATGAAAATTTTGTCCTGGTACTCATTGTTTGTTTGGTACTCAACACATGAGCTAGAGACAGCTGCCTTAGATAAATACTGCTAACATGACATCCCTACTCCTTCTTTTCACTAGACTAGACATACCCAATTCCTGCAACTGCTCTTCCCACGTTTTAGCCTTCAATTCCCTAATCATCTTTGTTGCTCTTCTCTGCACTCTTTCTAGAGTCTCAACATCTTTTTCCCATCATGTCGATCAAAACTGGATGCACTCACTATATTAGCACTAAGTTGCTTGATATTCATCATTTTTAGTACTTATTGTGCCTCCTGGAATTGATTAATAATGAGGTACCACTGTAATGCTCTACCTATCCTGTAAAACTTCCAAATTGTCCTTAGAGGCAGCTGATGTAGCTGGGTTGTTGTTGTTTTTTTCCTATTGAGATACTTAAGGCTTAGAACTAGGTCTGTGTTTACCTGTGATCAATGTCTCTGGTTCAGCTCTAAAACACTTTCCTACTAATTCTATTTTGTAGAATGGACAGGACGGCATGATTTCCCCACCCCTCTTTTTTTGGCCTCATCTTTGTGAGTGTGAGTGTGTGTGCTCACCCTTTGTCAGATGTAGACACCCAACCGCCGATTGTGCCTTGATAAAGAAAGAACTCTAGTTAGATAATCCACTTTTGTCTGACAACAGAATCGGTTATAGAGGTGCAAATATGCATAAAGCTATTTGGAAATGCATCCTCGTAGATGTCAGGTTTTATTATGCAGCAAGGTGTCATGTTTGTTACGAAGCTGAGTGCAGATGGCAGAGTGGAGGAAATGGATCACTAATTTTAACAATGATTAATGAACAGAGATAGAAAATGAATTACATTGGACTATTGGAGACCAGGAATATTTTTGAGAAAATTTTGACTCATCTGCTCTGCTGTTCTCTGTAAATTATTTTCTGAAATTCTATATGTTGTCAACAGTTGACTGCATTTTCCATTACTGTCTATTTCTGCTCTTAAGTACTTTTGTGTTATTAGAGATACATAATTTCAAAATACCAATATGTTCCTGATTACTTAGAAAAAAACCCATAAAACTATGAATATTCCAAGGCTCTAGACGCAAATATCCAATTTTATATTAATCTTCTTCTCTCCTTATTTTATCACTACATTAGAATTAGAGAGGAAGTGTCAGAATATTTGTGAAAAAAGCAGATTTTTTTTCCTTTAAAAATATGATCAGGGTTTCAGTGTTTAGTCAGATTTCCCTTTTCAGCAAGCTTTTTGGCCTCATCCGTCAAGATCTTAGTGACAACTCATTTTTTAAAATTATTTTTAGTTTATATCTTGTAGTTTAGACAGAATTTAATACCTCTGTTGGATTTATATTGTGGCATGCCTCTTTGAGCTTCCTAATGGGAAGAAATACTTGGTGAATAAATCTTGTAAATAAATAGGTAGGAAAGATTTTTATATTGCCACTCATCGATTATAATTAGACTAAAAGCTATCCTTTCTCTGAGGCTTATGGCATACAAAATTAAAACACTTTATGCTAAACTATTGTGTTAGTCCTTATGCTGAAATCTACTTTAGCGTTTCCCACGGCTTCCCATCTGGTACAGGAGTGTTCCTTTAACTCAAGTTTTGATTTGCTATATTGATGCCAAACGTCAAAAGAATGACGTTAGGTCCAAATCAAGGCACAATAAATGTATTATTTTTTAAGCCCAAGGTGTCATACAACAGTCTTATGGGAGGCAAGATGAAGGGAGACAATTTGCAGCACCCAGTTCTTATCTGTTACATTCAAACTAGGCTTACTTCAGGAGAAAGAGAGGCAGAGTTTGGAGATGGAGTCAAGAGAGGACTTAGTCTAGAGTCACTGCGTTGTCACAAGTGATCCAAATCCAGCCCCTCTTGAATTCTGTTAACTCTCATTTAATGCCAATTTAGTGCTGACCATTATTTGACTAAATTCTTGTGTATAGACATGAGCAACAGATTAGCTTAGGTGGGAGGTTGTTATGAAAAGCCATTGTTAACCAACCAGTTTTTTGCGGGGGGGGGGGGGGAGAGAAGCTAGACTTGATTTTGCTTCTTCAGTACCAGTATGTGCCCTTCTGGCACCTCAAGACCATAGAGTCTCTTCAATATGGAATTCACTAGCTGGATAGTTGACAGGGTGCTTGGCAACCAGTATGTATTTACAATGGTTGCATACCTGATATCATGTGGTCACCACTTGTTATCTTCCCAGTGGCTTTTGGCAAGCACAGTCAATGGGAGAAGCCAGAATTGCTTAAGCACTGCATTATTCACTTAATAACTGGAGCGATTTGCCTAAAACCAGGGAAAAAAGGTTGTACAAGCAGGCGTGACTCGGCTACCACCTTACTTAGCAGGTGTGGTTGCGCCTCAAGGACTACCAGTGTGCAAATCCAATTTGTCAACCGATCACTGGGTCTCACTATCTGGCTTTGTCTATACCAGAGTGATTGTCAGCATTTCAAAGCTGAGTTAGCACTAACCCTGCTTAAACCACACCCATCACAGTCTGCACCATCACGTTAACTCAAATTTTTAGTTTATTTGGATATCTGCTCTTGCTTTCTTAACATCAGAACGTTTTCATAAAGAAAGGAATCTCTTCAATTAAGATGAGTGCTGTTGCCATTGTTGTAAATCTCCCTTTGGCCTGTCTCCTTTGGCCTGTACAACAGATAGTCCTCAGCTTACAGCAGTGACTGTCTAAAGTTACAACAGCGCTGAGAAAAGGGAACTTATGCCTGTTTTTCACACTTGCAGCTGTTGCAGCATCCCCGTGGTCACGTGATCCACATTAGGATGCTTGAACTCACATTGATGACGGTTTGCCTTGTCCCGGGGTCATGTGATCCCCTTTTGTGGGAATCTGGAAACTGGATTCACTTAACAGTCATGTTCCTAACTTAACCGTTGCAGCGATTTGCTCAACAACTGTGGCAAGAAAGGTGTGAAATGGAGCAAAGATCACTTAACAAATGTCTTGCTTAGCAACAGAAAGTTTGGGCTCAGTTATGCTTCCAATTGTGGAAGCAAGTAAAGCATTTGGTATCTTATAACCTTTCTTGACTAACTGAAGAATTGTTGCCATTGCCCAAAGTCAGTCTAGCAGTGACTGTCTTTGGAATTTAAAAGACTTAAAATGATTCCTGATGAACTACATGAAATAGATTTAGATGTGTCACTTTGCCAAAAGAGCAGAAAACTTTGCTTTCGTCTCCCTAGCATTTTAGGGGAAAGGTTCCCCCCCCTTTTACCTGCCCTCCAGTTCTGGGGCAAACAGATTTATTCATTTATTTATTTATTTAATTCAATTTATCTAGATTGATCTGAAGTTTATCCCTAATTTGAACTAGTAGGCAGGGATCTGGTGTCTTCCACGGTCTCTCTGCAGCAGGGCCTCAGGATTGCTATAAAAAAAAACCTAGAAGAAAAAAAAATATCTTTATGAATGATTTGGTGTCTAATATTTTGCATGTAATTATGATCCTGATGGGAACATATTTTAGAAAACAAGTAGAGGAACAATATGAATCCTGCTCAGGTTACATAGCATATGCTAAATACTGAGAAAACATACACAGTGGTTTAGTGAACAAGGTAGGGAAATGCTCCAGGGAGCCAATTTAAAACGTGTCTTAAGGCAAGTGTTGCTTTTTTGTATTGGCTTCTTTTGGCAATCTATAAAATTACAGCATTGTCATCCCCTTCTAAAATCCAGGGGTGCTGCATTTGATGGCAGCTTGTTCCTGGATTTGATATAAATGTGGTATGAAACACCGCAGTTTCCCCATATTATTTCTGGAAGAATTAACCTGGGATCACCCTGTAGATATATCAGCCAAGCATAATACATTCAGTTTTTTATATCATGGGTGACACATGAATATATTCACTTCCAACTATCCAAATGGACATATGTGCACGTGGATACATATGGGTGTCTGGTATTAATATGCCATACTGTGGGGTTCATTGGGGTTCAGCTGGACCAGTGTTGTGACTGTTGAGAGATTAGTGGATTTTGATGGGCAGTTGGTTGGTTACTTTGAGAACAGACTCTTGGGCTAGATGGGCTAGGGATCCGATCAGTGGTGGGATTCAGATAGGTGAACAACTGGTTCTCTGTGTGGATGCTGCTTCCGGAAGTCCATTCTGGGCTTGGGCAACAAAAAATTAACTCCCGGTTCTGCTGAAGTGGTGCAAACAGGGTGAATCCCACCACTGGATCCAATATAGCAGGACACCACTTATGTTCTTAGGTTCTCTTCAGCAGCTAATCACAGATGGTGTCCACCACAAGATAAAGAATCAGTTTCTCTTATACATGCCACCAGTGTATGATGCAGAATATGATGAATTTATGAAAACAAAACTATTCTAAATTGATCTATTGGCTATTAAGAGGCCTGCCCTAAGGATCAGATCCTTCCATTTCCCCCCCCCATTCTGAGAACACTCTAATAACTCTACTGGTTACATGCATTGAAAGAATATGAGCATATGAAACTATCCTTAGCATAAGAACAGAAATAGCTATTTTGGATCCTGGTAATTGCAACATTTAAGGAGAGCCATTAGTTCATTTTAGACCACTAAAGTAATGGTCTGGTAAAGGTGCCGAGTTGGGCTTAAGTCACCATTTGACATTGAGTCAAATGTTGCATGACTCTGGGGCAGCTGAACTTACTTCAAAGTATTTATAGCCATGAAGGTTAAAGAGGAATATCTTTTAAACCACCGTGAGCTTCAGGAGGCAAGGTTGGTTGTAAATGTAATTAACAATAACAAAAATCCCAAGTACATCTTTCAGTGGTATAATTGTAACTTCTTATTGCCTGTTCACTTTTATAGAAACACGTGCATGTTCACATATAATTAACCTTTCTTCAGTGGAAAACGAATCCATGGATAGTCATGGCTGGTTAAAATTAGGCTGTAGGGAAAGCCTCTTTATGTATTGGCCATTTGCTTGCATAAAAGACAGTGAGTTGTTCTCATGGAGAGTCATCTTCTACTTTGTCAAATGTCTGCAGGAACCAACATCTGTATGCCTGAATCCAGGGCTAAATCAATCACAATTGTGTGATGTCTGCTTCGTATGAGAGACTGACCTAAAAGTCATCAGCCAACTGAGTTTAGTGGCTGGACAGTAATTTGAACATAGGAATCGCTGAGAAACCTGTTCATGTTTAATGCTAGTTCTGTGATTGTATGACAGGTTTAGCCTTATGCTGGAATTGCTCTGAGAACTGCTAACTTGTAAAGGAGGAATTAAACATTATGGGATGCATGAAGGAATAGGGAAAACCCTAACTTAGAACGTCAATAGCTGTGCCTGGAAATAAGCAGAAATTCACTCTGAAATTGCTGGAAAGTGTATAGATGTACAACTGTGCTTTATTGCTATCATTATAGTCATATTAGCACATGCAATAGAAATTAGGGGAACCAGGAGAGATTTCAAAGGCATCCAACTTTTAGCTTGTGTCTTTGAAAATCTCCCCTGTTGTTATCAACAAAGCTACTTCTAGAAAGCTGCTAAAACTAAACCTTGGTCCTATTATGTTCCTACCATGATTATGGGATGTTAGCTTCAGCTATTTTAAGTTACTCTTCACTTTATCTAGCTCCTTTATTTTTTAAAAAAACTGGATGGAGGAGATCCTGACATACACACATACCAAGACATTTTTAATTTTGCCTTACAGGTTTAGCGATTAAAAAAAAATTGGAGCGCAAGAGATCAACAAACCCCAAAGAAAGTGATTGCTGTCACTTTAACCTACAATTGTACTTATGTACATCATCAAAGTTTATTAAGTTAGTTCTGTTGATTCACAGTATAAATTAAGTTACACGAGAGCTTTAAATTCTGATAGCATATTGCTAAGGTATTCTAGAGCACAGGCTGGATCCTGCACCTCATGAACCATACATTCTTTGTGTACATTCTCTCCGTTTAAACAGATGGCTACATTTATGTATTAAACACTAAAACAGGTTGAAAACCATCCTGTGTTGAACAAGCCATGTTGGCTTGGTTCACACATTAAATTAAAACGGGAAGCCTCTTGCAAACAACCCAGTAATGAACTTAACTGCATTAGGGATTATTGTTTCCAGTGAATCAGTGACTTCAGGATGACAATTCTGTGTTATTTTAGATTATGCAGCAAGATTTTTCTTAAAAAGAAATGACTTGGAGAACTTCGGTGCAGGTGCCTTTCATTATTATCTTTACCTAGTAGTACCATTCTACTACAGGTAGTCTTTGACTTACAACCACAATTCAGCACAAAATTTCTGTTGCTAGGTGAGATAAACGAATTTTGCCCTATTTTACAATCTTTCTTGCCACAGTTGTTGAGTGAATCACGGCAGTTGTTAAAGTTAGTAAAACGTTTGTTAAGTGAATCTGGCTTCTCCCATTGACTTTGCTTATCAGAAGGTCACAAAAGGGGATCTCGTGGCCCCCCCGGGACACTGCAAACCATCACGAATATGAGTCAGTTGCCAAATATCTGAATATTGATCACGTGACCACAGGGGATGCTGCAGCTGCCATAAATGTGAAAAATAACTTTTTTAAAGTGCCGTTGTAATTTCAAATGGTCACTAAACGAGCTGTTGTAATTCGAGGACCATCTGTACTGGTATTGCAAATTTATTCTTATATTGCATAAGGCTATTAGGGTTCCCTGACATCTACCACAACCTGGAAAATTTAAAAAGAAAGAAAGAGAAAGAAGAAAGAAAGAAAGAAAGAAAGAAAGAAAGAAAGAAAGAAAGAAAGAAAGAGAAAGAAAGAAAGAAAGAAAAAGAAAGAAAGAAAGAAAGAAAGAAAGAAAGAAAGAAAGAAAGAAAGAAAGAAAGAAAGAAAGAAAGAAAGAAAAAGAAAACATCTCCCTTGTCATACTTCTGCAACTTCAGGTAAATAACTGATTGACCTTTGTGACATAGTGATACTTCACTAATCAGAATCTGAAATCTGTATAACAACACTTCATTTACTTGATAGACAAAAGAACAATTGCTCTTGAAGTAATGTGATTTCTAAATAGACGCTGCCTGTCAAAAATGAATGCATTAGAAGTAAAATGTAGCTCAAGGAGACAATTAGCAAACAGAGGTGACACTGTAAACAGGTGCACCCATTATTCCCAAAGCTTGTGGCAATATATTCACATCTTTAATTTAATTTAATTTAATTTATTGAGATTTTTATACCGCCCTTCTCCCAAAGGGACTCAGGGCGGTTCACAGGGCATAAATATAAACACCAATACAAACATTAAAAAATAATTAAATTAATGCCCAAGTTAAAACCAGAATACTAAAACAAACCAATAAAAAACCCAAGTACCCCCATCAGGCCAGACCCGCTAGTTCAAATAAATGGGTCTTCAACCCGCGACGGAAGGATCGGAGGTCTGATGCCATCCGGAGCTTGACCGGCAGTTGATTCCATAACGCCGGAGCACCCACAGAGAAGGCCCTCCCCCTGGGGGCCACCAGTCGACATTCCTTGACAGGAGGCACCCTGAGGAGGCCCTCTCTGTGGGCGCGCACAGGGCGGAGGGGAGTCGACGCCGGCAGCAGGTGGTCCTCGAGGTATCGCGGACCCATGCCATGTAGGGACTTAAAGATCATAACCAAAACCTTGAACCTTACCCGGAAGACAACTGGCAACCAATGCAGCTCACGGAGCAAAGGTGTAACATGGGAGTACCGGGAAACTCCCAAGACAACTCTCGCGGCCGCATTCTGTACCAGTTGGAGCCTCCGAGTAGTCTTCAAGGGAAGTCCCATGTAGAGAGCGTTACAGTAGTCTAGGCGAGAGGTCACGAGCGCATGAGTGACCGTACACAAGGCCTCCCGATCCAGATAGGGCCGCAACTGGCGCACCAGGCGAACCTGGGCAAAAGCCCCCCTAGTCACGGCCACTATGTGATCCTCCAAAGTGAGTCGTGAATCTAGGAGGACTCCCAAGTTGCGAGCCCTATCCACAGGGGGTAAAAGCTCACCCCCCATAGAAAGAGGTGGAACATCCCAGGTGTCTCGGGAAGCCGGAATGTACAGCCACTCAGTCTTGTCAGGGTTGAGTTGAAGTCTGTTCCTCCCCATCCAGACCCGAACCGCCTCCAGGCAACGGGACATCACAGCGAGGGCATCACTGGGGTGGTTTGGGGTCGAAATAAAAAGTTGGGTATCATCAGCATATTGATGATACCCAACTCCAAAACCACGAATGATCTCACCCAGCGGCTTCATATAGATGTTGAACAGGAGAGGCGAGAGGACCGACCCCTGAGGAACTCCACAAGACTGATGGAAGATCATGTGACAGGAGGGTGAATTATCTAGCTGTATCATCTGACTGATGGAGCTTTCTGCAGTTACAGATCATTTAAAAATGCATCCTGCAAATTACGTGGTAGCGGGGAAAAATTCTGGTCCTGTGCTTTTAGCTTAATGAAGAGCATTGAGGGCTCACAACTCCATCTATTGTCTCCTTCTCAAGACAGCATAGCATCTCCTTAAGGGTCTAAGTAGTCTTTGAGGGAAGGGGGTGAAGGGGCTTTAAAAATGGCAAATATCTAATTACAAAATTGGAGATGATTCCAAAGAGTGTTTGGAGGGGGAAAAAGTTTCCTTAACAGAATGTTGCATTGTAGAACTCTTTCTATGCTGGCTGGGTAATTCTGGGAGTTGAGGTCCACACTGTAGGAGGCCTAGCCAGAGGGTGGGGTCAAACACGTCATCCGTTTGGAATTGTTGTGCTCCCAACAAGAGACTTAAGTCCCCTAACTTCTGTTGACTGTTATCTAGTGCCAATTTGCTTTGACTGTTAGTAGATCAGATTCTTGTGTATAGGTAGCATGAAATAAACTCATAGCACTTTTGAACTCTATTCCAGCTCCTGGTTTCATCTTGACACACACGTGGTTAAACCTTAAAATGATTAAGGTTGAGAAACTGTCAGGAACCCCCCCCCCCCACCCAAACTAACAAAGAAATGCAATTTCCATTGTTGTTCCTCATCTATAGATAGTAAGCTGGGCAAACTAAAGCAAGTGCTTGCATCATTAAAGATATACTCTGATATGTTCTAAGGAGGAACAATCTTGAGCAATCTTCTCCAAACAAAACTATCTAAATCCCACTCCTTTCTAGCACCGATGTTGTTACTTAGTTGGGTAATGCAATGTCTGCCAGAAAACATCAAAGCTCAAAGAGCACCAAGGCTCTAACAGATCAACTCTGAGCTTCAGATATTCTCTTCTATCAGTTTCTAAACTTTGCTGTCTCTTGGTCTTCTGGAATGCAGCCCCTCCCTGCTGGGAATCCAGATTACATCCAGAGCTCTTCCTTCTCTTCTTACTATTCTTTTATTTCTCCCTGCACTAGCTTTAATTTACTGTATTATGTGAATCCATCCAGTTATGATTTATTCAACTGTCATGCTTGAACAAACAACAGCAAAGTACAATAGGTACTCCACGTTAATTGCTGAGCCAAAGTGACCAGCTGCAGGTCTTCATTGGGAATTCATCATTCTAACTCAGTGTTTCTCAACCTTGGCAACTTGAAGATGTGTGGACTACAACTCCCAGAAGTGTAATTGCTCAAGCTGCAAATCTTCAAGTTGCCAGGATTGGGAAACAGTGATCTAACTATTGTAATTCTACTTTGAACTTGACTTTGAAGATCAACATGAGGGAAAGGTGGCCCAGAAATTAAAACATGTGCTTATGTGAAAAAGTATTCATGTGCTCAAACATGTTCTAATGCCTAGTGATTTTTCAGAAACTAAAAAATAAATAAACCCAAGAGACAGAGGGGTGTCAAAAATGTACTTCGCTCTACAACTCAAAGAACATGTGGAATTTTCTCAAAGCAGGTGTGGCTTCTTGTCAATGAAATCCATTGCTAGCATTCAGCATTCATCAGCAATCTATCTTTCCCCTAACTGTTCATTTGTCTGCTTAGATTTTGTGTTGGTGACGCTGATATAACTTGTCTGTTACGCTTTTTCCCAAGGCCTTATGTTATGAAATTACAGAGTGCTATTCTTTATATTTATGAAGGAAGATTGTATTTTCTGAGTAAATTTGAGGAGGGAAAAGTCATCTGTTACCATCTGAAAATCAGTTCTTTATATTCAAGGTTAGTTTATCTCTTTCCTGTTCTGCTGTGGAACAGAAATCTAAAGCACATTATTATTATTGCTATTATTACATGCTGATCTTTGATTATGAAAGGCGATCCTAGAGTGTCATACATAATGTTGTTAAACTGTATTAGGATGGCATTGCACGTATTACAACTCTACACTTTTAGGGCTATTTCTCCAGATCATTTAACACAATTGTTAGCCCTTGAACCATTCTTCAATCTTCCTTTTGTTCACATCAGTCAGACAAGTGATTGAACGTTAGAAGCAAAATGCTATCCACAATGTTAGTGTGCTTTTTCAAATCTCACCTTTATGGGTTACTTTTTTAAAAAGCTTTCCTTTACCATGGAGTAAAAGGCTTGGTTAACTTATAAGGAGCATGCCAAGCATTGTTTGCATTCATATCTCTGTGTATTTTTTTTTACTGATACTAAAAATGAACCAGATCTATATCATTTATCAAATAAATATTCATTATGGGCAATTTAAACTCAAACGAGACAAAGGAATATTAGTAATTCATCTTTAATTGCAGCAAATGTTCCTAGTTTCTCATCAACAAGTCAGGAGGATGGAGATTTGCCCTAAATATTGGTGCATAGTGGGTTATTTCACCACCCAAGCTGCCCCGTGATAAATGCAAACCAGCTGCACATTTTGATATGGGCAATTGCTCTGGAAAACTCTTCTGTGACCCTCTAATCTCACTTGGGCACTTTCTCTGCCTTTATTAAGAGTTGTTTACTTTCAAGGAGAACATCATCCAGATATGCTAGACACAGAATAGAATAGAATAGAATAGAATAGAATAGAATAGAATAGAATAGAATAGAATAGAATAGAATAGAATAGA
This sequence comes from Vipera ursinii, assembly GCF_947247035.1. Classification (NCBI taxonomy): domain Eukaryota; kingdom Metazoa; phylum Chordata; class Lepidosauria; order Squamata; family Viperidae; genus Vipera; species Vipera ursinii. Next base: position 15,527,946 of record NC_139520.1, on the reverse strand, counting down.
ATAGAGCTGGAAGGGACCTTGGAGGTCTTCTAGTCCAGCCCCCCGCTTAAGCAGGAGAACCTTTACCAAAAGAGTAAATCAAGTCAAAAGGGTAAGTTGAGCCCTTCCAAATAATTTGGTATTGTACTGCTGCTTTCTTAGCTGATAGTTTGAAATATATCTTCTCTTGATATGGAGCCATAGGTTTGTGATCAGATACTCAAAAGTTCTCAGTTGCTCAGTTTCTTGAGCTGAAAAAAGAAAGGTGACATAAAAAAAAATAGATAGATGGATTCCAGGATCAATTCCATCTAAATTCTCAAAGTGACCAACTAGACCTTGACCCCAAGTGGCTTATGTTTGTCATTTTAAAAATTCTGATGCCTGAATATTGTATGGAGAGCCTTGCAGACAAAATTGAAATTCTACTTAGCCAAGGATTTCTTGGTTCAACAATATATAGTAATTTAGACCAGGAAGGGAATGAAACTATTGAGAAACAATGAGGAGTTTGAAACTTTTGTAGATTTACTGCTTCCATCCCTGTTATAAAGTATGAATCTTGGATTGCCTAAAAGGAAATTCTGCATTGAATTTATTTATTTAGTTAAATTTTTATACCGCCCTATTCCCGAAGGACTCAGGGCGGTTTACAGGGCAACATAAAATACAATATAAAAATAGTATAAAATTAAAACAGATTAAATTCCTTAAGCCCAACAATTAAAACAATATTAAAAGCTAAAACCCCTTCAGTCCAGGCCTGATAAATCAAAAAGCCAGGTTTTCAGGTCCCGGCAAAATGAACGCAGATCGGGGGCGGTCCGAAGTTCCACCGGTAAATCATTCCAAAGGGCAGGCGTGCCCACAGAGAATGCCCTCCCCCTGGGGATCACCCGCCGGCACTCCTTAACCGCCGGCACCCTGAGAAGGCCCTCCCTGTGGGAGCGCACAGGACGATGGGAAGTTGATGCCGGCAGCAGGTGTTCCCTTAGATAATCTGGACCCAAGCCATTTAGAGCTTTATAGGTCATTACCAGCACCTTGAATCTCACCCCTGCATTTCTCAGTACAATTGTACAATTGCACTGATTTTAATAACATCATTTAGGAATCTATCTGAGATGCTACACTGAGAGATAATACAAATTCTATTTTATCCAGGAGATAATGAAAATAGCTTTCTTGTTTTGACATTTATTTGTATCATTACTAACTTTGCTACTATTTTTTCCCTATACCACATATAAATAAATACACATTTCTTTTGCATCTGTGTTTTACCGTAATGAGCCAAGCTCCCAAATGTTTCACAATATATCATATTCCACTTGACATGATAGCATATATTTGTCTGCGAATTAGACAGTACATATTTAATATATATTTCATTTTGTGGGGCAGAAAAAACGCCTGTGAAATATAAAGCAAAACATTTTGAAGGAGTTATTTAAAAGTGGACAGATGAGAAATTGTCTATATACTATTTCAAGTCTGGATAAGTAATAGACTTGTCATACAATCTTATCTCTTTCCAAATTTAATTCAAAATAAGAGCTAAATGTGTACGGAGATTCTCAGCCAGCCAGGTCATGGTTGTCCCAAATGTATTTTTTTTCCTCAAAAGGCAGCTGGACTTTCTTTATTTTCCCTTGAAGACGTTTTGCTTCTCATCCCAGAAGCTTTTCAGTTCAGACTGAAGGGTGGAAGGATTTATATTTATATTCTCCAACCTTCAGTCAGAAGTGAAGAAGCTTCTTAGATGAGAAGCAAAAGATCTTCAAGAAAAAAATAAAGTGCAGTTGCCCTTTGGAATAAAAAAATCACCTTTGGAAAAATAATAGCTAGTTTTTTTGTTTTGTTTTTTAAAAAAGGAAGAAGCCTTTATTAGGGTCAAAGGAAAGAAAGATCATAAATAGAAATAATGCTGTGCAGGGAGTCCTTGACTTGTAACAGTTCATTTATTTATTTTATTTTATTTATTTATTTTAATTCCATTTATATCCCGCCCTTCTCCGAAGACTCAGGGCGGCTTACAAGCTTAGCAGTAGCCTTCATTCTATGTATATGCCTACTTATTATTAGGGCTTTCATACACCCCCCAAGCGGCATTGTTACAAAGTCAGCTTAATTGCCCCCAACAATCTGGGTCCTCATTTTACCTACCTTGGAAGGATGGAAGGCTGAGTCAACCTGGAGCCTGGTGGGACTCGAACCTGCACTAGTTGCAGGCAGCTGGTGTTACTTAAGGAGGCATTAGCCCACTGCTCCACCGAGGCTCCATTAATAAAAATTTAGTGACCGTTCAAAGTTACAAAGGCCCCGGAAAAAGTGACTTATCACCGTTTGTCACACTTGCAACCGTTGCAGCATCCCCCATTGGTCACATGATCAAAATTCAGACACTTGGCAACTGACTCATATTTATGACGGTTGTGGTGTCCCAGGGTCACATGATCGGTTTTTATGTCCTTCTGACAAGCAAAGTCAGTAGGGGAAGGCACAGCTGTGTTACTAACTTAACAACTGCAGTGATTCACTTCACGGCTGTGGCAAGAAAGGTTGTAAAATTCACCCAACAAATGTTTTGCTTAGCGGCAGAAATGTTTGGGCTCAACTGTGATCGTAAGTCGAGAACTTACCTGTTCACATTTTTTTGTTAGAGTTGTCTTGAAATTTAGAAATTTAGAAACAAACAGCATGCTAAGATCTTTCAGAACAGCCCGGAGACCACCGCAAGTGACAGCTTTTCTACGGTGGTTCAGATTGTCTGGAGACACCGGAGTATCTTTTGCAAGTCGGGTTTATATTTGGTTGCTTCTCTGACAAGGGACTCGTAGCAACCGATCTCGAGAGGACGTTTTCTTGGTAGGATGAATGAGATGGGGGCTGCAAAAGACCTTGCGCATTAGAAGTGCTGCAGAAATGATTAATAAAAATAATAACGTTCTGAAAGTGACAGCAATGATGTTTTGTGGGCCTGTGAAGAATGAGGAACAGCCCTTTAAATGCCCCCCGGAGCCATTTACTCAACTTGATCACAGGAGGCTGAGACTTTGAATCATCACTCCCTCCTGAGCACTCGTTCTCGTATTTGTGAATCTGTCTGCTCTTCCCATTATCAACAAACATGTGTAAAGCAGCCGTATATATATGGCAATTGGAAGCTGGGCGAACTCTGACTGTTCCACTTGCCTATGGAGATTCTGTCTTCCAGGTCATAGTTATCCCAAAGATGCTTTTTCAACTGGACTTTCTTGTTTCCCTTTG
>NC_139520.1:15352197-15519697 GCF_947247035.1 Vipera ursinii | reverse complement strand
GGCGTATGCATGTACAGAAGAGATATTTAAGGGGAAAATGTGTCGGTTGTCCTAATTCTAGATAAAAGAAGTGTCTGGACAAAGATATGTATTTCCAGAGAAACTTCAGCGATTCAATGCTTTTCATTTTCAACACCCTTGTCAGATAGATGATATTCTAACAGTCTTGAGGATCCTGCACCATTTTATGTACCATTTTCTTTCTTTCCATTGTCTCTGTCTAATTCTATCCATCTCCCGGCCACCTTTGTTTCTCCCTCTGTCAATATTTCTGGCTTGAATTGCCTTTTGTTTTGAGGTTCCACCTTTGACTCTATTTATTTATTTATTTATTTATTTATTTATTTTATTTTATTTTATTACATTTATATACCGCCCTTTCCCGAAGGACTCAGGGCGGTTTACAGGGTGATTAAAAAACCAAGATACAAAAGTTAAAAACAAATTAAAAAAATTCTATTTGTCCCTGCATAAATAAAACCCCAATTAAAATTAAGATTAATTCTCAGCCTGGGCCAGAGAGCTCGAAGAGCCAGGTCTTCAGGTCCCGGCGGAATGAACGGAGGTCAGGGGCAGTCCTCAGCTCCACTGGCAGCTGGTTCCAAAGGGCAGGCGCACCCACTGAGAAGGCCCTATCCCTGGGTGTCGTCCGCCGGCAATCTCTTACCGGTTCTCTTATTAAGAATTGAAGTCTTGTTACTCTAGAGGATTTAGTAGATCATATAAAATAAGAGGACAGGAAGGCCAGGAAGGCCTGGAGGAACGTTGTCCATAGGGTCGCGATGGGTCGGACACGACTTCGCAACTAACAACAACAACAATAAAATAAGAATCAATTAAATAATTTATTTCCTGATCGTCCTTCTATGGATCTTTATTGCTTCATACCTATAAACACAATCTTACCAGATTGAGGACTGTACTATTTGTATTTACCATATACTTTCTGAACTCTTAGGGAGGTGCTGTCTTCACCCTCTTTCTCTCTCACATGATATCTGTTCTGAGTTGCCTCTTACTCTTCTGATATGCACTGGTATCTGGTATCCCTTTGGGGATCCACCTCCACCTCCTCACTAAATCTGATCATTCTCTCTGTCTATAAAGATAATCCCGATCCCTTCAGCATATTAACAGTCTCGGTGGTACAGTGGTTAGAATGCAGTATTGCAAGCAAACTCTGCCCACAGCCTGTAGTTTGATCCTGACAGGCTCAAGGTTGACTCAGCCTTCCATCTTTCTCCGGTCAGTAAAATGTGGACCCAGATTGTTGGGGGCAATAGGCTGACTCCATAAACCATTTAGAGAGGGTTGTAAAGCACTATGTAGCAGTATACAAGCCTAAGTGCTGCCCTTAAAGTTGGAAGATGATATGATAGGCATTTCAATTGTCCTTCTGGTGATCAATACAAATATAAAAGGGAGCCATTGCATGGCCTCTTAAAAAGTAATAAGACCTACCGGTAATTAGATTCTTAGAACTCTTGCCATGTGTTAATGTTTTCCATTCGCCATAATATGCTCGTTTGCTTCCCCTCTCAACTGTCTGCAATTATGCCTTCTGTGCAGCTGAGAGCAGTTTCACACATTACAGGTGAGAACCAGTATCTTCAGCTGAAGGTACAGTTGTGAGGGAGTCACCATAATTTGGTTCCTTAATGAGCAAACCAAAAGCGCACATATTTTCAACTTAGTGGCATTTATGCTACAGGGAGATGTTACTGGCACTCAATGGAAACAACAACCACACAAAACAGCAAACAAATGGAGGAAGAGACTGTATATTTGCCCTCCTTGCCTAAGAGCTTTTTTTTAAAAAATCCCATTTATATCCCGCCCTTCTCCGAAGACTCAGGGCAGCTTACAATCTAAAGCACAAATCAATGTGCTTAGCAATACCCTTCATTCTATGTATATGCCTGCTTATTAGGGCTCCCCCCCCAAGCGGCATTATTACAAAGTCAGCTTATCGTCCCCAACAATCTGGGTCCTCATTTTACCTACCTGGGAAGGATGGAAGCCTGAGTTAACTTTGAGCCTGGTGGGACTTGAACCTGCACTAATTGCAGGCAGCTGGTGTTACTTAAGGAGGCATTAGCCCACTGCTCCACCAAGGCTCTTCCCAAGTTATAATTTTCTCTGGTTTTATGATACACTGCATTGTATTGTGTTGTCACAGAATAATTATCAAACACATCGATCGTTTGAAGAACCATCTATTGTTGCACTTTTGTAGTTGGATTGGCCTTGGTGGGTCCTGCGATGTTCTGATAAATAGAATAGTAGCAGAAGGTGCGAGAACTTAGAAGAGAATATTTGTAGTTCAGGGTTGAAATGAGGGGTCCTTGGTGCTCTCTGGACTTGGGTGTTTTCTTGCAGATGTTTCATTACATAAACTAGATAACATCAGTGGTGCTCACTGATGATGTCACCTAGTTTCGGTTGATGAAACATTTGCAAGAAAACAACCAAGTCCAGGGAGCACCAAGGACCCCTCCTCATAAGTGAGAAGATTTGGTGGAGAAATTTGGTATTACCCTCCCAAGACAAAATTGCGCATATGTGTTTTCAAAGTCTCTTCTTCCCTTCTTGGATTGCACAAGGCACCTGCTGGGATTATTATGATTATGATTATTTGCCTTATCAAAATAGGCAGTTGCTTTCGTACCACTAAAGCTCACCAAAACCCTTTAAAGTCAATTCCAAATTGAAAAAGCCAAGCCGAGCTCCTCCTCGTTCGGCCCCAGACATTTTGGTGATGTCTAAAACCCAAAGTGCCAAGCAAGGTTCTCACCAACTTGTTACCTTATTAGCAAGATTGACTGAGATGAACAGGGTTAGGCTGTGAAACTCCATTTCCCATCCGATCCAATCAACAGATCTCTTTACGTACATCAGAAGAGAGAGACTTTTCTTATTTTCTTTCTAGTGGCCTTGTGATCTGATGAAAAGGTGAGCCTCTTCAACTGATAACAGGGAAACTTTAAATTGGCTGTTTGCAGTACAGTGCCTGTCTCTTCATCAGCCTGCTCTGGCACAAAGGCAGGGAGCCAGGTTTTCAGCTTGAATGTTAAAGATGAGCTTCAAAGTGGGATGAGTGTCTGACTGTCGGATTCCAGAAAGTGGGGCAAATAATGAAAGGACCATTTGCCCATATTTAGAAGAAGAAAAAGAAGAAGGCATTGGGAGTGGGGAGAAAAAAAAACACCCAGTCTAAGTGCTTCCTTCCTTCCTTCCTTCCTTCCTTCCTTCCTTCCTTCCTTCCTTCCTTCCTTCCTTCCTTCCTTCTTTCTTTCCTTCCTTCCTTCCTTCCTTCCTTCCTTCCTTCCTTCCTTCCTTCCATCCTTCCTTCCTTCCTTCCTTCCTTCCTTCCTTCCTTCCTTCCTTCCTTCTTTCTTTCCTTCCTTCCTTCCTTCCTTCCTTCCTTCCTTCCTTCCTTCTTTCTTTCCTTCCTTCCTTCCTTCCTTCCTTCCTTCCTTCCTTCCTTCCTTCCTTCCTTCCTTCCTTCCTTCCTTCCATTGAATTAAGCATCTACATTTATTCTAATCTAAGCTGTAGGGTGCCTGAAGTATTGATTTTTCGGCTTAAGCCCATCCTGGAAAACTCTTATTGTTTGTTGCTCTTCCAAAGTATTTGTCCTTTCTGAAATGCCATGTCAATCATTTTCAGGCACCCTACAATATTAACCATCATGTTGTATCTTTTGCTCTCTTTTTTCATGTTAAAAGCTTTAGAATGACATTAACCTAGAAAGTTAAATGTCTCTTTCTGCTACTTGGGGTTTCAGTTGAGTGTGCAAAATGGTAGCTGTTTTCCTCTCCGTTTGTTTAGGAACTTATCAATCACTTTCAGATTTTAAACCCCAGGGCTTCCATCAAGAGTCATGAACTGGAAAAAAAAAAGATTCTAAGTGACACGTTGATGCGAAGATCAATGACACAAATTCTCTGAACAAATCAGTACAGGACTTCTTAAAGAGTCAAAGATTTGCTGTGGTCGGTCTGGGATGGAATTCAAAATTGGTGTTTACTGATCTAAAACTTTTTTCTTTAATGTTTCTGTTAGGCAATGTTTCTTTTGACTAGTCATCTGTTCGCCGTCAAAACTGTCACCAAGAAGCATCTTATTAGGTCCTCTGTTCACCTTAAGATTATTATTTTTTTCTTTTGAAATGTGATTGTAAATGATTGCAAGTAGGGATGGGATGAAGAGAGTTCCTTGCTTCTGAAGTGAAAACTATATAATCAGTGTTGTGGTTAATGCTGATCAAGACAAGAAAGTTTTTGAATGATACCATTACACTTATATGAGTAATTAGTTCTGTTGGCAACTCTTTTTTTTGGAAATTAACCCTATTGGCTATACTAAAGATAACTGCTGAGTTAAACATGCAGAACGTTGAATAATTAACTCCGTATGCAAAGTGCAGACTAGAGCTATGTATTTTTTCAATGGGAAAATCAACAATTTCAATTTTCATTTCTTTATTGGAATGGGGAAGATACAGGATCAACTAATAACAATAACCCCGTAACAGACAATAACACACGTTGAGTGATTCCAGTCAATATTGGAGGGAAAAAAATGTATTATCTTTTGTGAATGAGTTATTCATAATTTTATTTTGGAGATGGAGGAGAATTAAGAAAAGAATAAGAAGATATACTTACTCTGTAGAAAGTCTGCTTCTCGGGCTTAATTTTGGATGCAGCTTTCAAAATGCCATACAAGGGCTACCAGAAAAATAAGTGATAGGCTTATTGGCAAAGTAAGTTCTCTGAGCTTCAAGGTTCCTTTCCAGCTCATGGAGAACAAATATAACTATTTTATTTTAAAAGCAGGCATGCAAATTCAGACCGGCAGGCAAAAAGATAGAAAACTTAATGGAACAGATTGAAGTAAGCTTGAGGTTTAGCAGATTACTCTACTTTCACAGGATCCAAATCATCTGAAGTTTGTATTGACCTGACTATCTGCCAGGCCTGTGGGGTGGTCCAGACAAGAAGCACACCTAGAAATAATACCTCTAACTTTTTTGTACTCTGGAAAGAGTGCAGAGAAGAGCAGCAAAGATGATTAAGGGGCTGGAGGCTTAAACATACGAAGAACGGTTGCAGGGAATTGGGTACGTCTAGTTTAAGGAAAAGAAGGACTAGGGGGGACATGATAGCAATATGCTAATATTTGAGGGGCTGCCATAAAGAAGAGGGGGTCAAGCTATTTTCCAAAGCCCCAGAGGGCAAGACAAGAAACAATGGGTGGAAACTAATCAAGGAGAGAAGCAACCTGGAACTAAGGAGAAATTTCCTGACATTGATAACAATCAACCAATGGAACCGCTTACCTTCAGAAGTTGTGGGTGCTCCATCGCTGGAGGCTTTTAAGAAGAGACTGGGCAGACATTTGTCTGAAATGGTATAGGATTTCCTGCTTGAGCGGGGGTTGGACTAGAAGACCTCCAAGGTCCCTCCCAACTCTGTCATTCTATGTTCTATTCTATGTTGCTTTAATAGAATCTTGCAAGTCTGAAAGTACATCTCTCGCTTCTTCCCTTCTGGGATGTTTAACAGAATAACAGAGTTGTCCAATGGTTTGCCACATGCTCATTTCTTCTGTGCGTCAGTTGCCTCTTATCCAACTCTTGCCTAGGCTGCAGTTCTTCTTTCTGTTTTTCAAGGACATTCCTACTTTGTCTACCATACCGTTACAGTATCTGACCAGCTTCCTTCCACCTTATGCCATGCTTCCTACCTGAGACAGCAGAAGCTAGCCACAAATCAATGTCTAGGGCTAGTTTGAGGCAACAGTTTAATTTCATCAACAATGCATTGGAGAGGAAAAAGAAAGTAAGTAATGGCTTTGTAGATTCGGGATAAGAGGCCATGACTGTTTAGCAGTTGGTCTCAGTCTGATCAAGATTTAGGAGATGATTATGTAAACAGCTACTGCCAGCTTTTCCTTGTCAGTGTAAAGACGGACCTCCTTGACAGATTATAGAAAGGCTTCTGTAAAGGGAATTGAACAGTGTCTACTGTAAGTTGCACAGTGATATATTGATTTTAAATGGGAAACAGTTTAGTGCTGTATGCCTTTCTTCTCAATAACTCTTGCTAAAAAGAATTCTGAGATACTTAAGCTTGGAAAGAATCACTTTCAGTTTGAAACACCTGCCAAAAACAAAGAATCTGACAGCTGTAAAACAAACTTCAGATGGCTGAGTTTGCCCAGGTCATTAAGGAATGTATTAAGCCACAGATCATGTTCTACAATTTCACGTGTTACATGAAACATATCCATCCACATACATTATGGTAGGGTTTCTTGTGTGATGTTGAGTGGAACCCAGTGCTTCCCAAAGAATCTGACAGTTTTGCAATAACTGGTCCAAAGATCCAGGAGAATTTTTCTATACCGTTGAAAATTATTAAATTTCACTAGCAAAGCAATATTGTCTCCCTGAATGAAGAGATGTTGTCACATTGGGAAAAAAACTGGACCACAAATCACAAAAAAGATACTGGGGTAAAATTCTTGAAGAATATGAATTTCCATAAATAATAATCTTGAAGGACCTACTACCATCTTTTCTGTCAATTTTATTTATCAAATGTATTGGCTGCCTGTTCAAGTGCCAGGGAAATCAGAAGGTCCAGGCAGTTCAAATGAGTATAAACATTTATTGCAAGCTTACGTTCTCTACAAGAATCTGAATTACTAATCAAAGCAAATTGGCGGTCAATGGAATTCATGGGCTGGACTGAATCCACTTGTGGGAGTGAAGACATTCATGACTGATGATTTGACTTCTCCCTCAGGCTCAGCCCGGTCACCTCCTACACTCCTACCCCTCCTACACTGTCCATCTTACCATAGAGTAACTTTAATTTATCTTTGTGAAGGTGATTTTTTTTTACTCTTTCTACAGCAAAGATCAAAACAGGCTGCTTATTACTGCAGTGCTAATACTTCAGTCCTCCAGACATTGTTGAAATATGCCTTCATATGCAAACTTATACAGCCTATTAAGATTTTATTTAATTTATTTAAATTTATTTATTTATTCAAAACAATTCATATCACTTCTCATTTGAAGAAAAATCTTAATCAGTTTACAATAAAATTGAGCCAATTAAAGCAATAAGTTAAAAATACATTAAAAACATTGTATAAAATACACAAAACAAACTAAGCAATAAACTAAGCAATGAATCAGTTTGTAATTAATGTATTAAATGATGGTTAAAATATAGAATATTGGGAAAATAGTTTTATTTCTACATTCTTTCCTCCCAGTTTCTAAATGAAAGAATCGTAGGTGTTCCCCATTAAAACTATTGTTTGATGTTCTATTATAGCACAGTATGTAAACTTGGCCTAGTATAAGTAAATAATGATACATAATATGTATTAAAAATTGCCTAATTTTATGTACACATTGATCGTAGCTGATGGTAACAAAAAGGAAAGATACCCCGTGTTTGCAAAGAATACATCATTTTTGTCTGGAGCAATGGAGAGAGAGGAAAAGTTTATTTTAGGGTTCACTAGGAAACAATGGGAGTATGTATATAAATTTGTTTACTGCTTTAATAATATTTGTAGCTCACCTCAGTCTTGGCCTGTGGTAGAGAACCAACAATGCACAAATTTAAAAAAAAATTGTGGGAAAAATGCCGTCCATAACATTTGATCAGACTTCTCATGATGGGTGCCGACAATTAACCAGGATAGAAAGAATAGCAAATAATATCAATTTACTCGTTTTTGCAATACAAGGAGAATCAGAAATGCTTGTATGTGTGGACAAGCATACTCTATATCAGGGATGTCAAAATGTCGGCCTGCGGGCTGGATGCGTCACACGGAAGCTGCGCCCACCCCATTGCCGGCAATGGCAAAACAGTCCCAATACAACGCGTGATGTCATGTGACGTCATGAGTTTGACATGTCTGCTCTATAGGGAGAAGATATTCCTCAGAGACAATCTGACTTGTAATCCATACTTCACCTACCTCTTGAGAAATGGTACCTCTAAATCCTCTGCAGATATCCAAAATGGATAAGTAAATTCAGTTTTGGCAAGCAATTATAAGCAATCCTCGACTTATGAACACAATGGAGCCACAAATTTCCATTGTTAAGTGTGTTGTGCCCCATTTTATGACCTTTTCGGGCCACCATTCTTAAGCAACTCACTGCAGTTGTTCAATGAATCAGCGTTGTTAAGTGAATTTGGCTTCCCTATTGACTTTGCTGTCAGAATCCAACTGGGAGGTTTACAAATGGTGATTTCATGGCCTTGCCGTGCAGCTGTCATATATATGAGCCAGTTGCCAAGCGCCCAAATTTTGATCATGGGGATGCTGCAACAGCCGTAAGGGTGAAAACCGATCATTAATCTGTGCTGTTGTAACTTCAAACAGTCACTAAACGAATGGTTGTAAGTTGAGACTCTCTATACCTGATTTATTCCAATATACTGTATATACTTATGCACCTTTTTAAATCTGCAAACATAAGATAAGATGGCATGTAACACTCCAATAATTGATTGTTCTTATTTCATGGTTTCCTTCAACATAGGAAAGAAACTTTCAAACACACGTTTCTTCTAACTTTCTGGATTTTTACATCTTAAACAGTCTGTCCATAGTCTCCTAAAAATAAGGATGGTCCATTACTTTTGATGCCTTTCGATTTTCTCAGTATTACTATATTCTATTAAAAAAACATTCTAAAAGTTTGATGCACGGATTTAACAGTATTGGGAGTTTGGTTAATTCCTCATATTTAATGAAATAATCTTAAATTTGTTAGAAGAAGGCCTTTATCTTGGTTTTAATTGCTGGCATTACGGTCTCCTCCAAATGGAATTTATGAGTTTGCCACCATCTGTGAAAGACTGCTTATTTATACGTTATAATAGAACTTATTTGTATACGAGAACTTTTAAAATGGGATTTATTTATTTTTTAGTCTAAGAGACTAGAATATCGGCATCTGTTAAGCCATAAAGACTTTTTCCTAATTTGGGAAAATCATTTTAAATTTTTCCTCCTTTTTCGGGGGGCACAATATGGAAGTACATTTTGGATCTCTAGGCAATTAACAGATCAGAAAAGAATTCCCTTTCTGAAAGATAACTTTCCCAAATATCAGATTCCCCCATATCTAGGCTGCTTCCGTTCATAATTCTCTCTTTTTTCTAACTATGGAAGAGTAACTACAATATATGCTAACTGTAGTATTGTGTCTTTCAGGGAGAATCGATTTTGATTTACACAATGGCTTTGCATTTTAAATTTCTCACAGGTATTGTTTTTGCAATTCCTGACCTTCTCTACTAATCCCTCCTCTCTGAGAAGACTCCTACAGCCAGGAAAAAAAAATTGTTGATGTTGGATCAACCTGGTAAGAATTGTTCTGTCATCCTTTATAAGACATTTCTGTTTTATGTACGAGTGTCTTCAAGTTAATACCTTCATCCTTTTTTACAATGTGTATATAAAGAAAGAAAGTGTTTATTCTTTTCATGATATGTATATGGACAGAAATTTTTATTTCATGGTTTGTACTTGAACAAATCTTGCTGTGTCTTTTCAAAATTCCAACTCTGCTTTGATTCCTGTCCTTTGGGAAAAGTGGTTCTTTTCAGTAAACGTCCTTTATGACCACTGCCGATTTGGCTTTTTGCAATGGGAGAGGCTGATGCATGCACTCTGCTAATTGAAAATTGTCATGTCACAGTTGACAATACTCTCAAGTGAGTTCTCCAAATATAGCTGTAATTTGCATTGGCCACATTTATTTTTTCAAGGTGTGTGCATGGTATTTTTTTTAAAAAATGATCTATTATTAGCAAGCTGCCATATCTTTTGGTGAAGGGCTAGATTTCCTGACTGGTACAGAATTAGGACTGATTTACAGTGTATGATTAGAGAACTTCCCATCCTGGAGCAGTGACTTGGGATGGTGTAGAAACATAAAAACCTTCCATCAAGACACCTTGCAGCCTGATAAACAATCCAATAGTAATTTTCAAGTGCTGGGGAAATCAGGAGATTCAGGCAGTTCAAATGAGTATAAAGATTTGTTGCAAGCTTAAGCTTTCTACAAGATTCTCTACAAAAATCTGACCAACTAACAGTCAAGGGAAATGGGCAGGAGACCATGGGGAGTTGACTGGGGGTGAGACGACCAGGGCAGGGTAAGTTGGCTGAGGCAAGTTGTCCTAGACCTGTCTGAATTCCTCCCGACTCCCTTTATCTTTACGAAAACTAGGGAGGGTATTATCTGACACACTTGCTTGGATTACATATCCCTCCAGAATTCATTTATCTGAGCACTGTCTTGGTTGGTTGATCTTTCCTGTGTCCCTGAAGGCCATTCTCTATACCCACCACAACTTGAAGAAAACTTTATCTTATCCAGGAATAACGGAAGCAGAAGGACCCCAGTCCCAGCCATGCAGGCTAGGATCTGCTCCCTGATCCTGCTCAAACTCAAAAAGGGCTTCTTGCTAAGATCCATGAAAGGCACATGCCAAAAGAAATTCCTAATCCCACATCAACAACTGAGCTAAATATAACTCCAAAATTCTTATTAATTTTAAAACATAGGCAGGTATGCACAAATTAATTACTGAGAACAATTACAGTGCCCTGTCCTTCTGAATATTTATTCACTTATTTATTTATGTATCTATTCCTCTATCATATTTCTACCCCACTGCAGTCAAACAACTCTTGGCAGCTAACAAAGATTATAAAACATGTTAAAATATCTAGGGTCTGATTATAACCAATCACAATTTCAACTACAGCATCAACCCTAATGCAGGACCATCAAAAACAACATAAATAAGAGAGAGAAGCAAAATGAGGATTAAAAAAAATAGAATGTGTGGAAAGAAAAACAAAAACATCTTATCCATAAGTTTTAAGACATTGCTTTCCAAAACATTTCTTTCCTAAATTATAAAGCCTATAAATTATAAACCTATAAAGGCCTAAATGGCTTGGGTCCGGACTATCTAAGGGAACACCTGCTGCCAGCATCATCTTCCCATCGTCCTGTGCGCCCCCACAGGGAGGGCCTTCTCAGGGTACCGCCGGTTAATGAATGCTGGCGGGTTATTCCCAGGGGAAGGGCGTTCTCTGTGGGTGCGCCTGCCCTATGGAACCAACTACCCACAGAACCTAGGACTGCCCCTGACCTTCGCTCATTTCGCCGGGACCTGAAAACTTGGCTCTTCGATCTGTTTGGTCCAGACTGTGGGGTTGTTAATTTAACTGGGTTTTAGATTTACTCTTGGGGCTTGAATTTAATTTAATTGTTTTATTTGTTTTTAATTTTTTGTATTCATGGTTTTAACTGCCCTGTAAACCGCCCTGAGTCCTACGGGAATAGGGCGGTATACAAATCCAATAAAATAAATAAATAAAATAAATAAATTATTCCTAACATTTTCCTGAGAACCAACAAAGAAAGAGACAACTTGATTCCATCAAGGACTGTTCAGTATCTACTTGATGTTTTGAAAATGTGGGATTATCAATAATTTCTCCCTGGGTGTTCTAATAGATCAGGCTAATGTTAGATGGAATAGATGGTCCAACCAGAAGCCTTATCAAAGACCCAAGCATCCATTTAACAGAGGATCAGGATGGTCTACAACAAATTATCTATTGTTCTTCCTCTTCTCTTCCTCCTTATCTATCTTATAATCTTTGAACTTCTGAGTTCTCTTGACCCCACCTTCTCCCACTCAAGATTCAGACTACAAATGTCCATTTTACCAGGAAGAAATTTTAATGAAATCAACAGGACGTCAGTTTAAGTTTATATTTTAGGATGGCGCTGTTCTCTGAAATGATCATGGAAAGAAGATAAAATGGAGGCTAATTTGGGTTTATGGTTCATTATCTAAATTACATGCAAGTAAGGGCACTGATTTACTGTATAATATATTTCCAAAGTAATCTTCTGATCTGGACAGATTCTTTTTTCACAATAACAGTAGTAAAAAAAATACAAATAAAATCTGCCTAAGAATTATTGGTGTCAAGGATACAGAACTGTAGCTTTCTTGTGAAAAGACAATGAGGTAATTGAACCAGATCTCATCAAACATCTTATAATTTGGGAGTTCCGGTAATCCACATTTGATTCTGCTAAGGGGCTTTAACAAATGTCTATAAAGCCATCTTTAGTTCTAATTAGCAGAATCTACCTTTTGACCATATTCCTTAGAGGTCATCCCATAAACCATTTAAACTGATAGCAATATTAAAGGCTAAGAAATTAATTTCATACCATACTCTTCTTTTTCATTCTTTCTTTTTTTTAAATGTGACTTTATCTTGTTTTAGGAAGTGCTTAGGTTTTGATTTTTGTGGATATTACCAATAGAGGATTACTTTTATTTAGAATTTTTCTCCCCACAAGAGTTATATTAGAAATTTGCTGTTTTATTCTTACCTTCTTAGTAAAAATCCTTTTATCACACAATGGGTAATTTATATCCATTACCAGCCCTTTCAATCCTTTTCAGTGAGGCTGTCACTGCCTTTGGCATCGTAATGATTAATGTGATCTAATAATAGTGTGCCATTATATTACCTTAGTAAAACATGTACCAACAGCCTATTCAGATCTACCAAATTCATAGCTTCCTATAAGATTTTTGTTGAAAGACGGGATTACTGTTTTTCAAAGCTGATTTTTTCCCCCTTCTGTTAATATATTTAATGAAATTCACAATTCTTTGCATACATGACGGTGCGTGTATGTATATGCAAGCATATAAACATGCACACACAAACAAAAAAACATTTGAATGCTTGTGCCTAGATGACAATGTCATTGTGGATTAGAATTTGCTAGGTGAATCTTTTGGCATGTTAAGTTAATTATTTGGTATAAAAAAAGAAAAGATGCTGGTTGTAATGCTTTGTCTTAGTAAATCATCCAAAAGGAAAAAAAATAGTGTTTCCCTATAATTTACAGTGAATTAAGTATCTGAAATTGAAATATTACTTTTTTAAGCCTTTTTTATGTAGTATATACTTGATTGGCTTCTTCACTTCAAATTTCAAAATACAAATGATTATGGTTTGCAATTGATCATAATTATGACAACACTTACATATGAATCCTCAACTGGTTTCAAGATCATTTGGAGATGTTTAAACTGGAGATAATCCAGAATGGTTGTGACTTCTGTAGAGGGATCAGAAAATTTTTGCAGTTTTTGTTCAATATTGCAGTTTTTTGTGCAATATTGAGGACGGGGTGAATGGGTTTTGTGCTTTTTAGAGAATGAAATTGGTATTATGTTTTTAGTGGCATATAGGAATTATTTCTGAAATGACTTAGCTACCACAATATTTTCCAAAACTCATTTGCTACCCAGCTGACTCATAAATGTCTACTCTACATTCTTGTTTCTTTTCTGTTTGGGACTCAGTTTATTGGCTGGCCAGGGGATGACTTAGGGGAAATTAAACGATAGCCAAACTATTTCAGAGAGAGACCTGCCGAAATCTATAGCACATTCTTGCTCATCAGACTGGAAATATTTGACTTTTTGTACTTTTATTTAATCTAACTTACTTTTCTTCCCAATCACCAACCACAAAACATGACTGATAGTTATTGGTAGTCTTCCTCATGTGGTAGTTCTCTCATCCATAACTATCTGTTTTCCTTGTCCCAGGTTTAGTAATAAATACACAAATAAAAGATACCCTTGAGTCTTGAATCAAACTTGACTCCAGGGGTTGTCTGGATGCATCCATGAAATTTTCTTTGCACTGGTTAGAAGTGGTTTTAGAACATAATATGGGTCACTGTGATTTAGAAGACTGCATATTTTAGGCTGAGGCTCAAATCATGAGATAGCCCTTTCCTTCTCAATGATAGCTTTCCACAAAGAGCAGGAAAAGAAGGTCCAGTATTCTGATGCTGCCACCATGTAAACAAAACTGGTGTAAGTCTAGTCAGTTTCTGACACAGCAAGTTGGGTTTTCAATCAATGATCTGCTAGGTTAAAACATCCCCTAAAAAATGGATGGACAGATACGAAGTATTGATTGGACTGAGTTTTGTGAAAGATGTTGCTAAAACCTTGCAAAACGAAGTTTCTGAGTGTGTAACCAACTCTAGATTTAGAGTTATCAACCTATTTTCCAAAAGGCAAAACAAGAAGCAATGGTTGGAAATTAATCAAGGACAGAAGCAACCTAGAATTAAGGAGAAACTTCCTAACAGTGAGAACAATTCACCAGTGGAATGGCTTGCCTTCAGAAGTTGTGGGTGCTCCATCACTGGGGGTTTTAAAGAAGAAAATGGACAATCACCTATCTGAAATGATTGGGCAGGGGGTTAAACCAGAAGACTCCAAAGTCCTTTTCAACTCTGTTATTCTTCATCTGCTCGGTTGATTGATTTATTATCCCTTGAGTAACTCAGTGTTGGAAATCCCTTAGCAAAGCAGTGAGTGTGTGTTAGAGTCCTATAATGATGTCATGATTTTCTCATGATGGGCAAATGTTGTCCTGAGCATCCAGTGTGTAACTTCTATGAGGATACCCTTAATCATTGGATGACCAAGAGATCTCACTTTGCACCTCATGTTTACCTGGTGATGATGGAATACATGTTGTCATTTTTGTATGTAGTTTTGTGTAATATTGTAAAAGTCCTTGGCTAAAAACATAAGAAACTCACTTCGCTCTGTTTTTCAGCCTAAAAACACTGTATTGACCACTAGTAATATCAGTGCCTTTAAAAAAAACTTTATTTATATACATTTCGGGCTTATAACTAACATATGGATATATGATTTTTTTCTAAAGCAAAAAGTCTTTCAAGACCCTTTATAAGGTCAAATATATAGAATTCATATGCTGTCTTTTCTATATCCTTGTTCTGTTTCTCATCCTAGTTGGAAATAGCATCTTTCTACTTGCAACCTTCTCATCTGAGTAACTTCTCCCCTTCTGAATGTTTTTCTATCCCATGCCTTCCACACCTTCAAATATCTTATTTGTCAGATTGGGCTTACCTGCCAATCACAGCTTATCATACATTGCTGTTTTTCAAAACGATGGAAAGACTACAAAAGCATTTATTGAGATAAAAGGGTACTTCCAAAATGATCCATTGAAAATACCAAAGATACTCAGCTTTCAATCTTTTCATCTCCCCCAGCATTTGTTTTTTATTATAAGTAGTATAGTTTTTTTCCCCCTTTATTACTTACAGAATGGCAAGATAGCTAAGCAGATGATATGAAGTACCTCCTTGCTATAATACCACACGTAAAGCAATGCTACACATCTATTTGTTTGTAGTCTCTTATAAAAATCACAGAGAAGCACAACTGATCACCATATCTCTCTCAGATATATAATGAAATAATGACAAGAGATTTTCAAATGAAACACTCAGATGTAATGCAGGATGCTACCTCTGCTTTATTTTTTTTTCCCTTTCAGTCTATTGTTTTTTTAAAGAGGCATTTTGCACTTCATTTAATATTTCTGTAATGGAGGTTTGCTTTAAAAGCCTATTCTTGTTATGATTATGCTGTTTCCCATCCGTTCTTATGCTACTGATTTGAAATTAAGACAAGATCAGTTCTGAAATAAAATACCTATAAAACTCCTGAGGAAATTTAAGGAAAAAGCAGTCCTTTTAAAAAGTTAAGAATTTCTAGTTTCAGATACGTTCAGTATAAAAACCGTTTGATTAATAAAGTCAAGAAACCAACCAAAAAGCACTTATTCAGGTAATCCAGAATAATCCTCAGCTGTATCGAGGCTGGATTCACCAGTGAATTAAAAAAGGGTATCCACTCATCAGACTTCCGGTGGCTCCGCGGCGACGGAGGGAGCCTTCCCGGGCTGCCCGCGGCTCAGCTGGTGTTTTTTCGCCCGAAACAGCGCCGATCAGCTGTTCGGGCGAATCTGAAGCCCCCTCCTCGGGAGAAGAGGAGGAGGTGAGCCCCCAGGTGGGGGTTGAGTTCTCCGGGGCCGCCTGAGCTTGGAGCTTGGGCGGCTGAAGGATTGAACTCCCCCGTAGCCTGGGCTGCTCCCAGCTGGCTAGCGTCTCTGCTCCGGACTTCATGGAGCAGAGCCAGGCGTCTGCGACCATCCCTGCTTGAAGGAGAGACTATGAAAGGGAAAGAGCAGGCAGAGCAGTACAAGAGGGAAAGATGAAGAGATGAAGAAGATTTTATTTTACTCTCAAGCTTGATGGACTTTGCTTAAAACTTAAAGTGAAAGTGCGTCACAATTGTAAGTAAAAGATGGCGGCTAAACCTCCCCCTAGAACTTTTCGGAGTGCTGGAAATTCTCCGGTGCAACAACAATCATTGCTGCAGGCGTTGCATTCTCCTGATGTATTGACATCGAAGGATCTTGAAAAACATACCCAGTTAATTTTGGAGTCAATGGGTGTTAAATTTCTACAGATGGAGGAGAAATTGGAGAAATTGGAGCAGAGAATGGAAGAAAGGATGGAACAGAAACTTAGAGAAATGAAGGTAGACATTTTGTCCTCAGTGCAAAAAGTTGCTAAATGTGTGGAGGTGCTGGATGATCAAGTGCAAGATTTGATTCAAAAGAATGCTTTATTAGAAGCAAAAGTATTGGAAATTGAAGATTTAAAAGACAAAATCGACAGTGAACAGAGCTTGGCTCAATTTTACCAGATGCAGTTTGCTGTGAGAATTAGAGGCCTAAAAGAGAATATTAAGGAAGATTTAAAGCAGCTGGTTTCTGAGGCTTTTGAGGGAGTATTGAACCATCCAGCATCTGAATTAAAACAAGGTATGGACAAAGTGTTTCGTGTGAATTCGTGGATTGCTAAACAGAGAAAGTTGCCTAGAGATGTGGTGGTTTATTTTGTAAAAAGGGAAATTAGAGATGAAGTTATACAAGCTGCCTACGATACCAAAGTTGTGATTGCTGGTCAACAAGTTTTGGTTCTAAAAGAAATTCCTCCAAAGATTTTAAAGAGAAGGAAGGATTTTATATTTCTTGTGCAAGAGCTCAAGCAAAGAGATATAAGGTTCAGATGGGAGATCCCAGCTGGGTTGAGCTTCATGTATGATGGCAAAAGGTACTGTTTGAGTAATGTGAAGCAAGCGCATGATTTTTATAATAATGTCTTGAAAGTAACCCCATCAACACTTCTGGAAGCTGCAGAGGGATCTGGAGAAGGAGAACATCAAGAGGATGAAGATGCACAGATAGACGAGAAGGGTACAGGAGGAGTTCAAGCTGCAACTCTTTTGGATGATCTTAGAGAACAGAGGGTGACGCGTGCTGCCTTAAAACGCTCAAAAAAGGAAAAAAAATAAGATCAGTAGAAATCTATGGAACTTCCACAAAATATTTATAGTTAAGTGGTAGTTGTGTTTTTTTTTTAAAAAAAAAAAAGTTTTGGGATGCTATGTATGGTAATAGATTTTTTTTTTTAATTTGGAATTAATGGACAACTTACTACAGAGGAAGAGGAAGAAAGTTTTGTGGGTTAATGTGGGTTAATTTGTGTAAGAACTATTTATTAATGTGCAAATGAGAATATGTTAAGGTAATAGTGAATTGTGGAAGAATATAGATGGGAATGATGCTAGTTTTCTTTTATTTTAGTTTTTTATATATATTTAGTATTATTAAGGATTGGTTTACTATATACAAGCTAGAGAGTGATGGATTTTAGAGTTTATAATTGTTAGTATATGATTGTTTATGATTGCCTTTTAGATATATACCTTGTATTTTGCTCTGGGAAGTCGGGGGGGGGGGGGAGGGGGGAGGAGGGGAAGTGGAGGGGGGGAGGTAGGGGAGGGAGGAGGGGGAGGGGGAGGGGGGGAGATAGGGGGGAGGTAGGGAGGGGAGGAGGGAGGGGGAAGGTGGGTTTTTTTAAAGGAAAATTGTATTTTATAAAACTTTTCAATAAAAAAAAAAAAAAAAGGGTATCCACTGAGTGAGCTACTTTAAAAAGAAATAAAACATCAAAAATTTATATCTAACGTGATCATTTCAGTGCAATTGGTTGGGTGTGCTAAATCATAGCTTGTTTTAACCATGGCACTTTCATTCATACATCACTCTAAACCACGGTGTCAAACTTACCATGTCACGTGACGTGTCGCAACGTATCATGGCTTTTTTTTGCATTGCCGGAGTTGATGTGGGCACAGCCTCTGTATGATGCAACCAGCCCACCAGCCGGCAGTTTGACACCCGTGCTCTAAACTATAAATTATGATTTAACAAGTAGAATAGTTTCTTAAAATAATTCTCAACAGAGATCTCAACTGTCTAATTGCCAGCAATGTAGTATTTTGAGCAAATTTTGCTTTTCATAATAAAAATTTCAAAGAGAAATGACTTTGCCAAGCCTGATTGGAATAAAATGGCAAAAATTGAATAAAATTTTACACACACACACACACACACACACACACACACAGAAAGATATAGATATAGATATAAGATTTTTGTTGAAAGACGGGATTACTGTTTTTCAAATCTGAATTTCCCCCCCTTCTGTTAATATATTCAATAAAATTCATAATTCTTTGCATACACACATATAAACATGCACGCACACACAAAAATTTGAATATACATATTTCTGTGTGTATATGTGTGTGTATAGAGAAGCTGCACACGCTTATATTTTTACACTTTTAAAAAACTGTAGAGAGACTGCTCAGATCTGATTTTTTTATAGTCTAATGACAAGATTATTTCTCTGCTCAAAACAGCTGTAGTTGAACAATAGACAGAAAGTGATTGCTATGTGATACACCAGCTGAGTTGTTTATGAACTTCGGCTATGAAATAAGCCAAGAAAATATGGTTTCTTACCATTTTAGCTTTTTGGGTCAATTCATTTTATACAGTGAAAACAAGGTTAATTTGAGTTGCAAGGAGAAAATTCCGGGTATCTATGGAAAAGAAAGGAAAACTACTTTTGTTGGACCTTAATATATATATATATTTCGCGGGTGCCTGTATGTGGATCCTTGGTTTTTCGGGTTTTTCCCCGTGTAGAACTAAAGGTGTAGGCGCAACGTTTCGACGAAATCCCATCCGTCATCATCAGGCTAGTGGTTTCTGCTTCCTTCTTCTGGGAGAAGTATGTGGCTGTTTGTTTTTCTTTTTTAAACTGCCAGAGGGGGTGTGTTCTGTGAGTGGAAGTGTGCTGATTGGGTGGGGATTATGTGTGTTCTGATTGGATGGGAGTGTGTTTTGAATGGTGGGGGTGTTCTGATTGAAGAGCACAAAAACTCACTCAGAAAGGGAGAACAAACTTCATCCCTGGTCCAACACTTTGAAGCCACGGGACATGAAATTGATTTTAAAAAAACCAAAACTATCGCCAAAATTGAACATTTTAACAACAGAATAATCAGAGAAGCCATTGAGATAGAAAAACGCCCCCACAGCATGAACAAACGAGATGATACCTCTCGCCTACCAGCTATTTGGAAACCCGCCTTGATTGACAGACGAGTCTCAACCACCAAGAATGATACCAGACCCAAACTCATGATAACATCACATGACATCACCACCACACAACTATTCAAAAAGCAAATCCGAACCCACAATGATAAAGAGGCACAACCACAAAACAGAAACCTAACTACAGCTGCAACATCAGCCACTTTAAACCCCTCCAAACCACATAATAAGCAAACTGACACCCACTATAAAAACATGGCACCACCACAAACACGAAGGCAAACAAAAACAGCACAACTCACCAGCTCAGGTCTAAGGCTGGCAGCTGAGACCAGCCCATCCACTCAAAACACACCCCCACCCAATCAGAACACCCCCACCATTCAAAACACACTCCCATCCAATCAGAACACACATAATCCCCACCCAATCAGCACACTTCCACTCACAGAACACACCCCCTCTGGCAGTTTAAAAAAGAAAAACAAACAGCCACATACTTCTCCCAGAAGAAGGAAGCAGAAACCACTAGCCTGATGATGACGGATGGGATTTCGTCGAAACGTTGCGCCTACACCTTTAGTTCTACGCGGGGAAAAACCCGAAAAACCAAGGATCCATATATATATATATATATATATATATATATATATATATATATATATATATATATATATATATATATATATATATATATGTATGTATGTATGTGTGTATGTATAATGACCCTGTTGTGTAAAATAAAAATAGTGAAGAAGTCCATTTCAGATGGATGGGAGAGCAACAATTAAAGTTGTAAATATAAAAAGGTTCAAGTGATTTCCCCCCCCCCAATCTTTATGTCGGTGTGTCTCTAGACTGCACACTTTGTAGAGGTTCAAGAAATAGAAGACGTGTTTCAAAAAGATGTCCCTCTCATTATGAATGTTAGGCTTCTAAAATATCATGGTTCAGTTTAGCTGTCAGATTAGGATATGTTAAGGTTTGTTGATTTTGGCTCAAGATAATACATCAGCAGTCCATTTTGTCATATTCGACACATTTTGATGAAACAAAATTGTGGTTTTGTGAATCCAGACATCTTGATCAAATCTTTACACTGACACCCATTTGGACTTATGTGGGATGCCCATATTCAACTAGCAACCATTTTGGCAGCGATAAAAAAGTCAAGATTACTCAGTCATGACATGTGATTGAAATCCCCTTTGCATGTGCCTCTTATGTACAAAGAGGCAAGGCTTCAATCCCACTCCTGCCCCCTGTTGTAGAAGACCAAGCTGAGCCTGAGGGTGGGGTCAAATGCATCATCAGTCTGGAATCTCTACACCCCTGAAAGAGACCCAGGTCCAGCCCCCCCCCCCCTGAAATCCATTGACTTTTTTTACCTGGCATCAATTTGCCTTGACCATTAATAGATCAGATTCCTGTATATACTGTAGGTAGCATGAAACAAACTTGAACTCTGTCCTGGCTTCTGCTGTCTTGCACCTGACATCACCTTTCTGACTTTTAAGTCTCCTTTGAACCCAGATGCATTTTGGACAGATCACCACTCTTCATTTATTTCTCTTCTTTTACTGTGACAGAAATGTGCTGTTTGACAATTATGTTCTCTTTGTTAGAAGTTACCTGGACCTGAGAATACGTTGTTTTGTATCAGAGAACAAGGTTGTTTTGCGGATGATATTTAAGGAAAAATTGTTTACTTCATTTTGTAGATTGAAGGATAAAAGGAACGAATATTTGCAGCAGAAGGACAGGATGGTGTGAATGACTTTTTTTTTAAAAAAAAATACAGCTGGTCAATTGGAACCCTTAGCCCCAACCTTCTAACATTTGCTATTTATTGAACAATTATCTAGATCACTCACCTGGCATAATCATTCAACTGGAGGATAAACAGGCATCTCTAAAATGTTGACTACCTGGGAAATTCACAAACTTGATCACATATGAGATTGGCAGCATTAAATGCCAACAGCTAATTTAAATAAGGAACATCTGTACATTATTATTTTGGGGATTTTTTTTTTCAGGAGGGGAGGGAAGGGGGAAAGTTCTGTCAATTTAGAAATATGCAGGTTTTATGAGCCGTTGCATGAATATTTTTGTGATGCCTACGTGAATGGCCAACAATGAAGAAATGGTTTAAAAATAAAAGATTATGACAAAGACGACAAGTTGGATATGGAAAGAGAGGAAATGCAGACTATGCATTACATTAGATCTGAAAATCTAAGGGTATCAAAACAGCATGTTTCATAACAGTGGGAGTGTGGCTATGGAGATTCTCAGTCATCCAGGACGTGATTGTCCCAAAGCTGCTTTTCCAAAAAGCAACTGGACTTTCTTGGTTTCTTTTGTTTCCTCCTTTGAAAAACATTTCCCTTCCCATCCAAGAAGCTTCTTTAGTTCTCCAAGCTTCTTGGATGAGAAGAGAACCATTTTTAAGGGAAAAAAACTCCAGTTGTCTTTTGGAAAAGCATCTATGGAGATTCTTAAGCATCCAATTCATGGTTGTCTCAAACTGCTTTTTCAAGAGGCAACTGGATTTTCTTGGTTTTTTTTCCTTGAAGACTTTTTTGCTTCTCATCCAAGAAGCTTCTTCAGTTCTGAAGAACGGTGGGGAATGAAAGGATTTATATTCCTTGCAGTCATCTGGTCATTGCCGCTCTCTCTGAGAGTCATTGAGGTCACTACCTATCTCCTGTTTACAACACAGTCCTTTCAGCAGTTCCAAAAAGGTTCCACAGTCATTTGCCCCAGTGAGGTGACCCCGAGGGAACAGATGAAACCTCCAAGTGGCCTCAGTGACTCTCAGAGAGAGTGCTAATGAACAGACGGCTGCAAGGAATACAAATCCTTCCATTCCCCACCCTTCAGTCAGACCTGAAGAAGCTTCTCGGATGAGAAGACTCGAACACTGGGCACTATCTAACAAAATGAAATTCAATGGTGAAAAAAGTAAGGTTCTACATTTAGGCAGGAAAAACCAAATGCACAGGTATAGTATAGGTGGTACTTTGCTCGATAGTAGTAACTGTGAGAGAGATCTCGGAGTCCTAGTGGACAATCACTTAAATATGAGGCAGCAGTGTGCTGCAGCTGCCAAAAAAGCCAACACAGTGCTAGGCTGCATTAACAGAGCGATAGAATCAAGATCACGTGAAGTACTAATACCACTTTACAAGGCCTTGGTAAGGCCACACCTGGAATACTGCATCCAGGTTTGGTCACCACGATGTGAAAAAGATGTCGAGACTCTAGAAAGGGTACAGAGAAGAGCAACAAAGATGATTGGGGAACTGGAGGCTAAAAGATACAGGGAACGGTTGCTGGAATTGGGTATGTGTAGTTTAATGAAGAGAAGGATGAGGGGTGACATGATAGCAGTGTTCCAATATCTCAGGGGCTGCCCCAAAGAAGAGGGAGTCAAACTATTCTCCAAAGCACCTGAAAGCAGGACAAGAAGCAACAGATGAAAACCAGTCAAGGAGAGAAGCAACCTAGAACTAAGGACAAACTTCCTGACAGTTAGAACAATTAACCAGTGGAACAACCTGCCTCCAGAGGTGGTGAATGCTCCAACACTGGAAGTTTTTAAGAAGAGACTGGCCAGCCATTTGTCTGAAATGGTATAGGGTTGGACTAGATGACCTCCAAGGTCCCTTCCAAATAATAATAATAATAATAATAATAATAATAATAATAATAATAATAATAATAATAATAATAATAATAATAATAATAATAATTAT
The DNA here is from genome assembly GCF_947247035.1 of Vipera ursinii. NCBI lineage: Eukaryota > Metazoa > Chordata > Lepidosauria > Squamata > Viperidae > Vipera > Vipera ursinii. The sequence goes on along the minus strand of NC_139520.1, from coordinate 15,496,448 downwards.
TATTATTATTATTATTATTATTATTATTATTATTATTATTATTATTATTATTATTATTATTATTATTATTATAGAAGCGAAATGTCTTCAAGGAAAAAGAAAGAAAGTCCAGTTGCCTCTCAGAAAAGCACCTTTGGGACTTTTGGAAAAGCATCTTTGGAATAACAGTGGGGTCACATTACAGCTCAAAGATATAATGAGAAGATTAAGATTTTGGTGCACTGCTGTGTAAACCATTAAAAATAACACTCACCTACCCCCAGTACTATTCAATCTACCTCAGACTAATAATAATCTGAAACAATTTATTCTGAACAGGTATAGCAAAAATAGGTGATATATCATTATGGAGTGTTGGAAAATGCATTAATTTTTATGAGTGAGTTATGAAGATGTACAACTTGGTCAGGACTTAGGATAAACATAATATTCTTTAATTAATCCATTATGGCATGCGACATATATGCCACTTTTTATTTCTCTAAAGATGAAATATGTTTTTAAAAAAGGAAATTGCTACTTCTCAAACTAAAAGGCTCTTTTCCTAAATCATAAAATTGTATCATCCAATTTTTCCAATAGTATTAATGAGACAAGCATGTAAATCCGCAGCTGAATTTTCACATAAAGGGTCATCCGCCTCAGCTAGATATAGTGAATCATTCTGTGTGCTAAAATTTTAATATTAATTTAGGGCTGAAACTTAAAAGAAGTATGGAAAGGAAATACAGGCTTTTGATTGAAGGCTATGGCATTTCAGCAGGAAAACGTCTAGTTTCAGATCTTGCCACTTATGAGGCCTCTGCAAACCATTGTAAAAATGCCTATAAGTTAAATATATTTGAACATATATCCTGGGTTGTTCTGTAAGTTAAGCCTTTGCATGAGGTCAAGAGTTATGTCTTTGTTTCCTCTTTGTCCTGCCACTTTGGGACATCTTGGAAAGTTGTCTATGGAGATTCTCAGTCATCCAGGTTAGAGTTGTCCCAAAGATGCTTTTTCATGAGGCAACTGGATTTTCTTGTTTTACTTTGAAGACGTTTCGCTTGTCATCCAAGAAGCTTCTTCAGCTCTGACTGGATGATCCTTCCATTCCCCAGTGAGAGCTGAAGAAGTTTCTTGGATGAAAAGTGAAACGCCTTCAAAGAAAAACAAGAAAGTCCAGTTGCCTTGTGAAAAAGCATCTTTCGGATATCTTGGAGACACTTCTCCAGAAAACCTGATACACACAGGGAACCAAACATCAGTATTTCCTTGGTATGCAAGGACCATCTTTATCTCAAGAAGAGAACAGGGGCTTAACAGCAGAAAATCCAAGTTTCAACTTCTAGCATTACGTTGGGGAGTTGGGGTGGTCCATAACTCAAAGTATGGAGACCAGCTGCCATTGATAGAGGCTAGAATGGACATGAGCAGGTATACTTTTTATCCTTGAGGGTCACATGCTGGTTTGGCAGTATGCTGGAGGCACATAGTGATTGAAAACTGCTGTGTCTCCTTCTCAGGGGCACACATCCAACCTTCCCATTACATTAACCTGTGGGGTTGGCCAGCTTTACATCTCATCTCCTGTCTATTTGAATCTTGACTTGTTATAGCCAATGTAGTTGTAGGCTTTTCATTTTTCCAGTAGGGCAGGCCTGAAAGGCAGAGCAGCACAAGGAGAGGAGGGCACAGCTTGTGTCTTAACCTTCCTTCTTATGGCTAGATTTTGTGCAGATTATAGATTAAGTATATTTATCTGAGCATGATCATAGATAATAGAATCACAGGGATGGAAGGGACTTTGGAGGTCTTCTAGTCCAACTCCCTGCTCAAGGCAGGAGACCTTACTTACGCCATCCTGGTCAAATGGTTGTCCAGTCTATTTTTTAAAACTCCAGAGATGGAGCACCCACAACACCAAGTTCCCCAAGTCTGCATTTGTCTGTCTAGTTGTAAATTGTCATAACTCCTCTGGCCACGTTAGATTGACAGGATGGCAATGGCCATCCAACGCAGTGGTTTAGCTAGAAAAGGCACGCTGATACCCAGGTTGAAGTAGCCTTATTTATTTAAGAAAATTTATATGCCCACCCAACTTACTCCCATTGACTCCGGGGAGGCTTAGAAAGATAAAAAAAAAACCCAGTGATATAACATGATATCACACATCAACCTACAAACATGTCTACGAGATTTGGTAAGCAGAATGGAACAATAGCCTCCTTCCATATTCTGTTGAATTGATACTTAAACCCCGTTGATTCCAAAGGCTCCAGCGGCCCTATTGTAACCCGAATTGTTTTTGGTTACATCTTAAAGATTTGCACAAGGTAGAAGAGGCCCAGGGATGACATTTCATCTCACCTACCCTTCGGAGGTGGCAGGGAATCCAGACACTCCTTGGATTATGTAGGATTGCATGAGAAGTTTCTGGGCTGCTGGCATTCCATATCTACAGTGGACCTGGCTTTTAGTCTGAGTCAGTATAAGAAAGTGTTTTTGTATTTTTTGCTAAGGACCCCTGGTGTACTTGGTCAAAGCCTGTACAAGTCTTTAGGTGTAGCCATAAATGGAATGTAGGTCTTTCTAATGAATAGGGATTGACTGTCATGCAAATAAGTGTAGATCAAAACCTCCCCCCCCCCGCTCGCCATCTGCATTGATTCTGGATTCATATACAAACACTCAGATGCCGAAATAACCCTACGTGAACAGATCTAAAACAACAGTCTAAGTCTCTGAAATACTGATTTATTTTTTTTTTTTTAAAAATAACTTCCTTATTCCAAGGGCAGGCTGAAAGTGCCTTTTCAAAGCTGAGTCCTGAATCCATTATTGCAATTGAGATTTTATAACTGTAGGGTATCTCTCTAATTTCCTTAAATTTGATCAGCTTCTAATAGGATCTCCTTTTTTCCTACAATGCATAAAAATAGACTTAAGGAGATACAAAGGCAAATGACATTAGTGAAAGAAGAATTAGAGAATTTAGATCTTGGGTTGAACGCATTGAAGGCAACAGAAGCCGGTGAAAATATACAAAGAGATGTATTCCAGCCCCATCTGCCTCCTTCCCCAAATCCCAACACTCTGGGAATAAGCACTCCTCTCCTGCCTGTGTGAGTGTCTTCAGGTTGTTACTCCTTTTGTTTAGCTGCATAATAGAATGTGTTGTGTTGCATTATTGTCAGCCTGTGAGTAGCCTACCAAATAGTGATCGCTGTTTGAGCTTGTTACGAAAAAGTATTGCTCTGTGGACTGGCTAAATGACCAACCGTGGACTATAATCTATGAAGCTTAGAGTCAAATTGCCAACCAGAGGTCATTTTTCAAACCAAGGGGTGATAGTTTTCTAATATAAATGGAATATTACAGCCAGTGTATGTTTTATTAAACCACTGAGGAAGCTTGGGAGCACTCTCATTTAAACGTAGTGCGCCACGAGGCGCCGAGAAGAAGCCCACGGCAGTTTGCGAAAAAGCAGCTTTCAAAAAGGATTGCAAGGTGCCTACCAGTGGCAGGATACTCGCACAAACTCCACGAGTTTGTGATCAGTGCTGAGTCCTGCTTCACAATTCAGGATCTTGAGCATCTACTCCCAGGATGCAAATTATTTGCCAGGCGAGTCTTTTCCTTGCTCCATTGCTTGACTTGATAACCAGGAAGGAGAAAACCGACACTAGTTGGGTATGTGCTAAAGATAACGAGTTAACCATTGAGTAAATGGCTGGAAAGCTTTATAAGGAATAATAAATCAGCAGAGGCGTGTGAAGCTCAATGCAAAGAAATATTCATACAGAGGTGGTCCTCCTATTCCTTCATTCAGCAGTACTGGAAAAAAAACCAACTGACTTACAGCCCATCCTCACACTTGCAACAGTTGCAATATTCCCAGGGTCCAGTGATCAAAAATCAAATGCTTGGCATGTGATCACCATTTGCAACTTTTCCAGTTGACTTCCGATGAGCAAAGTCAGTGGGGGAAGGTGGACTTGCGTAATGACTGCGTGATTCACTTAATAAGTGCAGTGCAGTGATTCATTTAGCAATGGTGGGGGGGAAAAGGTCACAAAATTGGACGCAACTTACTGAACAACTGTCTTACTTGGCAATGGAAATTCTGGTTCCAGTTGTTGTTGTTGTAAGTCAGGGGCTACCTGTATGTGTACGACATGTTACTTTTGTCTGGCAGACTTAACTACCTGCAGGACTGACATGTTGTCACTCAAGCCTTGGATCTAATCTTCATACTGAATCTTAATGGAATGTCTGGATTCATGTATTATACTAAGACCCTGGTATGTCTGCAACTTTGTGTTTGGGAGGGGGGGGGAAGTTGGTTTAATCCTAATTAATGGCTTAGCTCAGTTTGTGGCTGCTTATTAAATATCACAGTGAAGACAATATGCATCTTAATGCAGGTATGGTCTGGAGCAATAAAAAAAAATCCTACAAATTGAATGATCTTAACTTAAAAGGATGGGCCAGAATCAAAGTAATGAATCAGACTACACCATCTTAGATCTTTTTTGTGGTGTGCCCGTATGGCACACCAGATGTTGTTTCTTGGAAAAAGGCAGCAGCAAAAACGCACATTCCTTGTACAAAAATATTCATGTAAAGGTGTTTATGTGTGTGTGTGAGAGAGAGAGAGTGAAAGATTTGTTTTAATTAATATCCTCAGCTGATTTCGCTGGGAAGTTCTTTACACAGCTATGACTTTCATGGATTCCTGCTTACAACATGGCATCGTGGATCATTTGAGTTTGGCAAACTCTGCTTGTCTGGGACTTAGGAGGTGGAAGCTGAAGGATTGATGGCGTGTCAGCCTCACTCATCCCCTTACGTAAATCATTTTTCTGGGTCTCAAATTTGACAAGAAGAGCAAGCCTTTCTCTTTTTCTCCTCTGTGAGTTCCTACTTATCACGGTTAAAGCCAACCTCTTTTTTCGATGGCCACAATGCTTGGTTAGGATGCTGGCTTGGGAAGCTGAACTGCTGAAGGACAAAGAGGAAAACTCAGTTACAGATGCCCACCATATCAATGCCAAAATGGCATTGTGGTGCTCTTTTCCCACAAAAGGGTCAGTCAGGGCTGAATTCCCAGACATTCTTAGATAGCAGTGAGCTTTACAAGTCCTTGTGATTATTATTATTGTGAATATTCTCTTTCCCTAGTTGTGAATATGTGGCCTCGCTTACCTCTTTAAATTTGATTAAAAGGTAAAGGTTCCCCTGCACATGCGTGCTAGTCGTTTCCAACTCTAGGGGCCGGTGCTCATCTCCGTTTCAAAGCCGAAGAGCCAGCGCTTGTCCGAGGACGTCTCCGTGGTCATGTGGCCAGCATGACTAGATGCCAAAGGCGCACGGAATGCTGTTACCTTCCCACCGTAGTGGTCCCTATTTTTCTACTTGCATTTTTACGTGCTTTCGAACTGCTAGGTTGGCAGAAGCTGGGAAGAGTAACAGGCACTCACTCTGTTACGTGGCCCTCGGGATTTGATCCGCCAAACTGCCGACCTTCTGATCGACAAGCTCAGCGTCCTAACCCACTGAGCCATCTAAAAAAACCTCCTGTATATAAAGCTGAGCTTGTTTAGAATGGAAGGAAAGCTTGAAGTGGGGTTTACGTGTAACTCGGGCGCCCTGTTGTAAAATTGTCTTTTTCTTTCCACCCCACTTCTTTTACTGAAGTCACTGTAAAAGAGGTCTAACGCCAATACAGGTAATCCTTGGCTTATGACCACAACGGGAACCAGAAATTCCATTGCTAAGCAAGGTAGTTCTTAAATGAGTCATGCCTGAATTGGTGACCTTATTTTTTTGGCCATGGTGGTGAAGTAATTCTTGCAATTGTTAAGCAAATCCAGCTTTCCCTCATTAACTTCTCAGAAGCCAGCTGGCATGGTCAAAAATGGTGATCACATGACCCCGGGATACTGCACCCATTGTAAATAGATGCTGATTGCCAAATACCCACATTCTGATCACGTGACCCTGGGAAGGCTGCAATAGTTGTAAGTTTGAGGACCGGTTGTAAGTCACTTTTTTCATTGCAACTGTAACTTTGAACAGTCACTAAATGAATGGTTGTAAGCTGAGAAATGACCTAATTGTTCTGAACCAACCCTCTTCTCGCACCCCTAATCAAAAGAAGAGTCTGGAAAGCGTCCAAGACCAAAAGGCTTCTGCCAAGTTTTAATTACACTGTTACAAGAATACAAGAGCTTGACTTCTCAAACGGAAAAGTTGCTTTCAGCAACCAGCCCCTCCCCAAACACTTCTTTTATAGAGAGCTCAGGGCGTGGTCTCCCTGTGCCTCCTCCCGAGGAGTCCCATAGCCTTTCTTTGTTTGTCCCTGCTCGTCTGCCTCCTGCGTCGGGCGTCCTTGAACAGGGCCAGCTGTGGGTCATCATCCTCCGCACTCTCGGGCTCACACAGCTGAGAAGAGGTTCCCGGCTGAGGACTCTGCAAAGTCTCCAAATCATCATCAGCCGGTTCGTTTCCCTCCTCCCCCACATCTGAGTCCTCCGATACATCGGACCCGGCTGTCGGACCCACAGGCTGGCCCTGAGTCACAACACTATCCCGCACCGCAGGGCCCTTCCCCCGGGTCTGCCGATCCGGATGCGGTCGGGATGGGAACTGTTCGTGAAACGCAGTCACCAACGCAGGGGCATGAATGGCGGTCGCGTCTTCCCATGTGAAGTCCTCCGGCCCGTACCCTTTCCACTCGATCAGGTACTGGAAGCGACCTTTCAGCCAGCGGGAATCCCTGATGCTGGCGACCTCGTACTCGGGGGTGCTGTCGCCATCACGAGGTCCTGATGGGGGAGGTTCCGCTTGGCGAAGTGGACAAGCCGGTTGTTCGGGGACCAACAAGGACTGATGGAAGACGGGGTGCACGCGCAGGGAACGTGGCAGAGTTAAACGATAGGCGACCGGGTTGATGACGGCCTCGACTGGGAACGGTCCAAGGTAACGGTGGTCCAGCTTCCTCGCCGGCCGAGTGGATGGTAGGTTCCTGGTGGACAGCCAGACCCGATCCCCCACCGATAATGGAGGCGTATCCCTTCTCGACCGATCGGCGAACCTCTTGTAGTCGGCCTTGGCCTTCTCCAGCTGCCGTCGCACCAACCGATGGATCGCCTGTAACTCCGCCATGAATTCGTTCGCTGCCGGCTCCGGTGAGTCCACGGGAGAAAGGGGGAAAAACCGAGGGTGATAACCCACATTGGCCAAGAACGGTGTCATCTGCGTGGAGGTGTGCTGCGAGTTGTTAAAGGCAAACTCGGCTATGGCCAAATAGTCCACCCAATTGTCCTGCTGCAGGTTAACGTAGCAGCGCAGATACTGCTCCAAAATGCCGATGACCTTCTCGGTACCCCCGTCGGTCTGAGGATGATGCGCGGACGAGAGGCAAACCTTAATGTCCAACGCCCGCATCAACTCCTGCCAGAAGCGGGCTGTAAACTGGGCCCCCCTATCGGAGACGACTCTATCGGGAAGGCCGTGCAGCCGGAACACCTGTTGGATGAACATGCGACTAGTGGCGCGAGCTGACGGTAAGCCGCGACAGGGGATGAAGTGCGCCATCTTGGTCAACATGTCCACCACCACAAACACTGTCGTGAAGCCGGAGGATGGGGGTAGATCCGTCAGAAAGTCCATGGACACAGCCCCCCAGGGTCTCTTGGGCATTGGCAAAGGCTGCAGTAAACCAGGCGGGGCCCCTGTCGCTGACTTGGCCTGCCTGCATGGGACGCAGGAGGTGACATAAGACTGGACATCGTGTCGGACTCGGGGCCACCAGAATGTACGGGAGACCAGGTTCAGAGTCTTGAACAGGCCAAAATGCCCCGCAGCCGGGTTATCATGACATTGGCTGAGGACGAGTCCCCTGAGTGGCCCTCCTGGAACATAGAGCCGGTCACGATAATACAGGAGTCCATCCGTGACCGACCAAGGCGAATCTGGCCCCACCTCTTCCTTCCGCTGAGCCACCCACGCCTCCTGCTGCTGCGCCTCCCGGATCCGAGCTCGTATATCCACCGGCTCCCGCACCGCAGCAAAAGACTCGACGGGGATCACGGTCCTGGGCGGAAGCTTGTCTTCCACTCGGGTGTACTCGGGCTTCCTGGACAGAGCATCCGCTCTCTGGTTGTGCCCGCTTGGTATGTACCGCACCCGGAAGTCAAACCTCGCAAAGAAGAGGGACCACCGGATCTGGCGTTGGTTCAAATTCCGAGCGGTCTGCAGGCTTTCCAGATTCTTGTGGTCCGTCCGGACCTCTATTTGATGCCGCGCCCCCTCCAGATGATGCCTCCAAGCCTCGAACGCCGCCTTGATGGCCAGCAGCTCCTTCTCCCAGATGGTATAGTTGCGCTCCGAGGGATTCAATTTCCGTGAGTGATACGCGCAAGGGAAAAGGGTACCGTTGGGCGTCGCTGCCTGGAGTAACACGGCCCCAATGGCAATGTCGGAGGCGTCCGCCTCCACGACAAACGGCCGTTGCGGGTCAGGATGCTTCAAGATGGGCTCCTTCATGAAGGCGTCCTTCAAAGCTTGGAACGCCTGTTGTTCGGGGGCGTTCCACTGGAACCGAGTCTTCTTCTGCAGGAGCCGGGTGAGGGGGGCTGTCAAGGCAGCAAAGCCAGGGATGAATGTCCGATAGTAGTTGGCAAATCCAAGAAGTCGCTGAATATCCTTCACGCGACGCGGGGGTTGCCAACTCTGCAACGACTCAACTTTACTCGGTTCCATGGCGATGCCCTCAGGAGAAATGCGGTGACCCAAGAAATCAATGGTCACCTGGTAGAACTGGCACTTCTCCAACTTGGCAAACAGCCGATGTTTCCGGAGGCGCTGCAGGACCTGACGGAGATGCTGATGATGCGCTTCACGCGACGGGGAGTAAATCAGGATGTCGTCCAGGTAAATCACAACAAACTGGTCCAACAGATCCCGAAAGATGTCATTCATAAAATGCTGAAACACAGCGGGGGCGTTGGTCAGGCCAAACGGCATCACCGTGTACTCGAAATGTCCATAGCGAGTACCAAACGCCGTCTTCCACTCATCACCCGGCCGAACCCTGACGAGGTTGTAAGCTCCACGCAGGTCCAGTTTCGTGAAGATCTTAGCCTCCCGGAGTCGGTCCAAGAGCTCGGGGATGAGGGGCAGCGGGTAGCGGTTACGCACCGTGATAGCGTTGAGTTTCCGGTAGTCACAGCAAAGCCGTAACTCGCCCGACTTCTTTTTGACGAAGAGCACGGGCGCAGACACTGGCGAGGACGAGGGCCGGATGAAACCACGAGCCAAGTTCTTCGTCAGGAAGTCCCGCAATGCAGCCAACTCGGGCTCCGACATGGAGTACAAACGCCCCACTGGGAGAGGCGCATCAGGGACTAGGTCAATGGAGCAGTCGTAGGGCCTGTGCGGGGGTAATTGGTCCGCCTCTGACTCGCTGAACACGTCAGCAAAGTCGGACAGTTCGGGAGGCAAGGAAACCCCTGGGGAACCCTCCACCTGGCCGGCACAGATATGGCGGGTGTGGTCCACGCACTGCAAACTTGGGAAGGTGACCAAGTTCTGAGACCAATAGATCTGTGGATCATGCGCCCGGAGCCACGCCAGTCCCAAGACCACGGGGAAGTGCAGATCCGAAGTGACGTAGAACTGAATGGCCTCCACATGGGTACTGATGGCCATACACACGGGTTGCGTGGCGGCCGTGATAGGCCCGGACAGGAGCACTCGACCATCGATGGTCTCCACAAGCATGGGCGGATCCACTGGACACTGGGGAACAGCCCATTTGGCCACAAAGGCCGAATCCATAAAGTTAGTGGTAGCCCCAGAGTCAATTAAGGCATGGACCGGAATCCCCTCTGGCTTGCCAGGAAGGATCAGTCGTGCCTCCAAAATCAAATGCCGTGGAGGTTCACAGGCACCGTCGGAACAACGTCGCTCGGTGTGGATGTTGTGGGTCGCCCGATCTTTCACACCGTCTAGATCGGGCTCGGGCCGTTTCCCGATAGCAAAGCAGGGGACTTTCTCGGGGCAGGCTTGGTCACTGACGCCCGCTGACGCTTCTTCGGGCAAGAAGCAGCCAAATGTCCAGGGTCCCCACAGTAAAAACACAACCCCTCCGATCGTCGTCTGTCCATTTCCGTCACCGATAGACGGGACCTGGCGGCACCCAGCTCCATTGGCTCCTCCCTCTGGACTGGGGGCTCACGCACAACAGGGGCGGCAGGGGTCTGTGGGGTGGCACGGCGACTCTTACGCTGCTGCAGCCGGGCATCGATCCGCAGACAAAGATGGATCAGCCCATTCAGGTCTGAGGGAATGTCCACGCGGGCCAGCTCATCCAACATCTCCTCTGACAAGCCATCCTGAAAGGCATCCACGAGCGCAGCCTCATTCCAGGCGGAATCCTGGCTAAGCAGCCGGAAATCGCTGATATAGGCCTGTAGAGGGCGCTGACCCTGCCTCAAAGCTTTCAGGCGTCGGGTGGCCGTCTGCGCCTTAATCGGGTCCTCGTACATGAGGCGCATATGGTCACAAAACCCCCCAAAGTTATCCAACAAAGGGCTAGGCTGTGCCAACAGAGGCGTGCCCCAACGAGCTGCATCTCCCGACAGAAGGCTCAATACGAATCCCACCTTATCTCGGTCAGTGGGGAAATCAGCTGCTCTCACGCTGATATAAAGCTGGCATTGTCCCAGGAAGGCAGGAAACAGTTCTGGTTTACCAGCAAATTTATCCGGCATAGCTATCTGACATTTCCTCCTGGGTGGGGGGGCAGCATGTACCTGAGCCTGCAGTTGTGCCACCTGAGTGGCCAGCAAGGTGAGTTGCTGGTTGAGCTGGGCATTCTCGGCAAGAAGCTGCTCCATCGTAGTATTAAGGGGTGGGTGGCTGAAAGCAAACTGTTCTGAACCAGCCCTCTTCTCGCACCCCTAATCAAAAGAAGAGTCTGGAAAGCGTCCAAGACCAAAAGGCTTCTGCCAAGTTTTAATTACACTGTTACAAGAATACAAGAGCTTGACTTCTCAAACGGAAAAGTTGCTTTCAGCAACCAGCCCCTCCCCAAACACTTCTTTTATAGAGAGCTCAGGGCGTGGTCTCCCTGTGCCTCCTCCCGAGGAGTCCCATAGCCTTTCTTTGTTTGTCCCTGCTCGTCTGCCTCCTGCGTCGGGCGTCCTTGAACAGGGCCAGCTGTGGGTCATCATCCTCCGCACTCTCGGGCTCACACAGCTGAGAAGAGGTTCCCGGCTGAGGACTCTGCAAAGTCTCCAAATCATCATCAGCCGGTTCGTTTCCCTCCTCCCCCACATCTGAGTCCTCCGATACATCGGACCCGGCTGTCGGACCCACAGGCTGGCCCTGAGTCACAACACTAATAGAATTTCCAGTGGAGACACAGTTAATGGTCCAGGTTACAAAAAAAAATTACAGGCAGTCCTTAACTTACAACATTTCATTTAGTGACCATTTGAAGTTAATGACATTTTTGTTTGCAGTTTAGTCTCTATACAAAAGAGTGTAGACTTGCTAACATCAACCAGTTTTAAAGTGTTCATTCATTCATTCATTCATTCATTCATTCATTCATTCATTCATGTTAAGCAGTTTATGTCCCACTGATTTTGATGGAGGAGTTAAATGCTTAGCAGTTTCCCACTGGAAATAAATTCTTAATTTGGGGTGACTCCCACCAATGTTTGATTAGAGATGAGACATTTGTTAGCTTATGACGCAGCTTTTTCAAGGCACGTACGGTAAAATCACCATGAATTTATAGGGGGTATTTAAATCAAAATGCAAAAACTGTAAAAGATCTGCAGAAGTAAATTTGGAAAAAAAAATGGAATTCGCTAGTTATGGGATAGACAGGTAACAAAAATACAGTGGTTTGTTGCAGCAGTATCTGAGGGTTTTAATCTTGACCACCTGAGTTTTGCCCTTAAAACCACCCATTTCAAGCCGGTGTTTAATAGCAATAAGAAATCATCTGAGTTAGTTGGCTTAACTATTTTGAAATGAATAAATGCTTCGTCTTTTCCTCTGTATAAAAATGATTTTGTTAGTATGTAGGTCACATTACAGTACTGTCTAGCTATTGGACATTGGCTTAGATAACTGTTTGTGAAGTATTAAATGGTTTTGCTGCCTCAGCACACTTTTTAAACTGGTATTTTTCACACAGCCGTGCCACTGAAAGGAAGCAAAGCTGCTGCAAAAATCAATTTATCTTTCCCTCTGCTATTTGTGTATTGTGAGTTTTTGTAGTGTTTTATGATTTGATTAATTGTTATTCACTCTGTGGGAGATAGAGCCTGTAACATCATTGTCTAATTCTTCATACTTTTTTTAAAAAAATATCCTCAAAGTAGAACTTTTATTTTAATCCAGTGTAGCACAGTATTTATGGAAAGAAAAGCAATGAATTGGATACAATGCAAAAGAAAAAAAGAGACACCTTTTCTTTAAATAAATGCTTAAGGAGGCATTGTGGGAGCATAAGATTAGTCAATCAGAACACTATACTTTATTTTCTGTAAGAGAACTTTTCCATAGCAGAAATGAAATTTTATGCACATGTTCTATTACTTTAAGTGAAGAGTGTTGCTCAATCACAAACATTGGACAGGGTATCATGTTTTCTCTGCACTTCAGCAGAGTAGTAGAACTGTGAAATGCAATATTCTTATATTTTTCTGGGTTCTGTTTCAAAAGAGAAGCTTCCGTTTCAAAGGAGATGTAATTTTATGAAGGATAGCAAGAAAAATGATCTCCCAAAGTGTTAAAGCAACTTTTTTTTTTGGCATGCTGTTCATGTGTAGACTTGACACAACTGATCGACTTGTGATTGCATTTCTCTTTTCTTTTCTGTTTTTAAGCTGCCGTGATGTTTCTTTCCCCATTTTATTATAAAGTTTCCTTTAACCCCACCGTTTATTTTCAAACATTTTCAACTTATTTGTTCCAGTGTATTCTTAACCAGGGGTTGTTTTTCTTCTTTTTGGGAAAATGAGCCCAGATGGTGATTGATTTTTCAAGTGCTGACATCCTTGCTCGAGAAAACGTTCCCACCTCCTTTGTGCTGATCAAGTCAGGCAAACTAACGTGATGATGTGATCATCAGTTTCATGCAGAATTGATTGACAGGGAGAAATTTCTGAACATAAACTGCACATTCTTCCAGTGTCTTCCAATTTTTAATGATATTTACCAGAACAAAATTAGCGGGTGGTGGAAATTGCATCTCTACCTCTCGGTGCGTTTAAAGGCAACCCAACCAACTTTATTTTGCAGCGACCAGGTTAAATGGATAGTCTTTGTTTTGTTTGCTTTTTTCCCCCTGCTATGGCCGCGAATAGATCAGTACAATTTGTAAAAGCTTTTTTGAAGCTAGTCTAAAAGCTAAAAGCTGTCACTGGCTAACTAGCCTTCGCAGGCCATTGCTTCTGTTTGCGTGACTAAATACATACAATTAAAGCTTAGCACTTTTCCTTCTGTATGAATTCATTGTTATCTGGGGTTCAAGTGCTGAAATAACGTGCCAGAAGAAAACAGTCATATCATCAGTTTGCGGTGGCTGCAAATTGGTTGGGTGGGGGGGGAGGAAACATTTTTCATTATCTGATACTAGATGATGTTTCTGATGCTTTCCATTTTTTTCCCTCCCCCCCCATAGATTTCATAAAAATTACCCCCTAAAGATCTATAATTTTCCCTCAACAACTGCAAATAAGAATGCAGGCTATGGCTACAGTGTAATTAAAGATTTCATTGATAGGTTTTGGGGGTTTTTTTGCATTCATTTAGGGAAAGGCTATAGAACTCAGCTTTGGGGGGAAAAAACCCACCCCTAGTCTCCATACCTAAGCTTTGAAAATCATGTTGTCAGATTTATCGCCTTTGTTTAAAGTGGGTTTCTTCTGATTTCTAAGAGACAAAAACAACAATTTAAGGTCAAGAATGTGGTAAAGATACTGCCTCATCGTATCCCATGGAAAAGGAAGTCGGCGTGAACCGTGTGGCATGGTGAGCTATTTTTTTAATTTTCTGCAAAGTACCCAGAATTGTTTCGATACAGATCTCCTGTGACTTGACATTTGAATTCTGTGAAGTCAATCTCACACTGGTGCAGATGCTTCTTCAGACTCCCATAGTTGCAAAATCTGGTGAAATCCTATTCTGGGCACCAGACAAGGAATGGTGTTAATTGAAGGTTTTCTTGCTTCTATTGCTAGGATTGGTCTGATTCCCATGTAAAGATATAGGAACCAGTGTCTTGAATTGTAAATAGTGCTAAGCCATAATATGGCTTATCTACTTTCGTGTGTTATATCAAGCCAGCCTCTGCGGTTTGTAAACTATAGCGCCTCACTTAATGTGTTGTAGGAACTCATTTAAATATGTCATGGTTCAATGCAATTATGTGCCAGGTCATGGTGCTGAGGATGTTTTTAACAGTTAATGATCATCAGATCTAACTTTCCTGTAATATTATCTGGCTATTATTTAGTTATGTCAATTTACAATATTTTAGAAAACAGCATAAGCAAAATTTTAACAGGATGATGCCTTGAAGCAATTTCTGCCCAAAATTGTCTAACTGGGGAAACATCTAAAAGCATCTAAAGAAGGAATGTTGCTACATTGACTGAGTTGCTCAGTTAGAATTGAGTGGGTTTGGATTTTGCGGGGCTTTTGCTCAGAGACTTTGCCATATTTGGTACCGGAAGGGGTTGCGCTGCCCAAACAGCCTGCTGTACAACTTGGGGCTCCTCCTAGACTCACAACTCCTGCTTAATGAGCAGGCAGCAGTTGTGGCTAGGAAGGCTTTGGCCCAGCTTTTTGCTATGTGCCAGTTACACTGTGCTTGGATCAGGAAGCTCTGCTGATAGCCACTCATCCCCTGATTAGGCTTCCCTTATATGTTTCACAGGGACGCAGTGGCTCAGTGGGTTAGGACACTGAGCTTGTCGATCAGAAGGTCAACAGTTTGGCGGGTCGAATCCCAAGTGCCGCGTAACAGAGTGAGCACCTGTTACTTGTCCCAGCTTCTGCCAACCTAGCAGTTCGAAAGCACGTAAAAATGCAAGTAGAAAAATAGGGACCACTACGGTGGGAAGGTAACAGTGCTCCGTGCGCCTTTGGTGTCTAGTCATGCTGGCCACATGACCATGGAGACGTCCTCGGACAAGCGCTGGCTCTTCGGCTTTGAAATGGAGATGAGCACCGGCCCCTAGAGTTGGAAACAACTAGCAGGGATGTGTGGGGGAACTTTTACCTTTACCTTATGTGTTCCACATGGGGATGTCCTTGAAGACAATTCAGAAACTTCAGTTAATGAAAAATGCAGAGATATGTTGATTGGTACTTGCAGTCCTTTCCTATATCTACTCCTGCCTTTATCATGAAGTTCATGCTTTGGACCTCACTTGAACTTTGATTTTGTTGCCATGCTTCATCTAGTATTTGGACCCTCCTATCTAACTCTTCGGCTTTGAAACGGAGATGAGCACCGGCCCCTAGAGTCAGAAACGACTAGCACACACGTGCGGGGGAACCTTTACCTTTACCTTTACCTATCTAACCTTCAGCCTGTTGCTTCAGCTGGTTTACAAATAAACCCCAACTTTATTACTTTATGGGGTAAGGGCTGGGTTAAGTAAAAAAATAAATAAAAATAAAATCCAGATGGTGGCTCCAACTGTGTGATCAAATTTTACCTGATTTATAATTGTGTCGCACATGAAAAAATAGGCAATGTTATTTTGACTGCCAATTTGACTTTTGTTTAACCACACCCTGCATAGTATAACCATACCTAGAGGACATTCTTTCTATTCTGATAGTCTTCTAACGTGACACTCAAGACTTACCATTTTTCTTCTAAAGGTCAGGACACCATCCCCTTCCTTGTCTCTTCTAACACTATTGCTCATCCTACCCTTGAGAAAAAGGAGGTTGTATTCAGAAAGAGAAAGACATATATCATCCTTGGGTGCAGATGATATACCAAACTGACACACCCATTTCAGTTGCATAAAAATCTGTCTAATTAGGTTTAAGGAGCTAAGTGATAAGTTGATAATAACGAGGGTGATAGGTGCTAGGAAGCATGCCTTCTCCATGTCAGCCCCTGCCCTGAAGTTTAGCAAGCCCCCACCTTCCTATCTTTCAAAAATATAGAATAAAGAATAATAGGTTTGGAAAAGATCTTGTAGGTCTTCTAGTCCAACTCCCCACCTGAGCAGGAGACCCTATACCAGGGGTAGGCAATAGCTGGCTCAGAAATTCTGGGAGTTGAAGTCCACAAATCATAAAAGAGCCAAGGTTGCTTAAAAAGGTAAAGGTAAAGGTTCCCTCACACATGCGTGCTAGTCGTTTCCAACTCTAGGGGCCGGTGCTCATCTCCGTTTCAAAGCCGAAGAGCCAGTGCTTGTCCGAGGACATCTCCATGGTCATGTGGCCGGCATGACTAGACGCCAAAGGTGCACAGAATGCTGTTACCTTCCCACCGTAGTGGTCCCTATTTTTCTACTTGCATTTTTACGTGCTTTCGAACTGCTAGGTTGGCAGAAGCTGGGACGAGTAACAGGCGCTCACTCTGTTATGCGGCACTCGGGATTTGACCCGCCAAACTGCCGACCATCTGATCGACAAGCTCAGCGTCCTAACCCACTGAGCCACTGCGTCCCTAAGGTTGCTTACCCCTGCTCTCTACCATTCCAGACAAATGGCTATCCAACGTCTTCTTGAAAACCTACAGCAATGGAGCACACCCAACTCTGAGAAGTAAGCCATTCCACTGATTCATTCGTTCAGTTGTGGGATAAGAGACTCAATGACACAATGCCAGCTTTTCTTTATTGTATCATTTTGTTATGCTGTCTTTATTTTTGATTGAGAGTCACCCAGAGTTGATTATAAGACGGGCAGCTAGATAAATATTTTAAATAAACAAAATAAAATAAAATAAAAAATAAACTAGGATGAAAAAAACAGGTGTCCTGTTCCTGTAGCTCTTTTTTCCTAGAGAAGTCATTTCCCCGCCCCCCCAAAAAACAAAATTCAACCATGCAGTCCTGTAATTGTTTTTAGTCTGTTCAGTCAAGCCCTGTCTTGTTCAGAGTAATTATTCTTATTTTTTTTAATCACCAGTCGCTTAAATGGCTTTCTGTGTGCCCCACTTAGTGTGCGTATATGGCTCCAGAGCAACCGAGTAGTGTATAATGGCTCCAGAGGAACCATTGCAGGCTACTGGGGAGAAAGCAATCTATGTATTAAAAATTCTTTCGCAGTTTGGAAGATGCTATTAGAGTTTATTGTGTCCACGACACCTGCCTTTTTAGTGTGGGGACTTATTGTACATGCAAGCGTCTTGCATGAATTCACGGGAAATATATTGCTCTGAAAGCCCAACGATATGGTTAAAGAGGGGATTAGGCTGCAGATAGGAAAGAACTCCTGCGAGTCTCTTGGACTGCAAGGCAATCAAACTGGTCAGTCCTAGAGGAGATCAACCCTGACTGCTCTTTAGAAGGCCAGATCCTGAAGTTGAAACTCAAATACTTTGGCCACCTAATGAGAAGGAAGGACTCGCTGGAGAAGAGCCTAATGCTGGGAAAGGTTGAGGGCAAGAGAAGAAGGGGGCGACAGAGAATGAGGTGGCTGGATGGAGTCACTGAAGCAGTAGGCGTGAGTCTAAATGGACTCCAGAAGATGGTAGAGGAGAGGAAGGCCTGGAGGAATGTTGTCCATGGGGTACCGATGGGTCGGACACGACTTGGCAACTAACAACAACAACAGGAAAGAATGAGGCATGGAATGGACTTGGCGTCCCTCAACACGTGAAGATTTTTCAAAGCTTGTTTTTAGTAGTCCTAAGTATTAATCATGTCATTTAGGACAGATTTAAGTACGGAGTCTAGAAATGATCTCAGACATTTTCTGGGAAGATGGGTTATGCTTCTCTAGAGCCAGCAGTGACTAGTAGATTAGCTTGCCATTGTGCCATATTCTGGCCTTCTGCTTCTGTTAATGTCCACTGTCTCAGCAAGTATTGGTGTTTAGCAGGTGGCAATCTTTAAGAATGCTCATCATGTACAAATCTGAAGATTCATCTTAGGCCATCTCAGGATGCTTGGCAAGAGGAAAACTTCATGGCCTGATCTTAGTGTGCTATGTTTGACATTTTTGACGAGTGCCCCATGTGTCAGTCCTTTAACAGAATAACAGAGTTGGAAGGGACCTTGGAGGTCTTCTAGTCCAACCCCCCTGCTCAAGCACGAGAATCTGTACAATTCCAGACAAATGGTTGTTCAATCTCTTCTTAAAAACCTCCAGTGATGGAGCACCTACAACTTTGGAAGGCAAGCTGTTTCACTGATTTTTCTCACTGTCAGAAAATTTTTCCTTATTTCTAGGTTGGTTTTCTCCTTGATTAATTTTCATCCATGCTTTTTTGTCCTGCCTTCCTTCGGGTGCTTTGGAAAATAGGTTTATCCCCTCTTCTTTGTGGTAGCCCCTTAGATGTTGGAACACTACGAGACAACCAATCTAGAACAAAGAAGAAATTTCCTGGCAGTTAGAACAATTAGTGGAACGACTTGCCTCCAGAAGTTGTGGATGCTCTGTTACTGGAGGTTTTTAAGAAGAGACTGGAAAACCGTTTGTCTGAAATGGTATAGGGTTTCCTGCCTGAGCAGGGGGTTGGACTAGATGACCTCCAAGGTCCCTTCCAACTCCGTTATTCTATCATTCCAGCTGAATTGTTATTTGAAGTTGTAATTCTATCTTAACTTTGCTGCTTTCAGGATGGGTGCCGTTCAAGATGTTTGAATGTCCATCACTGTATAGAAAATTAGGACTTTTTCCTATCTGACCTTAACTACAAAGAAGCATTCTAGAACACAAATTGCATATAATTTATTTCTTTCATCGCCTTGTTGTTCCTTCCTCAATCCTTTTCCATCTCCTAAAATATTTTGTATTCGATCCCAGCAGATTGCTCCATTAGGAGATCAATCATCTCAGAGAAAGATTTCTGCTGGAAAACTCCTTGCAGCCAGTGCATTTCTGAGTAGAATTGCATGGTTAATTATAGCTAAGCTCCATTGATTTCAGTTGTCTACTGTAAGCTTGACTAAAACTAGATCCAATGCCTTACATTTCTTTCCAGCAAGATGTGATATGCTGGTGCTGTAGCTAAATCACACACACATTCACACTGATATCAACATTTAATTTTGCATTTAAGATTTGAAAGGCTGCCTAGGTGTAGGTGTTATGTTTGAGTGTAACAAAGTAGTGGTATTGAGTAACATAATTTTTTGATTTGCAGCATTGCATCAAAGTGCTCCACTGCAGTTTAAACAATTGGTAGACTGTCGGAAATAAGAGAATTTTCTACGGTGGGTTACGTGTCCACCCTTTGAGGACTCGGGATGGTGAAGCAGACATGAAGACAATCCCCCCCCCACTTGTCATGTTTGAATTTCAAAGAAAGGTTCTTGTCATTTGTAATTACGCTGATAATGGAATAATATTTTACATGGATTTCTGCATATCGCTGTGAGCTTTGAGGGGAGATGGGCTTGGCAAGTTGCTCCTCCGAAAGATAAAATAGAACAAACAGAGGAACATCTTTCATTCTGTGCTAATTTTTGTACATTGTTAAATAGAAGGGGGCGGGATTTTAATTCAGCCTTGTCCTCTAATGCTGGGAGTTGTGTGAGCCTTAATTTGGAGTGAAGGCAAGTAAAATATTTCAGGCAATTTCTATTCGCACTACAATTATGATTTTTTTTAAAAAAAAATCTGCTCCAACTTACAAGTATGTTTTTAGCTGTTTATGTGACAATCCATATAGTATGCAATCTTCTAAAAGGAACAATTAACAGTGTAACAGTTAACAATTAATTAATTAATTAACAATTAACAGTTAGAACAATTAACCAGTGGAACAACCTGCCTTCAGAAGCTGTGAATGCTCCAACACTGTAGGTTTTTAAGAAGAGACTGGACAGCCATTTGTCTGAAATGGTATAGGGCTTCCTGCCTGCCCAGGGGGTTGGACTAGATGACCTCCAAGGTCCCTTCCAACCTTACTATTATGATTATGATTATGATGATTATGAAATGGTAAAGGTTTCCCTGGCAGTCGTATCTGACTGCAAGGTGTGGTGCTCATCCTGCTTTCTTGGCCTAGGGAGCCAGTATTGTCCAAAGACATTTTCTGTGGTTATGTGGCCAGCATGACTATAGGCTGAGGTTCACGGAATGCTGTTACCTTCCCACTGAAGTGGTGCCTATTTATCTGCTTGCATTTGCATGCTTTCAAACTGCTAGGTGGGCAAGAGCTGGGGCAAGTAACCGGTGCTCACCCCATTGTATGGACCTATCAGCTTTCCACTGACAAACTCAGCATCTCTAACCACTGAACCAATTTGCCCCCCCCCCCCGCAATCTTCTGACTAACACTACACTAAAACATTCTAGGAAGACTTTCCTAGGAATGATAGCAGGAAGCTCATTACATATTTAATCAAGGGATTTTGGAATTTTGGTACCCACCTGAGATTTGAAAGGACACCCCTCTTTCCTGCCCATCCCTTTGAAATGGACATGCTCCTTAAAATGAGGGGGATGGACACAAAGGACACCTTGTGCGGAATTCAGTTGTGAATGTAATAATAATAATAATAATAATAATAATAATAATAATAATAATAATAATAAGAAGAAGAAGAAGAAGAAGAAGAAGAAGAAGAAGTAGTTGGAAGGGACCTTGGAGGTCATCTAGTCCAACCCCCTGCTCAGGCAGGAAACCCTATACCATTTCAGGCAAATGGCTGGCCAGTCTCTTCTTAAAAACCCCCAGTGTTGGAGCATTGACCACTTCTGGAGGCAGGTTGTTCCACTGGTTAGTTTTTCTGTCAGGAAGTTTCTCCTTAGTTCTAGGTTGCTTCTCTCCTTGACTAGTTTCCATCCGTTGCTTCTTCTCCTGCCTTCAGGTGCTTTGGAGAACAGCTTGACTCCCTCTTCTTTGTGGCAGCCCCTGAGATATTGGAACACTGCTATCATGTCCCCCCTCGCCCTTCTCTTCGTTAAACTACACATACCCAATTCCAGCAACCGTTCCCTATATGTTTTAGCCTCCAGTCCCCCAATCATCTTTGTTGCTGTAGGGAAAGATGTTCCTTATGCATCTACTTATTGTCTTTGCAGAGTCCTTGTCTGTGCAAATGTGTAAACGCTGTATACCTAGAAATATATAAAAAATCCACTATTATTTTCACAATATGAAGATGATTGCAAAGTTGTGATTCATCAGCTTTGCCTTGAGATTTCCTGGCAACAATAGTCTGCAGAATATTTGGTTTGCAAATTGCAGGGTAGGTTTTTTTTTTTTAGAGGGCAGTGTTTTGTGTTTTTTTTTAAAGTCCTTTGGATTTATCTATATTTATATAACTCTTCTGTAAATGATCGGTACGCAACAAGCAGAAGAACATTCTTAAAAGAAGAGATTGTCGCTCCATTTTTAAAGGCTTAAGCATTCATTATTGCCCTGTGTAATTTTTATTTCATAGTTGAAAACAACCAGGAATATGTCAGTATTCACTACAATTTATTGATACTTAAAAATACACAGCCTCTTTGGTTTTGATGTGAAAATCATTTTAAATTGAAAAACACTGCCCTTAGTGATGACTTGGGAAAAATGGGTGATAGCTTTTATAATTTTATTTTTTTGTAGCCATTAATACCACAATACATTTTCTATTATTATGGATACAGTTCAGATTACTCTTTATTATTATTATTATTATTTTTGCCCTTGGACAGGAAAGAAATTACGGGATTCTATCAGTAATATTGGCAATCCCCCTATTCTGACATCTGTTCTTTTCTAAACATTTTACCAACCTTGATGAAATGTAGTTTAGCATTCAAAGCTGACTTGAAGGGAAAAAATTGGATGATAAAAAAATAACATTGATTAAACACCAGAAGTCATTTACCAATGACTATCAATATTTTGATGGCCGGGGTAGTCAATTGCAGAACAGCTAGGCATTCTACAGAAATTTTAATTGCATTTAATCATTGAACTTCGCTGAAGAATTGACTTCATTTTCTGACTTTCTTTCCCTCCAAGCAGAAAGACAGGAGATAGATTTTAGTCGATTTTAATTAAATATATTTTGACGTTTGCACTTAAGGAATTTTCTGCCATTTTCTGGATGTCCTGCCTGGTATGACAGCATGATTTGGCTTAATTTAGGTCTTTGATAGTGCTGACATTTTGGATCGGGATGGATTTGCATCCTTGATCTTTAAGGTTTTCTGCAGCGCACTTTTCCCTTTACTTTTGAAATCTTTTTAACGGAAACCAAGTCATATGAAATGTAAACATGCCCCCCCAAAATGGCATTCTGGGACACTCTCAGAAACTCTCACTTTCCCCCCCAGAGACTCTAGAACTAAGGCTTAGCACTCAAAACATAACTTATTTAAGCTTGTTTGATGCCACTGCTCTATGTTTATTCAGATATGTCACAAATAAAAACTGCCTTTTTATGACTTTGTCATCCCTTAATTCAGGGTAGAGTCAGTGCAATTGGACAGAGCTGAGCATTTACTGGCCCGTTGCCCTTCCTGATGCCTATGCGGAGTTCACAGCAGATATTTTTTCTTTACACCCTAGGAGAGAAACATCTGCTGCTACCTGAGATTAAATTCTCAACCTTCCGAGTGGGAGGCAAGCATCTTCACCACTAGGCCACCATGCCATCCTATTCAAATATGTCACCAATGGCTTCACCAAAATATTGAGAAGTGTTTAACTTCTCAAGGTGGTATAATAAAAAAGATTTCCTTCATCTGTCTATCCTGACCAATTTCTCATTTCCATCTGATTTAAAGCTGTTGGACTATTGTACATTATTGAGATTCTTGAGAGCAATTTTCAGTCTTTCAGCTGAGATTTCTTACTTTCTGCAATACAGTTAGAATTCTGAATATCAATTTCGATTGAGCAATTTCCATATGACTTTGGGTGTTCAAAAAAATTATTGCAAATCATATAAAGATACTAGGTCATCAGTGGGGTTGATTTAGGTTTGGTTTAGTGTGTTGTGAACACCTCACAGGGTGAACAAAAACAAAGTTAATTGCACAATTTCCATCAGTCCAATTTTTCAGCATTTCTAATCTTGATTACTATATTTGCGATGGATAAGTACACGTTGCTCACAAGTATTCCTGCCCATTGGATGAGCGGAATCATCCACGTACCTATTCAGATACTCACAGGTAGGATTCAAAGAAAGCAAATCCTTTAGAATCAAGTTAATGATAAAGGGAGGATGACATGTTTCAAATCCAATCTGGGTTGGTGACTGGGACCAGAGGTTTAGTCTTCCGAGCTTTTGGACTTGTGCTGGAGCCATCCTGAGGGAACTTCTCTCTACTAGAATGTGTACTGAAAAGTCAAGACACGTTCTGGAAAGAGAGAAGTTCTCTGAGGATGGGCTCCAGCATGACTCCAAAAGCTCAGAAGACTAAACCCCTGGTCCTGGTGACCGACCCAGATTGGATCTTCAACATTATCCTGGGGCACATATATTTGCTTCATTTGACACAGTTAATGGGCAACTCACAAGTAAAATGTGTTCTCTCCCCTATCACTCTCTGCTTTATAGACATTTCATCTTCACGCTGCTGAAAATTGGTGGCAAAAAGTCCATCTTTTGATGGCATGATTTATTTTCTGTATCAAAAGGTTAAAAAATAGGCACTTGAAATACTCTGAAAAGTTGAAGGCATGCCTGATACTCCCTTCCTTTGAAAAATCAAGAAAAGTTTTTCTGAGCTGCTGTTTCTGGGGAGAGGTAACAAGCAAAACATTATCTCAAAGAGTCTTTAGGCATTAATTGAAACCTTTTCTGTCTCTGTCTCTCCCAAAGCAGAAAGACGTAGGGAATTAAATGAGGGCTTGTCAACATGTGCTTCTCCCAGTGCCAATTTATTATTTTTAAAATCTAAACTGTACTGCCTTCTCCAAATTAAAAAGAAAAGTGGTTTGTCCTAGCTCAGCATGTTTAGTGAACCAAGCCAATTGTAGTTTATCCATTAAGACATTCTTATGCCAAACTGAAATTTTATATGATCTGTAAACCTAGTCACTGTAGGTAAGGAAGCATCCACATGACTTGTCTTTTTTTTTGTGCGGTGGTCTCTCTCGGCTATGATGGCACCATAGCAGGAAAAAAAAAATAGGAAACATTTCATTTTAATAATAAGTTGTAATTATTGTCCTGTTCTCCTATCTATATATTACTAAAGCTTCCATTGTTGTGACCTTTAACTGGGCAAAAGAATACATCATAGTCCCACAATTTTTGAGCCAAGGTACTTCAGAGGCTCTAATTTACAGAATGTGGCCCAAATCCGGGAGCCATGACTTCTGAGGGGAAAAAAAAATATTTGCAACAGTTATAGCTGCTTCAGTGCTATTGGCTGCTGCTGCACTACTGGATTGCTGCTGATGTCAACTGATCTTCATTTACAACGTTCTGTGACAATTTCCCAGCCAGTCTCTCAATCCCTTGCTCCCTCTGCCACCCAGCAGTAGTCACTTACTTGCCTGTTGGTAAGGGGGGGAGGGGGCAAGGGGGAGGGGAAGAAAGGAAGGAAGGAAGATTGCCAGTAAAAGCGAACACATTGCATGCACTAACATTCATACACCAACATGCATGCAAATATTCATGTGATCTTTGCTGTTCAATTTGTCAGCAGCAGCGCAAAGAAAATTTGTATCACTGAGATGAGAAAATTGTCAAAAATGAAATTGACAGAATTCCCCAATTTATTAAGATACCCATCTGCAATGTTAATAGAAACTTACTGAATTAATTGAGAGATGTCTAAATTTACCACTTGTCACATGCTTGAGAAAAAGAACTATATTTCCCATTCAACATCTGGGGTGTTGTAGAAACTAATATGCTCCAGAAGTTATAAGCTGGCTGCATCTCGCAATATTAGTCCTGAGCTACTGAATTAAACTGGCACCATTCATTGATGGGCACATTAAAAAAAACAACCCAAAAAACACCAGCCACAAAGCAATGAGAGAAGGTCATATAATATTCAGCTACTTGCATTCGCTTCTTGAAAGAACAGAAAACACTAAAGTGCAATCTCTACAGTTTTATTTTGAAAAAAAAAAGAATTTCTAATGGCCAAAGTGATTAATTACTCTGACACATGTTTTGCATAGGAGGGTTCACACGCCTCCTCCTTACGATGCAAGCTCCAGCGAACACCATATGTGTCTTTGGGTGTGAAAACATGTGCTGTGTAACTCTGCTTTTTTTTTGACAACGTGTTCCTTGGTCTTAGAATTTTCCTCCACAGTCAAATACAGCACTGAATCTTTAGGCTAGACTATCCTTGCCCTCATTTTGCCTGCAGATTAATCCTGTAAGTATCTGTGTAGATACTTCAAATATATTTGAAATTCTTTGGATTTGTCTGAAGTACTTTGGTTTCACAAGTGCTTGAATTCTAGCTGACTGTGTTTGTTTTCATACTGGACTTTAAGGAAAAAAACAAAACTCTTGGTTTAATCAAATCAAATCAATCTTTATTTGGTCATAGGCCAGCAAATAAAATGCAAAAGTCACCATTAAGATAAAGGGAAAAATATAGTTATTCTAAAATACTGGTTATGTGCACACATATTCACAGCATATGTGTGATCTGTACAAAAACTGATAGTCTGGGAGATAATTCTGATGGAAAGTCAAAGTTCACTGCTACAAAAAGACATAATTAAGTATTATTTTGAAAAGCAACTCATTATTCATCAAGATGGGCAAACAAATTTTCTCAGGTGCATTCTGGACAGGAGCTAAACAAAGAAATCTTCCTAGTTTGACTTAAGCTCAATTTCCTCAAATGTTTTGTGAAACAAAGCAAAGCAATATTTTTCTTGCCTGAAATTTGTGATTTTAAGCCTTTTGAACCAGAGGTGGTTGATGGCAGAACAGCAGGAATCTGATGGATCTGAACTCAAACAGAAGTTGCAATTGAAAGGGTTATAGCTAAATTGGCAAGAGAAGTTGTCCATCCTTCACACATGTTCCTGTTCAAATCTCCAGGAAACTGTGGTATCTTTCATAAATTGGGGTGAATAGAATAGAATAGAATAGAATAGAATAGAATAGAATAGAATGGAATGGAATGGAATGGAATGGAATGGAATAGAATAGAATAGAATAGAATAGAATAGAATAGAATAGAATAGAATAGAATAGAATAGAATAGAATAGAATAGAATCATGATAATAGAACAGAACAGAACAGAATAGAATTCTTTAGTGGCCAAGTGTGATTGGACACACAAGGAATATGTCTCTAGTGCAGAAGCTATCAGTGTACACATAAACAACAAAGTGATAAGTCATAGATCATAAATCATAAGATACAATCATAAACCATAAGACACAAATAACAATTGATAAATCATAATACACCAATAGGAGAAGGGAGTAGGGAAGATGAAAAAGATGAAAAGATGACAAGGTGACATTAGGTTTTCTATCATAATACTCAATGAAAATATTTGGCAGTCATTGCTATATTTTTTAACTTACATTTTAAAAAATTTTTAAATTAAGTTTTTAATCAAAGTTAATGACCTTTAAATATTCTATTTTAAATACATAGTAATTTATTCAGATTCTTTAATTGTCCAAATGCAGTGCATCTTTTCTTTCCCCCAGTTGCTTGTTATTCCTCCAG
Source organism: Vipera ursinii (assembly GCF_947247035.1). NCBI lineage: Eukaryota > Metazoa > Chordata > Lepidosauria > Squamata > Viperidae > Vipera > Vipera ursinii. Next base: position 15,469,628 of record NC_139520.1, on the reverse strand, counting down.
TTCTTCCAACCCTTGTTAAATCATTCATGTGATCAAGTGGATAAAAATTTCTCTTACAAATGAATGTTGATTCACTGCTGGGTAGAAGTGCTGATCAGCACAACAGTGTTTGAAAAGAAATAGCCCAGGATAAATTCCCATTTCATTCAGTCTGATAATTGTTGTGTCAAGATTCGATTATCTTCTGGAAAACAACAGAGCTTCTGATTTTGTGATTTTGGAGGCAAGAGTAGATGTTTAGAGAGACTGCCCACGAACAAAATCTCACTCCAAATATGAAATACCTGTTCGGCAAAGAAAGTTTGGCTGAACTTGTATTTTGGGTTTAAGTGATATTATCACTCCTTCCTCAATATGCAGAATGACAGTGAGAGAACAGAACTGGTGAATTAATCATTGGTCCCATTCTGCAAACTACCAGCGGCTAATTGTATAATAAGTCTTTGCTTAGTGTAACTATGATTACACAGACATTCCTTCATATGGGAATTGGGGTATACTCGGCGGCTGGATTTTTCATTTTGCACTTCGGATTTTCTCCACATCAGTCTTCAATTGTGCACTTGGAATTGAACACACATGCACACTGACTTTGCATGGAAAAGATCAGTGACAAAAATTTCATGACGTTTCCTTGCCATAATTGTTCCCTGAATCAATCTTGGGCGTCTCTGAAAAAAAACAAAAAAAATGCAGTGAAGCTGTTTGTGTTTATACCCACAGCCCTTACAGCTTGATTCTCTTATCTCTCTTTTGTCTGCTTTATGTATAGACAAATTGTTTCCAAAGGGGAAACTCTGTGCAACTTTTCACATTATACAGTCTTTTTATTTATTTTTATTTTTATTTCTAGCTGCAGATGACTCTTGAAACTCTAGCCTTTCACAATGAGCTTAAACATAGTTTTTGTTCTGTTTTCTTCTTGGGGGCAACATGTTCCAAGTTCTTCCTAGAAACCTGGGCAGTGTCCTTAAGTTATTCAAAACATCGCCTCGTTTTTTGTAGCGTAAAACTTGACAACAACTTGTCATAAGGGGCTAAAGATTAATTTGCACATTTAGATCTGCGGCATCCAGCACCAGATTGAGAGAAACAGCAGCTCTTTTGGTATGAGTTGAAGTTTAGTTCAGATATCACACTAAAGCATAATGTAGTTTTATTTAATTTTGGATCAGTATGCTGTGCAATCTGCCCACTATGGCTTGTAAGCAGGAATTTATAACTTCACAAGATGCATGAACCCCATCAACTATGGGTTGTTCACCAAGCCATGGTTTAATGCCAAATGGGAGTCCAATATGCTCAGAACAGTATACATTCTGATTTCTGCTAAAAGGATTTGAAGATCCCTTTTACGTGATCAAGAAAATAAAATTTATTTATTTATTTATTTAAAAGCCACTTTCATGATACCGCTACTTTTAGATTGTGGTTTAAGTGTTATTTTTCCCCATTTTAAAACAGTCTAGCTTGCTGGTCTAGTCAACTCCAGCAGCGTTCATTGAAAAGAAGGGTGTAAGGGTGTTTGGATCAGATGGGTCCATGTTACAGTTTGGCATTTCTTTAACAGCTTAGCGCATTTTTTTTTCCTTTTTAAACAGCAAACATATGGGACCCTTCCTCTTTGAAATTCGCTTGAACTTCTGCCTTTCCCCCAAAACTCGTGTTCATATTTCTACACCAGTTAAACTTTCCATGTTGTGGTTCCGAAAGGCAAATTGCAAATTCAAGCAGCCTTACTGGTGCTAATGCTTAGGGAGGAAACTAACCTGTGCCCTTCTAGAATGGGCCAAGAATGTCTTGCCAGCAAACTGGAGCTTAATAAATTAATAAAGACAGGCTGTTAGAGCAGAAGCAATGCTGGCCTGCTCTACAGCATGGGCACCCCAGATGTTTCTGATAACCGAGGTTGCTGTGCTACACTGGAAGAAGACATGTGGAAATAGAATAAAATTAAAACAATGGGAAATAAAGTGGGGGGGAAGAAGTGCTTTACAACCACCCACAAGTAGGCTTCTTCTTTTTTTTTTAAAAAAAAAAATCCAAGCAGTAATATGTTTATATTCCATCAACATAAAAACCAGAATTCATGTATTGAATTAATAAGCGGTAAATAGTATTATTAGGTACTGGAGGCTGAAATTCCACAGTGCCAGTTTTGATGGTTCTATCATACCAATCCCACAAGTTTTCTTCAAACTAGTGCAGGGGTAGGCAACCTTGGCTCTTTTATGACTCGTGGACTTTAACTCCCAGAATTCCTGAGCCTTTTGAAAAAGCCTCTTTGGGACAAGCGCATAGACATATTATGAAGCCAAGTAGTTTTGTTCCTACGTTTCTTGGGCTAGTGATGAAGCTCTGCCTGAATGAGCTTGGAAGGATTTGTCACTGCGTTGAAGATTTTTCTGAATGGTTTGGGAGTGAACAAAATCTGCCTTTCCCTTAGAACTGCCCGGCAATTCTTTAAATCTCTTAAATTTGAGATATAATCAAAGCTCCCAAAGGAAAGACGCTAGTTGAATTAACAGCAGAATAGCCTTGTTTGGCACTAGGCTGCCTGCGTGTAATTCTAAAGATCAGAGAGCAAGGTTAAAAGCAATCTGTCTGCAGAAAGTTTTTTTCTCTCTTTCTTTTTTTTTTTTTGCTTATGCTTCTGTTCGCTGAAAATGTTTCACAGTAAGTCTGAAATAATCCTATGCCTACTCCACCCTTGAGGTAAAAATAAATATAAACAAAGGCTTAACAGCAATTTCAGAAAAGAAAGAACAGGGGGAAAAAAGAATCTATTTATAGCTGTTGGAGTAGAATATCTATATATGGAAACTATAAGTGAATTGTGTTAATAGAGTTTTCTTTTTAGTAAAAGGAAGAGGCTATCTAATAGAATCTTCCTTTAGAATGGATGATACAATTACAGTGAAGAGACTAATTTAGGACTTTTGAAGACCCTGACAAAGCTTCATATTACAGGTGTAAATGAAGAAGAAAAGCAGCCAGAGCCTGAGGATGGAGTGAAGAGAGGAATCAGCCTAGAGCTGTTACATTGCCACAAATGGTCTAAATCCTCCTCCCTTGAATTTCATTGACTCTTATCTAGCTCACATTAGACTAGATTTTTGTGCATAGGCACGAACAATAAACCATCACATACTTACTGTGAGATCCTGTTTCTTCGCACCTGACAGTAGTGAATGTACAGGTACCATAGCAGCCAGACCTCCTGAACTACAGCTGAACGACAACTCCCTTTAGCTTTAGCAATGTTGACAAAGAGTGAAGGGTGCTGTCAGCTGGAGTGCAGAAGCTCTTCCTTTACACCGTAAATCCCCCCACTCCTGCTAGCAGGAGATTGCACACTCTGCTCATATGATTTCTTTCAAGGAAATTAATTGATGGATCTCATAAGATTGACCAAAACCAGTGAAATATTCTAGGAAGTACTGCTGCTGCTGCTGTTTTAAGAAAAAAGAAAAGAAAAGAAAAGAAAAGAAGGAAGGAAGGAAGGAAGGAAGGAAGGAAGGAAGGAAGGAAGGAAGGAAGGAAGGACAATTAGAGAAGGCTCATAAAAGTTCAAGAGATAGAATTATACACCAAAAGCTTTTTGAAAGTTCAGAAAGTTAGAACTGGCTCTACTGCCTTTACATGCCATTGAATTATCATATTCTTCCATTTTTAAACTTTCTACATATGTTTTTACCCTGCTATTTAAAAATATCTTTTCTAGGATAGTTCCATTCATACAGAATACATGCACACTTGGTATTAGCCAACTGCACAAGTATCCACTGAAAATTCATTATATATTTCGTCCTATACAATCCATCCATTCCTGCTGTATTTTCTGTTTCTTAGTTGGCACATGCATTAACTGTGACTCAGTTCAGTTAGTAAAGGAACTCCTAGGTGTCCGTTCTTTGAAGACCTAGCTTTGCCCCCTCTCTTTGAAAGGGAAGGCATCTGAGTGTTTTAAAGTATTAAGGACAAATACATCTAAAATCAAAGGTGATTTAGAATGCAGCCCTAATTAGTCGTCCTATATCCACATTGCTTAGCAACAGATATAGCTGAGGAAATTTGTAGTGGCCAGTTTGTGAAAAGAAAAGAAAGTTCTAGTGTGTTTTCTTTGTGGGATATATAGTCTGTTGTGTGTAATGAATGTGGAGCTACCTATAAAGCAAGTTTCAAACGCTCTATCAATTAAATCTGTGTGGTTTGCTTTCATTGTTTTAAATATGCTTTCTTTCTAAACTAAGTGTAGTTCGCCATGTTTTTAACTTTTCTTATGTAGATACACTCAACTCCTGCTGTTGTTTAATATCCCTTCAAAGTCCTGAATTGCTTAAGGTTATTGTGGGTTATTTAAATGGTTGCTATGTGACACAATTCATCTCAAAAATCCTCAGGAAAAAAAAATCACCTACTGATCCATTTTGCCTTTAAATATGGGCAGACTAATTCGGGAATAAATTAGTCACTAGTTTTTGGTATATGTCTCTCTAATAGGATTTCTACCAAATGAAAAATTTGTAGATGGATTTTACATTCTTAGGATTTAAATTTTAATTTTGGACCTTCATATAATTTTAATGCTATTTTTAAAAATGCAATTATAACTCCAGATGCACTTGAGATGTGAAGCTGTCAGTAGAGGCAGATAAAGGGGCACTGTAAAAAAACTAAGCAAAACAAATCAGTGCTTCTTGAACTTTGTTAGAGAATGAGGAGTTCAGAAGTTTTATGGAAATTATTTTCTTAGTTGATACTGGCAGTAATTTGTTTTTGTTTTCCTGGCAAGATTTTGGAAGTGATTTGCTATTGTATGCTTCCCAGGGCTGAGAGAGTGATTGGCCCAAAGATAACCATCTGTCTAAAACAGGACTAGAACTCATGGTCTCCTGGTTTTTAGACTTAATCACTACACCGACTTAGCTTTCATCCCTTTCTTTGCTGTGACAATTCTTCTGGTCTCATTAAAACTCATATTCTATTGTGTTTGGTATTCAACTGTTTGAACTTTTAGTTTCTCACATGAGTTTTTTGTTGTTGTTGTTACAACTGCATTCTGTGTTTGAGTCTGGATCCTTAAATCATAAGTTTGATTTTTAGTATTTGGAACAGGAATATCAATTACATAAAATTGTCTGCTCTGTTTCTCTTGGGCTTTGGGCCTCAGCTCAGCCTGGATTACTTGGAGAAATGGTTCTCCACTATTTTGACATGAAAGTCATTTCTAGATATTTGAAGGGCTGTCGTGCAAAAATGAAGGAGCGGAAAGTTGGACCGGAACCATTGTCCTTAAACTAAAAGCACATTAAGCTAAACATTAGCAAGAAGTTCTTAAAAGATGCAAACAATTCAGCCAGAGAACAAGTTGGTTCGGAAGAGGGAGGACTCTTACGGCAGCAAGATTACTTTATGCAGAAAAATGGAAGGACGCTTCAATCCCCAGAATGGATGAATGATCGCAAAAGCTGATGGAGTTAGCAGAGATGGCTCAATTGACTGCTTTGATAAAAGAAAAAAAACAACAGCACACAATGACTTTTGTTTCTACTTGGAAGTCAACGCCTTTTCTTTCTTTTTCCCTTCTTTTCTACATTTCCCCCTTCCCCTATCTTTCCTATTATTTGCGTTTGTATTTTATATTATAAACTAATAAAAAGGATAAAAACCGTTCGAAGGTGGAGGACTCTTCTTTGTTAAGGATTTTAAGCAAAGGCTGTGAAGCTTTGTGCAGTGTTGAGATTTCCCTCTCAACTTTATCAGAGGATAAATCAGCTCAATCAGCTGCACTTACAGATAAAGTACAGAATGAAGCATGTTGTACCTGCATTTAGGGTGATCAAATGCAAAAGAAGACACAGAGTCCCAGCCATGAATTATTTCCTAACCTGGTTGTCAATTCTGAGACAATAGAAGGCACCAGAGATGCCAAGTTAAGATAATTTCTTTTGGCAGAGTTGAGATGTTGAGCAGGAGTGTAAAACTGCTAAAATTCCCTCCTCTGCACATTTTAGGGAAGGGAAAGAATTTCACTTCTTCACATGGTGATGTGGAGGAATCAATATTTCATAGGAAACACTTCAATATTGTGTGTCTTCACTTTGGCAACGTAGCTGGAAAAGGATCACAGGGATGCCATTGCAGAATCATTTGCAGATTTTCTCCAATGAATAGCACTTGATTTATGCTTACACGATTACCTTTCCTTCTCTTGTGATTGGCTGAACAGATTGCATTTGGCTCTTCTGATTGGATGTGCTCAGCAGCTATCCAATGCCGTACAAAGGGCAGATTGACTGACAAGATGAATACACAATTTAACATTTCTGCAATGTTGGATGCTTAGTCATCCAATTAGGAGGGCAAACAATAGCACATAAACTCATAAAAAGGAACAAATGCAACACAAATTTTGAACTTCTATATGCATCTCTCTCTCTCTCTCTGTAACTCTGTATATTTATGTATGTATATGTGTGTGTTTGTGTATATATCGTATGTATACACACACACATACACAAAATTTATCTACTCCATCAACAGTTCATTTTACTCTTTGAATGGAATGGCTCATATAATTAACAATGATTGTGAACTGCAGATTTCAGTGCAAAACACATCTGAATTACAAAAAGTTCACCTACTACATAAAAGTTCATATGGCTGCAAGTAAGGATTTGGGGGTTATGGGGAACTCAACTCAAAGGAGGTACAACTAGCATTGCAAAATTTCCTATTAAAGGATTGCTTCTGCTTTTTTTTTTTTTTAAGAGCAGATTGGTGCTGTAGCAACAAACTGTCCCGTTTCCTCGTGTGAACAAACAATATGATAATTGGATTGTACAAGTTCTTATGTATTTGGAGTGCAGTAAAATTTACACAGCGGAACATCTTTTTTAAAAACTGTCTTATTAATCATTGGGTATGCTAGGGCTGCAGTGGAAAAGAATCATGGAAAAACTTTTCTTTGCATTCACTTTTATCCCAATAGAGGTAGCCCCCAACTTACAACAGTTTGTCTGGAGATCATTCAAAATTATAATGGTACTGAAAAAAAAGTGACTTGTGACCATTTTTCACAGTTAGGACTGCTGCACAACCAGTCTAAGCAAATAGGCATTATAAATCTCCACCTACTAACTGAGTAACTGTTAACATAAGTCTTCCCTCCTTTAGTCCACTTATTTATTATTTATTTATTTATTATTGGGACTTATATGCCGCCCTATCTCCCGAAGGACTCAGGGCGGCTAACAACAATAACATACAATAAATACAGAAGTTAAGATAAAATTAAAATTAAAGGCTAGTAACTGTTCTCTTTTCACAGATGGGAAAATTGAGGCAGAGTGATTAAGCAGCCTGCTTTCAACTCTTGTCTGAATTAGGATTCCTTAGGTGAAGTCTGTTCTCCCAGTCATGTGTACAGACTACTAAGTCTACAGATTCTATACGTCCCAGGTGGAAAAAAAAAGATACTTTGTTTTGTGGTAGAGATGTGTAAGGCATTCTTAGTTGAGAAGGTTCTGGATACAACATCTGCCTTGACTTTCTGATTAGAAGATAAAATATACATTTCCAGACATATAATGCTTTCTCTTTTTAAAAGAGACATCTCTAGAAAAGTTTTTCCAGAACTGCTTCATCCATAGAAATACAGAATTAATTTTCTGGGGCTGTTCTATTCAGTGAAGGGGCAAAGGCTGAGGGAACAGAAAATTAGCCTCTGGTGGTTTGAGGAGTATCTTTCATTCTACTTCTTCAGAAAAAAAAATGTGATCAAAGAGAGAAATTGTACAAAATTCTTTTTTCATATAATCTTTCTTTTTTTATTTAAAATGCATCCCTTTTTTGTGACGCTTAGTCTATCAGTAAATGAGTTTGACTGCAAATACTTAAAGGTAAATGTTGGCCTGGACAGCAAAACAAATGAATCCTGATTTCCAGATGGTTTTCAGATGACATTAATCATGTTTATGTATGTATATTAGGCATGAACTATATGTATACAGTATGTATTAGATGGATGGATGGATAGATAGATTTTTTCTTTGTCTGAAGAAGTTTGGAAACTTTAAGATGTCCATAACAAAAGTACAACATTCTTACTCATCTCAGGCCAATTTAATGCTATAAAATATGTCCATTAAACATGAGAACCCCTCAAAAAAAAAGAAAAAAGAAAAAAAAGAGAGTTGGCATTTATCATTTCTAAACCTTTATCACCAGCTTTTCATTACTACTGCCTTTCAGTGCATAGAGATTGAAGCTCAGATCTTTAAGGACCCAAACAAAAGATACATCATTTCAATTTCTCCCTTCTTTAATTTTATTTAGAAAAGTCTGTTTTTGAGAGAAATTTGGATATTTCTTTTATTGAAATAACAAACCATCCATAAGGCACACATCCTTGGGTGTTTGAAAAAGTGATCTGAACGTTTTCTGGCCTTGCTTATATGAACATTATGATTTTCTGGCAGTTTCAGAAAGAGATAGAGAGGGGGGGGGGAAACCCCTGTACTTTTGACTTAGTTAAAAACGAAATGAAGGATGTCCCCCACAAAATGATCCAACTGCAGCATAAATAGAGGAAATGGGTTAGGTGTGCGAGAAAAAAGTCCTTGTTAAAATAACTTTGTGTATTTCCATCCATACGCATAAAGATTCTGTGCATGAGAATAATTTTAGCCACCCCCCACATACATGCAAAGGAACATATCTCACAAGTATGGATGTTATGGAAGGAAGAGTTGTGAGCAGTGCTTTTTTTTGTAAAAGAAAAAGGTGCCGGAACTCACACATGTCATACAACCCGCCTTGCCTACCCTACAAGGTTCCATCCAAAAAAGGTGCTGGAACTCCGTTCTGAGCTTTCTATGACAAAAAAAGCCCTGGTTGTAAGTTACAAATCAACCCCTACTCACAACTGGAACTGCCAGCCTGGCAAAGAGATCCTGCAAATAACTCCATTAGTGAAATAATAATGAGACAGAGACAGAAAACATACAAAGAACGGTTGCAGGAATTGGATATATCTAATCTAGTGATTTGAGTGTCGATCAGAAGGTCGGCAGTTTGACGGGTCGAATCCTGAGTGCCGCGTAACAGAGTGAGCGTCTGTTACTCGTCCCAGCTTCTGCCAACCTAGCAGTTCAAAAGCACGTAAAAATGCAAGTAGAAAAATAGGGACCACTCCGGTGGGAAGGTAACAGCATTCCGTGCGGCTTTGGCGTCTAGTCATGCCGGCCACATGACCACGGAGACGTCCTCGGACAAGCGCTGGCTCTTCGGCTTTGAAACGGAGATGAGCACCGGCCCCTAGAGTCGGAAACGACTAGCACGAATGTGTGGGGGGACCTCTACCTTTACCTTTTACCTAATCTAGTGAAAAGAAGGACTAGGGCTGACATGATAGCAGTGGTCCAATATTTGAGGGGCTGCCACAAAGAAGAGGGGCACAATCTATTCTCAAAAGCATCAGAAGGTACTGTAAGACAAGAAACAATGGATGGAAACTAATCAAGGAGAGAAGCCACCTAGAATTAATGGTGAGAACAATCAACCAGTGGAATGGCTTGCCTTCAGACGTTGTGGGTGCTCAATCACTGGAGGCTCTTAAGAAGAAACTTGAAAGAGTTAAAAGAGATCCTACCCCTCCCTAATAACATATTTTATATGATAAAGCCATGCCACCAGCTATTCCTTTCTATGGGTTTAGAGAATAGGTAGAACTGTCCCTCTGGAATTCCTAATCAATACTCCTTTAAAACTTATCCAAAGACTTCCAAAGAGAGCTTCGAAGTTGCTTTCCTGTTTTCCTCCCATCTGCAATTTACTATCCATATTTAACTGTGTGTGTACAGATTGTAAAGAAGGCATAAATTCACTTCAGTTGGGTGAAAGCAGCACACTTAGATGCTGCAAAGGAATCAACCATAATTAGTTAAATGACACTTCTTGCAAAACATTAATCTTTGTGCAAATGGTTCCCTTTTAAATAGATTGTGCATATGTATGTATATATATATATATATATATATATATATATATATATATATATATATATATATATATATATATATATATATATATATATATATATTTGTGTGTGTGTGTGTGTGTAAATAAATCTGGTTTTTCTATGCTGTAGTATTAATTCAATTTGAGCCATATCAGGCTGATGTGTGAGAAATAAAAGAGAGAAAAGTGTAACCGTTAAAGTCTTGCTCTTTGTTTCTTTGTGACCTCGACAATCTCTTTAGTAAGCTATGGTTCACTAAACTGGCACACAGCAGCATTTCTGCAGTGGAAAAAATCATAAACCAGATGGAAGCTTTACATTTTTTTTGTTTAGTTTTTTAAGAGCAGTTTTTTTTTATAACATCGCTTAAAATCATTCTGATGCATCGTTCTGTTTACAGTTAAGACTTTGTAGCTAAGATGTTTACACTACGGAGAATGTTTTAAGATATTTTATAGTTATGATATTTAGATAATTGGCAAGAAAAAAGATAGTTTGTTGAGATTACAGTGATGTTGGTAACCGTGAAGTAACTTATGAGACTCAATAAATATGTCCAGTTCAGTGGAAAGTACAAACTCGGTTAAAACAAAACAACACAAGAGGGAATGTCTTCTTGGTGAAATCATTTCCTTTTCTTAATCAAAAGATGACAACCACCACTTTAGAATTCCCATCTGTAGCACACTATCCCACATATCTGTTTATCTACTGTGAGATTTTTTATTATTTTTTTTTAAAAATATAATTGTTACAGTTAAATATGTCGGTGAAGTGTTTCTTTTTTTAAAAAGTCTTCTGCTGAGTTATGTGCCAAAATGGACAAACTTAATTCTTTGTGGGATACCTAAAACTATGAAAAGCTGGTCTGCATAACTTCTGTTTAAGCACTTCATTTTCATATGAATGCCGCTTCGATTTTTTTAAAATGAAGAATGCGTTTTTTCTTCTGAGCATCTGGTTTTCGGGGCTTTTTCTTAATGCATTAATCAAAAACAATAACTTCTTTTAACTTTTTGTAAAGTGCTCTGAGGAGAAGTATGAAATAATCTGTGTGTGGGCTTCCCATGTTGGGAATGCAAACATTTCACAATAAACACGAGTAAATGAAAGTACTTGGCCAGATATGCTGAAAGATAGTACATGTTGGGTTAATTAATGCATACCCCATTAAAATAAACCTTGCTTTCAAGATCTGACCAATAAAAATCATTAGTATATTTGGATCAGATGTGCTGAAGGATGTTTTTTTTTTAAAAAAATGTATATGTTAAACTCCTACAGGGAGGATTGTCCTTGAAAAACCTAACATCAAATTCAAGTCAAAGCATTCCATTACCTCTGTGTCCTCTTTGTGTTTTCAATATAGTGATATGATGAATTATTCCAGTTTTATCTGCTCTTCCTGGAATTGATTTAGTATTGATAGCCTTAAATTTATCATTTTAAATGTGCAAATCGCAGTTATGCAGGCAGCAAGTTGTGTAGTTTCAGGCATTGTTCGCCTTCAGAATGTATTATCTGATTATATCTATAATCAAATTACTCCTCTGTTGTATTTTTTTAATCAAAAAAGGGTTTATCTTTCCTGATCTTGAGTATAACCATTTTAGTGGTAATCTGATGTTTTAAAAAAAAGTGTTCTGGGCTGGCTGTGAAATTGTCCGTGTAACTAAAGCTTTACTTTATTTACACATTTTTCTCCTTTTGTTGTCTAATTAATTTACTTTTAACTGATCTACATAAAAATAGAGAATTTGCATTAACCTACTAAAGCCACACCAGCTGAATGGTGTCAGAAGTGTTCATAACATGTTCAAATAAAGATATTCAAGTTAAACACCCTTGTAACACAGCCACCCGTCTGGTTACCTTCAGAAACAGTTGACTCACAGCAATAAAAACGACAAACCTCTGGGTTATAAATGCCACACACACCTAAATTTCCCCTTAGAATGGTAAAAAAGGGAAATCCTAAGGAGGAAAGCGTGGTTTGATGAAACAGCTTAGACGGGGTTAACACTATGACTTATATGTCCTTTGGTACATCCATCCTTAATCCATCCTTCCTCAACCTTCCTTTCAGATGTCCCAAAAATGCTTTTTCAAAAGGCAACTGGACTGTTTTTTTTTCCCTTGAGGAAGAAGAAGAAAAAGATCTTTTGCTTCTCATCTAAGAAGCTTCATCGGTTCTTGCAGGATGGCGGGGGTGATGGAAGAATTAGTTCTGATAGGATGGGAGGATCATATTTCTTTGCAGTCACCTGGTTATTAGCACTCTCCCTGAGAGCTCTTGAGGCTATTTAATAATAATAATAAGTAGGGGGTTGGTCATCTAGTCCAACCCCCTACTCAGGCAGGAAACCCTATACCATTTCAGGCATATGGCTGTCCAGTCTCTTCTTAAAAACCTCCAGGGTTGGAGCATTCACCACCTCTGGAGGCAGCTTGTTCCACTGGTTAATTGTTCTAACTGTCAGGAAGTTTCTCCTTAGTTCTAGGTTGCTTCTCTCCTTGACTAGTTTCCATTTGAAGTTTATCTGTGCCCTCAACGTCACCTGAATCAGAGTGCAATTGGTTCTGGAATCTTTTTGGAACTGCTGAAAAGGCTGAATACAGGTGGGGTTTTATTTCTCCCCCTTGGTTGAGAGAGGGCTGTTTAATTTTGACATAGATGGCCTCTTTGACCCCTGTTCTCAAACCAGAGGCCCTCTCTATCCAGAATGTGGACTTTGCGGTCTTGAAAAGACTGACCTTTGCGGTCAAGTGCAGATGGACTGCTGAACCTTATCCTGATGGGTTTACTCTCCTATGTTGTGCCATGCGTTGGTGAAGTGGTTGTTCTGTTTCACTTTCAGATGTATGCCAAAAATGTGTTGGAGAAGATCAAGTCAGAGAATTTGGTTTTGCTACACTATCTCTGTATTTAAAAAGGAGTGGATTCAAACCAGTTCAAATCAGTTGAAAAGGGGTGGTAGCCTTTATGAGACCTTTGTGTCCATTGTTGAAAATTATTTGTCTTGAAATGCAGGTAGCTGTCAACTTACAACAGTTCATTTAACGACCATTCAAAAGTACAATGGCACTGAAAAAAAATCAGTGATTACAGAATGAAAACCACCTAGGACTGAGTTTATTTATTTACTTAAAAGATTTGTATGGCCAGCCACTTTAAAACACAACTCTGGGCCGCTTGCAAAGATGAAAACATTTGTAAATCCCAGCAGAGAATTAGTTAAAATATTACATATGAAATAACTTTCTGAAACAATCTTGGACCATACAAACAAGCCATTATGTTTAACAACTATTCAGATGATAAGCTCGGATGGTTGAGAAAGGAATTTGGCTAGGTATAAAATACATGATTATAGAGTAGCTAGATTTTATTGTTATGGTCATTTATGCTTTCTTTAAAATAAATAATAGGATATTTTAGAATGAGAAGAGAATAAGACTGAAGAACAATGGCACCTTTGTGTCCAAGAAACTGAACAATGAATTGTCTTTCTTTGGACAATCAGTCACTTGAAACTTGCATGAACAGTGCTTTGCCAAAAATAAAACAGAATTTTCTCCAAGCTTATGATCAAATTTTAACCATCTTATTGCAAGCTTATTCAGAAAACCAATAAAAGTGTGCTTGTATTTTGTTTCAATATGATGCTTGCTTTAATAAGAATATTGTGATAATATAAACAGCACAACACCATCACTACAGATTTTAGGTTTTCTGAAATGAGTACCTTCTATCACAGGATTTGAAAGGTTTATTCATAGATTTATATTTAAAATCAAAAGGTCACCATCTGCAATTCATTTTTTAAAGAACAGAAAGGTTTATCCCACTAACTGCACTAAAGTAATTGGTTTGTAGTTTGCGAGCGGCATCGGATGGAGAAATAAACTGTAGGGAAGCCGTAAAGAAATGTGTAAATATTGGGTAGGAAGCCACAAAAACTAATCCAGATTCAATTCTACAAAAAATGGTTTGAAATTCTCTCAATTTTGAATCCTCACGATATCTAAAGATTTCATTGGGGGACCGGTAACATTTTTTTAGAAGAAAAAACAATGTGCTTTTTCCTTAACCGGTTTCCTTCTTGATGTACAGGAACATACATGCATAAGACACAATAGTAAGGAAATAATTCCAGAATAAATGATGACGATCATCACCATATAGGTAGTCTTTTATTGTTGGTTTGTTTGTTTCTTTATAAAATTTATCGTCCGCCCATCTTGCCATAAGTTAACTCTGGATGACTGACAGACATAAAATTACCTCACACTAAAACCTGATTAAATTAAAAACCAAAAATTAAAAGCAAGGATGTGTGGGGAGAGTGGGGGGCAGGATGGGCAGACGTGGGACCTGTTGTTATTCAACCGACCACTTCCACTGTGTTGTTCCTCCATTGGGGCCCCAGGCCAGCTGGCTGAACCAGGTCTTTAGGCCCACGAATAGAATTTCTATTCCTAAGGAAGGCAGTCGTGCACCTGATTCCACAACCTTTTTTTTAACCTCGCTTGTTAAGTGAATCACTGCAGTTTTTAAGTGAAGCACTTGGTCGTTAATTGAATCTGGCTCCCCACTGGTTTTGCATGTTGGAAACTGGCTGGGAAGGTTGCAAAGGCTGTGAAGACACGGGGCCGGGACACCTCAACCCTTGTAAACCAAAATTTTGATCACATGATCCCTGGGGATGCTGCAACGATTGTAAGCAAGTGGACCGGTTGTAAGTCACATCTTTGTAACTTTGAACAGTGGCTAACAGTTGTAAATCGAGAACTACCTCTACGGTCTTTGCCTCCAAGCTTACAAAAAAAATTGACAGAAAAGAGAAATAGAATGGGGATGATAAACATCTTGCCTCCCAGTGAGGTTGGTTTCAACTCCCCCTGACCTTCTGCAACAGCGTAAATACCTGGCTCTGCCACTTGGCTTGGGGCTCCAAAGGGGAGAGACTTCACATGAGGGGTGTTTTTTTTTGATAGATTAATAACAGATTCCATCTTTTCTCTTGCTTATACTACTCCCTCCCTCCCCATGTTTTAATTCAAGTTGATAATAGGTATTTTATAGTATTTTATTCATATTATATACAGGTTTTGTATAGTTTTATCCTTTTTAATGTTAAAGAGAATATTTGTAGCTCAGGGTTGAAATGAAGGACCCTTGGTGCTCTCCGAACTTGATTGTTTTCCTGCAGATGTTTCATCACCCAAACTAGATAACATCATCAACGCTAGACTGATGTTAGCTAGTTAGGGTAATGAAACGTTTGCAAGAATACAAGCAGGCTTGGAGAGCACCAAGGACCCCTCTTTTTAACATTATACACTGCCTAGAGTTCCCCTGTCATAAGATGGTCAGCAATAAATTTATTAAATAAGCAAATGCATAGAAGAACCATTCAGTGGGGTGATATAAAGATGCCTTCCATAGCTGGTGCTTCTTTGAACTGGTCTGATTTTATCTCTTGGTATTCCCAACCACCACAGTCAATGCCCAGCCTATTTCAGAATTCTGGGAGTTGACACCCAACAGATTCAGAGGGTCCCAGATTTGGAAGGGACCTGTGCATCCAGCATCTAGTTCCATTATTTTTGGGATGGCAGAGGTGTGAAAGGGACCCATTTTTCCCCCAGTGTCAAATTTGGCAAGTGATTAAAGTCATAAAAGTCACTAATAATCCTCCTGTGGGAACTAAACAATGGTAAAAATGGAGGTCTGGAAAAATGTCCACCATATATGAACAATAAGTAATGGTTGTTTCGCTTTAAAGCATTGCATTCGTTTTGGGTTGCGTGTTTCCCACTGATTTGAACAGCGGTAAAGTAGCTAAGATTCCTCCCCTCTAATATGTACCTTTGAAATACTATTGACAAAAATAGAGGTCTTTTTGAGAGCTAAAAGTCAGAGCATGTAGAGCTAATTCTCAGCCTCTTTTTATCTAAACCATTCTCCTTTATTACGAGTGGGTTTGGTAAGTACCTTCATGGATGCAAAATTTCTAATAGCAGATGGCTCTTTAACACAATCCACTGGGTTGGAGGCAAAGCTAGATACATTTGGACTGGAAATAACCCTCTGTTGAGAAGGAAATTTTGAGGATAATCAACCCTCAGATAATGTCTATATTCTGCTTCTCAATAGGTCACAGAGAGGGAAGCAACGCTCCCTTGATGGCCTTATTGGGCAACGCTTACTGAGCTAAAACTCCTACTCATTATTTAAAGAGAAAACACTCATAATTGAATGAATATGGGAGAAGTGACATCACTTTGGGGCAATAGGCCTCTGAACTCCTTGTCACAATTCCCATTATTTATTTATTTAGCGTATGAGGAGAACATGACATAATTAGACACAAAAACTTCTATGGGGGTATGTCAGTGGCCTCATAACTGTATGTACAATTCAGCTATCCAGGCAATCGCCTTTGGTGTTGCTTCATGTAGATTTTCTAGGGAACTAGAGAATGCACATCGTGGGCAAACTTGCCCAGTATGTTTAACAGTTTGCACATCAGCATCACTATCGTAGCAAGGGGAATCCTTCCATCCGTACTGATAAAGGGCAGAGGCACTTCTTCCAGTATTTAATTTTGTCCAGGCACAGTGATGCAGATCAAAACCAGGAGGTTTGGTAGAGGGATCACTAATGGTCAGGCCCCAAGAAGTTGCCTTGGACCATTCATCTCTCCAGTCATTCTCAGAATTAAACTGGGTAGACTATGTTAAAGTGAATAGCTATTTTCCATGCTGGCCTAAGGGATTCCAGTCTTGTGATGGATTTTGCATAATTCCTGTTGGAAAGGGGAATAAAAGAAGGTTGCCTTTAGAGTCAACACCAACTGGGCAGTCCTTCCCTCCCCAGCTTTGAAATAAGGGACAAAGAAGGCAATGCAGATCCAAATAGTCTCCAGATCTCCCATAACTTTATCCCTCAGTCTTCTGAGACGTGATTCAGGAGTAGAACACACACCTGGTGTTTTAGAAATTCACTTCCAGTCATTGTCAACAATATTGTGTTAGAGTGAGACACGGAACCTGACAATGAAAGGTAACTTCCAGTGCTTCTTCTGCTAATACAGATGCACCATATGGAGATCAAAGCTTGTGCTGGAGCTTTGATATGCAGTTTTAAGGTAATTTCTTAGTGTAAAATATTAAATGGTTGGGAAAGCTGTTTTTTAATTTAACATCAGGTTTTTTTAAAAAAATCAATCCAGCCACTTGGCATTCTGTCAGGTTAAGTTTTCTGTTATGTCAAGTGGGAGACTGGTAGACATTTTATGTACAATATCCATTTTTCATGATTTCTCTAATTAATAGCCTATTTATTTATTTATTTATTTATTTATTTATTTATTTATTTATTTATTTATTTATTTATTATTTCTGGACATGTTTTAGCATATTGCCAATTCTCTCCTGCCAAATTGTATCTCGTGAACTAGATTCAGCAATTGACCATTTTCAGATTTCCAGGTTTTTAAGCCTGTTTTTTTTTGGGGGGGGGGAACAACAGCTTTTGTGGTTTAGTAAGCAGGTGAAATCAAAAATCTCATTTCATATCTGACATGAATAACTTTCGGGGGAATGAACATTGGCTTTTAGATGTGGACCCAAATGGAGTCCCATGTCCTAGCAGCACAAGGTCAGCAGACAATGCTACTATAACTAGATAGGAAAATAAATCATGCATAATGCAGAAATTCTACCTTACATGTTAATTAATGTGTGCAATCAATTACTGATGTTACAATATGAGAAAGAAACTGATTGGGAATGGGGTAATAAAAAATACCTATAGATTTATCTGCTGCTTCCCCCCCTCCCGCATTTAAACAAATAGTCTTCAAGCTCTGTGGATGCTGTGTTGAGACATGCTTTGAATAATAAGCATCATAAAATCTAATCAGATTTATAAGAGGAATTGATTGTTGTGGCAGGAAGAGAGGGTAGAAAATACGCTGAAATTTAAGTGTTAATTTTTATGCTAATCCACAGTAGCTTCATATGAAGCAATTTTGTTCTGTGCCACAAATATAAAATTGTCCCTTGCAGAGAAATGTCAGCTTGGTAGACCTGAAAGCAGTAATTTATTAGGTATGTTTCTATTAGTATGTGTCACAGTTGTTAGCAGGCAATACACACACACACACAATGAAGCTTCATACTTCTCCTCTAAGTCTCCGAATGTTTCAGCTCAGTGGTTGGAACGTGGGGGCATTAATACATTATCATATACAGGGTGGTCTGTGCCCTGTGGACAAAAGGCTATTTAATACAATTTAATGTCATTCGGAGAAGAAGTGGGGAGGAAAAATAAAGACAGGGAATAAAATGGCATCTGTGTGTTTCACAGTGCACTCATGCAAAAAAAAAAAAAGCCCTCAGTTTAAGAGGTATGACATTTCTGCCAAGAGACAGAATAAAACTGGGGCAATTCTCCCCCTAACCTGTTCCCTACTGCAGTATTTTTATAAATGCTATTAAGTGATCGATTTACACAGGCACTCGATGATGTCATGCATAAGGAGCAGAATGCAGATGACAGCAAAATACGGGTGACAGTGACCTTGTTCCAGTATCCTTGGAACTCTGTCAGATTTACTTCCAGTGTATGGTTTCAAAGAATGCAGTTTTTGGGACAATATCTAGTTATTGGGTAGTGAATTAATAGAGTTAAGGGTTCTGATGCAATTCTCAATATAGGTCAATTACATGCAGCAACATCTGCTCTGTCACGATCATTTGCATAGAGCATTCATATGTTAATGATGCCTCTTTTTACTCAAGTCATATATTTAAAAAAAAACAAAATTTGCATATCAGTTTGGATCAGTATATTACAAGCAATTTATCATCTTCTCATTCTTGTTATGAGTTAAGGGGGTGGCAAATGAATATATATATATGTGTGTGTGTGTTTGTGTGTCTACGCACGCACACACGCACATGCACAATATGTGCATGCACACATGGACACTCTTCTTGAGTGATGGCTGCTATATTTGAGCATGCTTCTGATTTATACAAGAAACCCCCTTAGTGGGAAAGCTTCCATTTTAAAGCCGCTTAAAGCCTTATAAATCAATAATGACACAGATGGACTGGTGATAATCTATTTAGAATGCCTGATAGCAAATATTGTTGTACAGATGATTAGAGTAGTAACTGTTTTAGCAGCAAGCCTCTCTTCTCTTTGTAAATGGTAAGTTTGAACCAAAAAAAAAAGTGCACTTAATGTCAGAAAATCTTCTTGCTGAGTCTGGATTGCAAAGGGGAGAAAAAACATGGAGAGAAGAACAAAGAGAATTTCCAGCTCCTGCCAATATAATAATATCAATTCCTGTTTCTTTAACAAAACAGGTCCTCTTAATGGAATTGTGACTTCAGGTGTAAATAGCATTAAAAGCGGCTTTTTTCCTCTCCCTGCTTCTCTTTTGCCCTGATCTAGCAGAAGGAGGGAGGAAAATAAAGTAGAGGTTGTCAGAAGTGGCAGCTGCTTGGAATCCTGATAAATATAAGCTTTTATTGATCTGATGAAAATGAATGATCCCAGCGCTATGCAGTATTTAGCTTCTTGTCTGCCCCACGTCACCGCTGGCCTTGCTTTAGGATAGATTGTCATTCTCCTACCCTAGATCTGATTTCGTCTTTAACCTTTCCCCCTCCCCCCCTCCCCCCATGAATTTCCCTTGACCTCTGCATATTGCTGTGATGTGGCAAATTTGCTACTTTTCACTTTACGTGGTTCCTTTTCTTTATTTTTCTCTTGTGATAGGGAAGTGGGACACCTCCTTGGCAATCTGTCGGTGCCAAGCTCGGCTGCATCTTTTCACCAAGGGATTGCTAACCAGACTGACAGTCCTTAAAACAAGTATGCAGTTAAGCTGCTAAGGTAAGATATGCTTGCATTCTTTGCAATAACCCCTCCTTTCCTTGTTTCCCTGGCATATCAGGACCTCTGGATTGCTGCTTTGACAATGACTCTTTCGTCATTAGGAGAAACCTCTGTCTTCTAGACAAGGGGTGGAAGTTGACTCCTGAAAAAAGTTGACTCCTGGAATTTCAGGTGTAAAGAGGGTAGGGAAGGGACTTTAAAAACAGGCCCGGCATGGAGATGAAATGATAGTGCAAAATCCTGACTCCTTCTTTCTAATAAAAAGAAAGCATTGGGGTCAAAGGTTTGAGGGAAAAATCTTCACTTGATATTTGACATGGTAGCAAGCAGGCATTGCTCTATTTGCAGGGGTTCTTCAAACTTGGCCCTTTTATGACTTGTGGACTTCAACTCCCAGAATTCCTCAGCCAGTGTGCTGGCCATTTTGAAGACCCCCCCCCTGCTCTATTGAATCTACATCAGGGATCCCCAACCTTTTGGGCACCAGGGACCGGTTCCGTGGAGAAAGGTTTTTCTGCGGCCCAGAGTGTGTGTGTGTGTTTGTGTGCTACCTGCATCCCATGGATGGGGCTTTGCTTGTTTGTGCAGACCAGTTACTGGCATGCCATGGCCCAGTACCGGTCCAAGGACTGGGGATTGGGGACCCCTGGTCTATATCACTAATGTATTTGCAAGGTTCAAATTCATTGGACATAGTTTAGCTGATTGATTTTGGTGTGTGCACTCTTGCTCCTCAGTCATGGTGGCCTTTAAGGCTTACTGATGGAAGGAAAGTTTGTAAATGTCCACAAGTCTCAGAGGAGCACCAGAGATGAACCATTCATGATGCTGTTGCTCATATTAGGTACCTCCCTAACTAAATGTCTGTTCCCCAGTTTGTAAGCAGGGAAACAATTAACTATGTCAAATTGTCTC
The DNA here is from genome assembly GCF_947247035.1 of Vipera ursinii. Classification (NCBI taxonomy): domain Eukaryota; kingdom Metazoa; phylum Chordata; class Lepidosauria; order Squamata; family Viperidae; genus Vipera; species Vipera ursinii. The sequence goes on along the minus strand of NC_139520.1, from coordinate 15,448,770 downwards.
TCGCTATTGATCCAAGGAAATCTTTTGAAATGCGTTCCCATCAAAAGGCCTTTAGTATATTTCTGGTGGTATCATTTACTAGGGTGACCCACAGCCACAACGGGTCCTTGCTGCTTTCCTCCTATGCGTATAGTCACCCACTGGCCAACAACCCAAGACCACAACTCTAGGTCTTGTGCATGTTGAGTTAATTTATTCAATCTGTAATGGGCTTTCTTGGCAGACAGGTTAAATTTTGGAAATAGACTATGTCTAACACTCCTTGAGGTGTAGTAAAATCTTCTGCTTCACAGTAACTCTGCTATTAGTTTGAGTAGCTTTTGATAAACCAAATCAGTGGTGAAGATTGGGAATAGCTTTCCTGAAAGCTGGAGCCAAAGTCATAAATTATTCTGCCCCATCATTTGTTCATATAGTAAAACCATAGATCTCTGCCTGACATTACTGAAATAGAGAAAAAGGAAAGTTAAAAATAAAATGAAGCATTTAAATCTTTGCGGTGGATAACTCTCGGGTGATAATCTAGCGAAGATGATAAAAGCTGCTATCAATTATGGCTTATTACTAATTGATTAAGGTATTATTAATAAACATTACAGTGACAATGACCTCATGGACTTTAGATGAGTGGACTTCTAAGAAGGGGGAAAAAAACCCCACTCTGGGAGCAGGGCTTATAAGGCTTAGAATAAAACTGCTTTAATGTCCTACTCAGGGCTTTTTTTGTCATTAGAACACTCAGAACGGAGTTCCGGCACCTATTTTGGATGGAACCTTGTAGGGTAGGCAAGGCGGGTTGTATGACGTGTGTGAGTTCCGGCACCTTTTTCTTTTACAAAAAAAAGCACTGGTCCTACTATCATCTTTATTTCTACTTCTTTCATTTGAAGCCCAAAATCTATTCATTCTAGATCCTGGGCAGGTGAGTTCTCAAGCACACAAACCATGCAACTTCAGACTATTTCCGGCATTCCGCTTCATGGTGTTGTTTTCTGCACTGCTGTGTGTGATACACTCCTTCTTGTTAGGCACATTTCAGTCTTGAAGGAAACTAATCCCTCTTCATATACTTAACTTCAGGAAACTCGCTGGAATTAACACTAAATGATACTCCTGTATTAATTTACTAACTAGACATTAGTGGTAATTCATAATATTATCAGCAGTATGCTTGTAAAACAATTACAGTGGTAACAATTTATTTAACTGCACTGTGTTTTGGAGGGCAGTCTTTTAATAAGGTAAATGTTTAGCTCCCTACAGTATGCAAAAGCAATGATCTCAACTGCCAATCTGCTCGGACTGAAAAATTGTTTCCATTGCTTACAAGATTTAGAGATTATGTGCCAACCAAGGGAGTTGTTTTAATTTTTTCACCCTTCGGGGAAGCAAAACACAGAATGGGAAGCAGTTCTCAAGTAGGATAAGTACTGCAAGACCCCATTGCCACATATGAACACCTCCAGATCTTGGCTTACAGGAGATACATTCAAGAAGCAGGGACAATTTCTATAGACCTGCTTGCTTTTGCTTTGCTTCCCCCCCCAAACCATGCAATGATATGATGGGAGCGTACAACAGGATGTTTGAGAGATCCTGACAAAAGTGTGGTCCTCTGGTTTATGAAAGTGAGTATGTACTTGGAGGAAGATGGGAACTTGCTGGAGGAACGTCTAGATGACTTTAATATAGAAAGGCATTGTCTACCTTATTCAGAAATGAGCACCATGCTCATCTGACTTCTAGCCAGCCTTGTTAACAAAGTCAGACAGTTTGTGCTGTTCCTAACAAGGCAAAGTCAGAAACTTTTCCTGGCTTATGACAATTTCCTGGCTCATACTCTCATCACAAACAAGTCTTTTTCAATTTTGCTTGGTGGTTGGGGAAACCAAGCAGCGTGCACAATTATGCACAGCCCGTTTCCAGATAAGTCGTAATTTTGGTTTTCTGTGGATGCTAACATAAATTTCCCAACATCGAAAGCACAGTCCTACAAAATGGATGGTTTGTCCCCCCTCCACTTTTTTTAAGGATTCTTCATCTCTTTATAAAGACTCTATTATTTTCTCTTTAGAGATCTTCATGGCTTACATAGAGTCTTGTTCTCTTTGGTATTCCTAGAGTCAGTGCTTTTTTTGTAAAAGAAAAAGGTGCCGGAACTCACACATCTCATACAACCTGCCTTGCCTACCCTACAAGGTTCCATCCAAAAAAGGTGCTGGAACTCCGTTCTGAGCGTTCTATGAGAAAAAAAGCCCTGTCTAGAGTTGAGATAGATTTAGCTAAAAGATAGTACCAGCTATGTGCCAACTCTATGGTCAAGTGAAAGCTTGAATCTAGGTCTACTCAACAGGCTATAATGTCTATAATACCATGGCTTGAAAAACAATCATTAAGTGATTCCAAATGATGAAAGTAGCTATCTTTTCTTACATTTTCCCCCCAAAGAAGTGCTATTTCTTACTTGATAAAGTATTTGTTTTTACATACATTTTCTCTCATGGTAATATTCTGACGTTATTCTTATTTGGCTTCTGAGGAAGTGTCAGAATCATTTGCCCATCAAATGTGGATAAACAACCTTCACCTAGGAAGAGGTGAGGAAACTGGGAACTTGGCTTAACATTTTGGTCAGGGCCAAGAGTCGTTCAGATTGAAGTGCAGGTCTTATTTACTCCCATCTTTCTACTTAGAATAGCTAACAACAATGAACATACAGACTATGTTTTTTTAAAAAAGAAAAGTTAAAATTAAAATTAATTAGCAATTAAAAGCATGACAAGAGAAATGCGTCTTGACAGATTTACTAAGTATAGACAGAGTAGGGCCCAAAATGCAACATACAGAAGAGTCCCCAAAGAAATTCCTAGCATGACAAAGAAGAAGAAGATCCTCCTGCACATCCCAAATGGATAAATCTCTGACATTATGGGTGTCTTGAGAAGGATTTCGTGTGTTGATTGATCTTTGTGGAAAGACAGGTTCATGATGGGAGAGGCAGTCCTCCAGATACCTGGGACTTAAATTGTGTCAGACTTTAGGGTTAATTCCGATACATTCAGATGAATTTTATGATCCCTATATTTTGAACAGCTTAGCTGCCCAGTCAAACCACTTCTGAAAATGCTTTTAAGGATAAAATCATGTACTGCACATTGCGGTAGTAAGGATGGGATGCAACCAGGGTATGGATAAAAATTGCCAAATTGGACCCGTTGGGGATCAGTTGTATCACTGATGGTACCAACCATCATGAGGATATGTGTTCCATGCCACAGTGCCCGTCTGGGAATAGAGTGACAGCTGAAGATCAAGGAATAGTCCCAGACATTTGGACCACACTCCTTGTTCTGTTCAATGTTCTGCAATTCACTTTGTCTCTGTGCCATCAAATTTGAGTTATAACTAACAACCATATCCAATATCCCCCAAATTCTCATGCAAAAACATTTGGATGCATCAAAGATTTCATTCTATGGAACAGAAAACCATCTCAGAAACAGTTTCTTCTAAGCCCATAGCATATTTTTCTTCAAATGTTTACCTGACTGTCTCCTGAACTTCCTTCATAAGCTTACCAACATTTCATATTTTGTTCTTTGAAATGTGGAAACAAGTAATTCCTTTGCCGTGCTTTTGGTGTGCCTTGAAATAAAATGTGATTGGCCATTTGAAAATGCAACTTTTCAATCAGGGCTTAATTCATCTGTGGAATCATATTCTTCCAGGCTTGAAACAAAATTGACCTTGTTGATGTACTCTGAGCATAAGATAAATGCCTTATCCACTAACAAGCAACAAAACAATGCAGATGTCCCAGCCAATAGTATGTGGGGAAGGGGGGCTGGAAAGCTTTTTCTTATATGCTGATAAAAGTTTCAAAGCCTGCGTAATCAAGAAACTGAGCAAAAGTAACAGCAGTGGAGATTTCTCATATCTTTCACACTGAATTTGATCTCTGCTTAACTTTTCGGCGTGATAATCAGAATGAAAAGCAAATACGCACCTCTTGCTACTAGATATTTGGAGTTCCTACAGAAGGCCATGAGATAGGTGCCTTCCTTCCACAGCTTTGGCCTCAAGCCGTTGTCTCATTTTTGCCAGAGTCTGGCCTGCTTGCTTGCAGAAGCCTTTGGAAATTAGGCTGAGAGCCACATGTTTCAGAGCCTTCTTTTCAAAACTAATGCAGGGGATGATAGAAACAAGCAGGAGCAAATTGAGTGGGCAGACCAGATTGCTTCATTCTTCTCCAGATTGTCTTCTCCATAACCACCCTTGCTATTCTAACCTCTCCTATGTTAGGCAGTTTCTTTGACCTGAAGTGAGCTGAATATTTTTCTTTTGAAGGAAGGTAGAATATAGCTTTCTCTCTTCTGCTTGTAAACTCAATGATAAAAAGTAAAAGTCCCCCCCCACCCCTCTTCCTCAACATATGTTCTCATGACCTCAGTAAATTCATTGTTTGCTCAGAGAGAACCTACTGTTTTGCTGAGAGATCTTGGAAGCATCTGCCCTACTTGATATCAGAGGAAGTATATCTACATTCTTTGTTTTATTTTTGCCGTCCCCTCTCTCCCTCCTCTCTCCCTCTGAAATTCTCTCTCTCTCTCTCTCTCTCTCTCTCTCTCTCTCTCTCTCTCTCTCTCTCTCTCTCTCTCTCTCGTGATTCCTCCTTTGCCTCCGTTACTACAGTAGGGAACTGAATATGATTCTCTTCCTTGAATACATCATAGAATGGAATGCTACTCTAGTTTTCACTCAACAGGAACACATCAAGTTAATGAAAATGCTTTTAAATGGACTATTTTTCTATCTCGTATTTACGGAATGATAGTGAGTGATATGCCCTTAATAAAAGACACCAGCATGTCTGCACCTGCTCTCTTGAAGGTCTATGGTTGGAAGAAGGGAGGGATTGCAGATTGACACCTTTAGGGACAGTGCGAATCTAAGTCTCTGGAAACCTGATTCTTTGCATCTACATCCAGACCCAGACAGACGTGGAAGTTACAGCGCAAGAAAAAAAACGTAAACATTCTTTCTTTTATACCTCTTAATGAGATATTAAATTGATAATTCCAGGGAAGAAATGGCAAATTTAAAACTGATGACTGACATTTAATCTATGACTGAACATAGAATGTAGAATGATAAAATTGGAAGGGACCTTCAAAGTCTTCCAGGCCAACTCCCTCGTTTGATCCATTGCTTCTTGTCTTCTAGTGCTTTGGAAAATAAGTTGACCCCCTCTTTTTTGTGGCAGCCCCTCAAATACTGGGACAGCGCTATCATATCACCCCAGTTCTTCTTTTCACTGGACTAGATATACCCAATTCCTGCAACTGTCTTCAGATGTCTTAATCTCCAGCCCCCTAATCATCTTTGTTGCTGTTCTCTGCACTCTCTCGGAGTTTCAACGTCTTTTTGATATTGTAGTTACCAAAATTGGATGCGTAATTCCAAGTGTGGCTGTACCAAGACTTTGTAAAGCAATACTATTTCTTCACATGATCTTGATTCTGTTCCTCTATTAATGCAGCCTAGGATTGCATTGGATTTTTTGGCTGCTGCCACACCCTATTGGCTCCTTTTTAAGTGATTGTCTGTAGCAGAATAAAAAGCTGGCAAAGAGACCAGCTCTTGGTAATTCCTCTTGAACAAGGAGAGGACTTGAGATCACCCACAAACACTCCAGACAGTTGATCCTTATGGGGAGACCGCAAGACGGCGATCTCAGATGGGCTTGGAGGCTTTGAGGATTTGTTTACAGAAAAGCATTTATTCTTTTAGCGTCTTTTAGTTTGTAATTTTTTAAAATCTTTGTAAAAATTGTAAGTTTTGATAAGATTACTATAAAATTGAAGAGGTGTTCAATTATAAAAATAATGAAGGTGGGATATAAACAAAGTTCCATAGAAAGGTTAATGGCAAAGCCCAAAAGATTGAAAAGCCTAGGCAAACTACATACAGTATGAATTTGGAGCAAATCAAGAAAATTCTAACAATTGTTTCGATAAAGAAGAGGGCATCTTTTAGCTTTTTAGAGATGTTGCCTATATGTTCACACATTCCTCAAGCCAAAATGTGCAGCTTTACTCAAACAGCAAGCTTTTATATTTTTTGGGGCCTCTTAAGAGGTATTGTCCCAGTTTCTGACACATTGGGAACGTCTTTTACATCCCATGCCAGAAAACATCCAAGAATTCCCAAGAAAGAAGCTTAATACTGTCTGAAAGCTACCCATTCTTGTTCTTTCTCCCAGATCCAAACATATGACCACTTTATAGTGAACCATTCTGAACTTGCCTGAGACCATCTTCCCCCCCCTTACTATATCATAGTTTTTATGTTTTGTGAGCCCTAACGGATTTGATGATAATCATACAACTCAATAAACATTAGTGATGGAATGCGATCATTTAATATTTTAAATATACTTCCTATAGAAGGAGAAAGCCATTGCTTTCTTTCCACTGATGCAAACAGAAACTTTTCTCTTGATGCACGAAACATGAAGACGTCTGTCTCCAATTTATGTACATGCACAATTACTAATTGTAAGATTATATGTTGCATGGGAAGGGGATTTGAACTGACATCCTGATTAGATTAACTCCTGCAGGGAAGAGGCACTAATGGATGGTCAGATGTTAAATTCATGGCTGGCTATGAAGGTTCCCAGGATCAAATCCATGGAGATCATATGTTTCAGGTTTGTGTATCTGTGAGAATTGGTCAGATAGTAGAAACACATACGCAGATGGTTTTAGATTGTGTCTTTGTCAGTTTAATTAAAGGCAGGGAATTAAAATGTCATGACATACTGTAGTGTTCCCTTATATCACCAGCAGACAGTGTATGAAATTTGTAGAGAAAAATGAAGAACTCCATAGATTTGGTGTTCTTGCTGCCTGTGGAGAACGTGGTCATTCTGTTTCTCCTTCCCGGAGATTTGCAAGTATTTAAATTTGTCTACAGTGGCATATTTTCACTTTCCAGTGATAAATTAAGAGCCCAAATATTGATGCATGCAAATGAAAGAACATGGAACATGAGTTGCATGTGTCTGGGAAGACACATTCTAAATGACTGGGAAGACCATTCATTTAATCTTGATTTGCATAAGGGTTTGCACCTTATGCTCAATCATAATATGGTTTCTCTGCTTTGATAAAGCAGGAGGCGTGAATCTGACCTGTTGGGGCCTTCTCAGCAAACTGTAGTTAAAATAAATTATGGCTTAGCGTGAGTGTGAAGCCAGCTGATGGGTCACACCTTACACTTCAGATCCACGGTTCTCAGGAAAAGGATCATGAGAATTGGGATTTCACTGGGTTTTAGCCTGACACGGGAGATGGGAATATGAACCCTTTAGAAACTGCTGAACTACAATTCCCAGCATTCCTCGCCCTTAGCCATACCATTGGGGCTGCTGGGGGTTGTGATCCCCCACCATATGGAGAGTTCTCACCTTTGCTATCAATCAACCTCTATGCATGACCAGAAGCATTGTTGTTGAATATTTATTCTGCTATCCACCTCAAGCCTGAGACAATCATCGCAGAATGCATGTTTATAACATTTTGATTTCCCTTCACACCCTTTCTAAAATCAAGCCCGGTCTGCATGGATATTTAAATTTCCCTGCCACAGGAACAATCGGCCTTATGTTTAGACATTTTCCAACAATTCACCATTCCCAAAGACTAAGAAAAAGGGTGAGAAAAAGAAGAAGTAGAAGAAGAAAAAAAAATAACACAAAGCAATTCAGCAATGGAGCAATGACGCAGTGATGATCTTATGGTTATTATTATTACATTGTGGTTGGTTGCGCAGTCAGCCAGATGTTTATTCTTATTAGTGGTGTGCAGAGTTCTTGCTTGGGTGCCATTGTGAAGGTAGAGAAAGCAGCGACTTTTCCCACCCACCCCCTCCTGCCATTCTAGACATTCGCCAATCACGGTACCCTAATTAATAATATGAGCTGAGACATTGTGTGGCTGGGTTGATGGAGGGGCCCCGGTAACTAAGCGTTCCCCTCTGCCACGCATTCCTTTCTACCAGATTTCTGTGATATTAATGGTGTATGGTAGGGAAAAGCAATGTGTTTTATTCTCGACGCTAACCCTGCTGTTATCAAAGTAACTTCCAGCTTATTAGCGACAAAAGACTTTTATCCTTTGTGCTGCCCTATTCGCCAGTGCTTCCTGAATTAAACTCCTGTTTCCTGTTCTTTATATGCATGACCACATCTGGGTAGCTTGCTCACAGCCCCACTGCTTAATAACAATCACCTTCCCTTTCAGTCTCTGTTGATTGTTTCTAATTCACTCTGACAGATAGTGCCTGACAACTTGCCTGCGTTTCCCTCCCTCCGTGACCTGAAGTTACTCACAGCACTTATAGAGTCTGTCATTTTTAATATTTGATTTCACTTTAAGTTATGTATTTTACAGAGAAGATGAAACCAAAAGGAAGAAAGGGAGGGGAAAGAAACAGGGAAGAAGGGGGAGGCTTTTAATAGAATATAAATTTAACCCTTCTGATCAGCTGGAGCGGTCTGCTGCAGAGATGAATGGGGTGTGCCTTGTGTACTTGACACAAGGTATTTGAACTTCCCTCCTGAAAGAAGTAACGGGGGGGGGGTTAGGGTTGAGAAGATAATGGGGCAAATCTTTAGCACCTTTCCTGCCACCTCCTAGCTTAAAATTTGGGATAGATGATAGATAGATAGATAGATAGATAGATAGATAGATAGATAGATAGATAGATAGATGATAGATTGACATATGATAGATAGTGTGAGATAGATATAGAGGTGTGTGTGTGTGTGTGTGTGTGTGTGTGAGAGAGAGAGAGAGAGAGAGAGAGAGAGAGAGAGAGAGGAGAAAGAGATATGAACTAGACATAGATATAAAGGGGAGGTAGGATAATCAAAAATACCTCAAATGTAAGCTAGGAGGTGATAGGCAAGTGTCCCATGGTCATTTGATAGCCATTTATGAACTTCCCAATTGACTTTAGACCAAATCAATGGAAGAAGCCAGATTTGCTTATTGTGCATATGATTCATTGAACAACTGCAGTGATTTGCTTAAACAACCATGGCAAAAAGGTTGTAAAATCGGGCACAACTCGCTTAACAACACCTTTGCTTAGTAACAGAAATTCAGGTCCCAATTGTGGTTGTAAGTAGAGGAATACCTGTATCACAAGGTTACCGAAAGTAGGTTTAGGATGGAGTTCTGCCACAAGTTACTTATGCCCTTTTCTAAGGGCTTCATGCCTAAATGATCCAGACAGAAAGGTAAAGAAGCTGAGTACAGGATGGGAAAATTGCATTAGAAAAGCAATTTCATTTTTTTCTCTCCTCTAACAAGTCTGAGTCACTCCTCAAAGGAATAGTTGAGGTGGGATTGAGTTAGTGAAGGGAAGAATAGAATGGAATGGGGTAGGGTAGGGTATAACAGAACAGAATGCAGAGTGGAGTGGAGTGGGATGGAATGGAATAGAATATGGAAATGGGAATAGAATAGAATAGAATAGAATAGAATAGAGAAATGGGAATAGAATAGAGTAGAGTAGAGTAGAATAGAATGGAATGGAATGGAATGGAATAGAGAAATGGGAATAGAACAGAACAGAACAGAATAGAATAGGATAGATAAATGGGAATAGAATAGAATAGAATAGAATAGAATAGAATAGAATAGAATAGAATAGAATAGAATAGAATAGAATAGAATAGAATAGAATAGAATAGAATGTTTGATCAACTGTGATTTGACACACAAGGAATTTGTCTCTTGGTGTTTAGAATGTTTAGAAGATGCAGTGATGTTTTGAAATATTGATGAACATAGAGTTTGGCATTCTTTCCAATCTTTGAAAAAGAGAGAGAAGGGCCTCTCTCCAAAGTCCTGGGAGTGAGATTATTCAGAAGAAGAGATAAAATGGGAATTTGCTATCTAGAAACCCTCATCCTGGGCTATTTATTCTCTGTAGGACTATGGGGAACTTGAGTTACCTGGTCTCCTTCATTTCTGCAGTTTGCCCCATTAATTCAACCTTCCACACAGTCATGATTCACTGGATCAATAGAGATTTGTCTGTGTAGTCGGAATTTACTAGGCAGATATTGCCCATTACCTGTGGCAATCTTGTATCCCAACCCTGTTATCTGTGAAGAGCAGGGGTACTTAGTCCCAGATTTTGGATGCAATTCCCAAAGCAGCTCTGCATGCCACCGCCAAATTTCAGTGCTTAGCCCTTGAGAAAAAGAAAATGTTATTGCACATGTGGGCAACAGTTAGACTCACTGCATTTAAACCATTTCATTGCAACGATCTTTAAAGGTAAATTAAATCATGTGCGGCTTTTTGTTTGGTTTTACACTTTCCTTCCTGTTTGCCCCATTTAATTTTTTTGGCATGCAGCCCTTGGCACAATGTTCATTGGGCAAGTGTGTCTCAACCCACATGCCCTTGGCATGAAGGGATCATGACCTCTGTAAGTAGGGATGGAAAAGATGTCAGCTTGAAACTTCGGGAAACCTGTGATAGATAATTCTGAATTGGTAGACTTGGTAGAAAGCAGCTTCCAATATCTATCTGTCTGTCTGTCTGTCTGTCTGTCTGTCTGTCTGTCTGTCTGTCTGTCTGTCTATCTATCTATCTATCTATCTATCTATCTATCTATCTATCTATCTATCTATCATCTATCTATCTATCTATCTATCTATTATCTATCTATCTATCTATCTATCTATCTATCTATCTATCTATCTATCTATCTATCTATCTATCTATCTATCTATCTATCTAACTTATATGCCACCCATCTCATAGGTGACTAGACAACTGACCTGATAAAATGCCAGTATAACAATAGCAACAGCATCTTAACTCACATACCACTCCATAGTGCTTTACAAGCACTCTCTGAGCAGTTTACAATGAAAGCATTACTTCAATCAGAATAGTCCAACCCCCTGCTGAACAGAAGACCCTATACCATTTCAGACAAGTGACTATCTCTTCTTAAAAGCCTCCAGTGATGGAGCACCCGTAACTTCTGAAGGCAAGCTGTTCCACTGGTTAAGTGTTCTCACTGTTGGGAAGTTTCTCCTTAATTACAGGTTGCTTCTCTGCTTGATTAGTTTCCATCCATTGTTTCTTGTCTTGCTTTCTGGTGTTTGGAAAATAAGTTGACCCTTTCTTCTTTGTGGCAGCCCCTCAAGTATTGGTATACTGCTATCATGTCACTCCTAGTCCTTGTTTTCTGCAACCGTTTTTCATGTGTTTTAGTCTCCAGACCGTTAATCATATTAGTTGCTTTTCTGTGCACTTTTTCCAAAGTCTCAATATCTTTTTTGTAATGTGGTTACCAAAATTGGATACTTGTACATTGCCCCCAACAATCTGGGTCCTCATTTTACCAACCTCGGAAAGTTGGAAAGCTCAATCTTGAGTCTTATCAGGATCGAACTCCAGGCTGCAGGCAGAGTTTGCCTGCAATACTGCATTTTCACCATTGCACCACAGGACTGTATATAAACATTGAAACAATACATAGTAACATTAAATTTAGTTTACTAAAATTATTCTTCTAGGAAAAAGGAAAATGGTAAAACATGAATGTAGCAAGTCTTCTCTTCTTGATCTTTTTTATTTATTACATTTTTTGCCACCCATTTCCCCTATAAGGTGACTCTGTCTATTCTTTGAGAGATTTGCACAAAAAAGTTGCATGGATGTAAAAATAACCAAAGTTGTGGAAATGTATGCTCTGGTTATACTTGTGAATGGCAGGTAACTCTTTTGTTTCTTTTCTCCCATCTGTGGAATCTTGGCAAAATTATATTTCTCTTACTTGTAGTGTTGTTGTGAATACTAATTGCTTAATGTCTGCTCTTCAGAACCTCCATCCCACAAATAACTATCAGGAAGTGTGCCTTCAGGGAAACACAAAGACAGATGACTCTATGGAAGGTGAGGGGATATCCAAGTAACTGAGAGGTGGGGGTCAAAAAAATCCTAGCCAATGGAAAACCACTGACCTGTAACTCCAAATTGCAGCATTTTTTTTTCTGGAATAGCAATTGAGCCTTGTTAATTGGCTAGTTGCAGAAATGCAACCAATGGCAAAGTAGAATATAGGAACATGGTTTCAAACTTGGATTGGCACAAGCTTTACGTATGGATAGGTTGGAAGCTACTAGCCAACCCTATCCATTTTAATCTAGCTTCTGGTTGTTGGCTGAACCCAACAGAGACTCAAGACTATGGTGTTACTGTTATCTGATTTGTCCTGATAGTTAGTGTGTAGTAAGACTTTGTAATTGAATAGATTGCATTTTCAAGTGGATTTCTTCCAGTCCAGACCTGGAATGAGATGGTGTTTTATTTAACAAAATAATTACATGTTTGCTGAAGACCACTAGGGAACAACTTGGATACTCTCAGAAGCCCAGCCAGGAAAAAAAAAGTCCCTACTCCTTGCTTACATTATATGACGTATGCATTCAATTCTTAATTCATCTCCGAACATTTCTCCATTAACTGTTTACATAAGACTTTTTAACAGTGCCTAGTTCTGAAGTGAGACTGAATTCTGTTTCTCTCATTGCATGCAGGCAAGCTGAAATAAACACTTGACTGGTGATTAACACATGGAGTCACTTATGCCTTATGTCTGGCATTTATACAAATATCCATTGATTACAGGCATAATCAGTTTATTACTATGCATTTTTGTTGTCCAGTACTATGGGCTAAAAGCAAAAGGGTGTAGTTTTCCAAAGTGGGCATGACCCATATGTGCTTTTGTAATAATGGTAGCCTCTCTGTAGCCGTATAATTGTTGCGATAAATAAATTGACTTTGGGGAACATACGGTTATGGCATTTTCACCTTCATTCTTCTGATAAAGTAGAAACTTTGTTTTTGTGGCCACCGAGTACAAATCAAAGGAAAGAATTTTGAACTACAGGAAGCTTTTGTTTGACATTCTTCTACCAATGTATTGGAGGTTCTAAACCAGGGGTAGGCAACCTTGGCTCTTTTATGACTTGTGGTCTTCAACTCCCAGAATTCCTGAGCCAGCCATTCTGAGGGGAAGCTGAGCCATGCTGGCTCAGGAATTCTGGGAGTTGAAGTCCACGAGTCATAAAAGAGCCAAGGTTGCCTCCCCCTGTTCTAGACACTGAAGTTGCTAGCTGGAAAACTGACAGTTTGCACGATGGTGTGAGCTCCCGTTACAGGTAGACCTTGACTTTCGACCACAATTGAGCCCAAAATTTCTGTTGCTAAATGAGACATTTGTTCAGTGAGTTTTGCCCCATTTTACGACTTTTCTTGCCACAGTTGTTGAGTGGATCATTGCAGTTGATAAGTTAGTAACCCGTATTTGTTAAGTGAATCTGGCTTCCCCACTGACTTTGCTTGTCAGAAGGTTGCAAAAGGGGATCCCGTGACCTTGGGACACAGCAACGGTCATACGTATGAACCACTTGCCAAGCATCTGAATTTTGATTATTTGATCATGGGGATGCTACAAAGGCTTTGACTGTGAAAGAAATGGTCATCAGTCACTTTTTTCAATGACGTTGTAACTTTGAGCGCTCACTAAATAAACAGTTGTAAGTCAAGGACTACTTGTACTTGCTCCAGCTCCTGCCATCCTAGCAGCTTGAAAGCATGCAAACGCAAGTAGATAAATAGGTACCACTTCGGTGGGAAGGTAACAGCATTCAGTATGCTGGACATATGACTATGGAAGTGTCTTTGGATAATGGTGGTTCTCTTTCCTAGGAAATGGAGATGAGTACCACATCTTGCAGTCAGACATGACTAGTCAGGGGAAACTTTTACCTTTACTGTCCAACTTGGAGCATTGCCTTCCTGTAGAATATGAAGTTCTTGGGTGCATGAAAACCTGTTCAGTATATGTCTTGAAATCACTTGTGCGTCGACTCTACCAGCACAATATATCCTGTGTTTATGAATAGGGAGAGTTAAAAATGATAATAGTATGACTGCTGTGTTGTGAATTTTGCATCTAGGTATAAAAGCACAATAGATTGATTATGAACCAGAAAGGAAACTGAGCCATGTCCAGCGTCTGATTCAAAGAAGACACCTGTGCTTTGAAAGCAACATAAAAGAGGTAGGGGTGGCTTTTTCCTCGAGTGTGACATGAGAGGCTCCCGTTACTTACATTTCCGTTTGCTGCATAAGTAAAGCCTCTCTTGCCTCTCTTCAAGACAAGATGCGGCCAATTCTGGAAGTGGGCTGAGGCTGTAACTAGGAAACAAAATTAAACATCATTTTGTGCTAGTAAACTAAGCAAAGCCGTAGCATCCTGGTTTTTCTCAGAATTCAGCTGGCCAACCCAGCCGGCAATGCAAGAGTAAATAACACTTTGATCTGGTGATTAAAAAAATATACTCTCCAATTGTGGTCAGATAGATAAGTTATGAGTACTTAAATTGGTTTTCGGAGGCATGAGGCCGCTGTGAAATCTAACAGGATGAAATGCTGAAGAGGCAGATCCTACATTAAGGTTTTTAAAATTTCAGATCCAAGAGGACTACTTTTGAAGCAGTGCAAGAGGTCTGTAGGGAGAACATAAACTTGTGGTGAGAATGGAACATCATAGATGTTTCAGGTAACTTTCTTGCGGGACAGCAGAATGTAGACTAACAGAGTTGGAAGGGACCTTAGAGGTCTTCTAGCCCAACTCCCTGGAAGCCCTATACCATTTCAGACAAATGGTCTGAAATAGTAATTCAGCAATGGTAGGCAAGTGGATACATTTTAATTCAGAAATCTTTCAAGAGACCCACCATGTGATGACTATTTGTTCACAAAGATCCCTTAGGTTATGCATCTGAGCAAAGTTCTTGGGATGATGATAGCCAAACTACAGGGAGATTTAAAGTATTATGGACCCAGAGTTGCAAGAAAACAAATATAAAGGATGATCAAATAATTCGTCAGAGTATTTGAGCTCTAAATTCACTCACCACAACCATTGGTCTGTAACTGCTGGTCTCTAAACTACAGTTCATACGTAAAACAAAGTAGGACTCTCTGATAGAAGTTAGGAAGCTAGCAGATTATGAAGAGTTTTGTTCTACCATTAAGTAAAACTTTTTCTACTATCAATGTGTGTAATGAATTGTAGTTTAAGAGAAGAAAACTATTCTAAAAGGTTGTGTTGCTAAAAAAATATTTTTATTACTATTGGTATACTAGACAACCTCAGCCCCATTGGGTGACTATTTCAGAGACTTTTCTTTTCGTAGACAATGAAATAGAATGACCAAGGGCTGGTACACAGTGAGCAGGAGTGATCTCTGACTTCCTGCCAGCTTCCACATTGAGTTGGAATTTGTGGGAATTTGGCATGAAGTATCACAAATCTTTCCTTCCCCTTCCATCTCCCCTCTTCCTTTCCACTTTCCCTTCCAGCAGACAGTAAGTGTTTACTGGGTGGTTGGTGGAGGAAGCAAGGGATTGCAAGACTGGCTGGGAAACTGTTGCAGAATGTTGAAAATGAAGGCCATGTGACCACAGCAGCAGCAGCAGCAGCAGCAGCAGCCAGTAACACTAAAGCAGCCACAACTGTTATTATTCAAATTGCAATGCAATTTAAAAGTATCTCTCCATACATCATGGACAATTGTATCCATTCCTCTTTTAGAACAATTTCATGCACTGACTTCTTCAAGGTAATGTAATGATGTCCAGATGTCCTACCTTGTGCTGTCTATTTACATTTCTCATAATCTAACCTATAATTCCTGAACATGTATTATTTCCCATGCTGGCTGGTCCACTGTACATAGCTGTAATTTCCAATGATATTTTCAGCATATAACAGAATTACAGCATTGGAATGGACCTTGTAGGTCTTCTAGTCCTCCTGCTCAAGCAGGAGACCCTATTCCATTCTGGACAAATGGCTGTCCAATCTCTTTTTAAAAGGCTCCAGTGATGGAGCATCCACAACTTCCAAGGACAAGCCATTTCACCGATCCACTAATCCCCATAAATCTCTCCTTTCACTGTTAGGAAATGTCTTCTTAGTTCTAGGTTGGTTCTCTCTTTGATTAGTTTCCATCCGTTGCTTTTTGTCCTACCTTCAGATTCTTTAGAGAATAGCTTGACTCCCTCTTCTTTGTGGCAGCCCCTGAGATATTGCAGGACTGCTATCATCTCACCCCTAGTCCTTCTTTTCATTAAACTAGTAAAGGTTCCCCCGCACATGCGTGCTAGTCGTTTCCGACTCTAGGGGCCGATGCACATCTCCGTTTCAAAGCCGAAGAGCCAGCATTTGTCTGAGGACGTCTCCGTGGTCATGTGGCCGGCATGACTAGACACCAAAGGCGCACAGAACGCTGTTACCTTCCCACCGTAGTGGTCCCTATTTTTCTACTTGCATTTTTACGTGCTTTCGAACTGCTAGGTTGGCAGAAGGTGGGACGAGTAACAGGTGCTCACTCTGCTACGCGGCACTCGGGATTCGACCCGCCAAACTGCCGACCTTCTGATCAACAAGCTCAGCGTCCTAACCCACTGAGCCACCACGTCCCACTAGTCTAGTCATTAAACTAGACATACCCAATTGCTGCAACTGTTCTTCATGAACAGTCATATGAAGTTGTTGGTGTATTTCTGCCAGAAATCCAGTGAGGTAAAAAAGGATGTAGGGCCACATTTTTATGGCATTAATTTATTGTGCTGAAATATGTATGTTGGATGAGTAAAAGAGAACCCATTGTATAAATAAATGGCAAGCATTCTTGGCACTACTTTTCAGTTCAAAGAGAGATATTACAAAAATTTTCCAAGATTATTTGAAAAGAATAAGGGTTTCTCTTAATATGCTGTTGTTCTTCTCTAAGCTCAGCTAACAAAGTTTAGCTTAGTTGGTTTGAAGAATGGCATTTCCTTGAGATGATCACACACATTTGGGAATATATGCAACTCCTTCACCTCTAAATCTCTTGAGCTGACTTGTGGATTTAAAAAAGAGCAACGACTTAAAGGAATTGTGTGAGTATTTTCTTGCGTAGGGAAAATTCAAGTTGTAACAAAGGGAGATCTTTGGACCACGTTTTCAGTGTGGATGGTAGAATGAGAAGTGACACATTTCAAAACTACACTGCAACATTCTAGATTTCCTATTGGACAAATGAATTCTTGAGCGTCTTCAGGTTCAGAACTTCCTGTTTGAGAAAACAGGGTGGCGTGTCAATGGACCCAAGGCAACTGAATGGATCCAGAATTGTTTATTATGTAATTCAATGCCACTCTTTATTTTCATTAGTTCTTATTCACCCCCACTTCCAATCAATTTAGCAAAATAATTATGTGACATCAGCTGGAAAGTCTTCGTTTATTTCCACAATATTTTACCATCACAATTCTTCAGATTTTACTTACTTCTTACCTAGGTCAGTTGCTCAAATCCAGCATTTTTTTGCCAGTCCAAGGAAAGACATAGATGGACGTTGTAGCCCATTAATGTTCTGTGTTGTTCATTTATAAGTGTTTATCTTTAATAAACAACTGAACATGGCTTTGCCAAAAAGGAGGGGGGGGACAAAATGAGGAGCCCTAAAAGCTGTATAATTGCTTTTTAATTTCAAAGTCCAACCCCTTTGTGTTTATATAAAGGTAGTAGTATATTTCAGTACTTATTGTTCCTAGTGCTCTGTGTAAAAAAAAATCATTCATTTCAAGAAGCTGTTATGGTATTGATTTTGGTAAAGACTTCCATTAACTGACCAATCTAAATCTCATAAGTGATGTCAGAATAGTTATACATTTGCTTGCTTCGCATACTCAGCCATTACGTTAGAATGCAGGCAGTGTCAGAATACGGCTGTTAAATTATTTCTAAATACTGCACCCCAAACAGCTTAACAGTTCTGCAGTTTGAGACTGACACAGAAATGACAATCTGCCACCTCTTTGTTTTTTAAATATTAACATTGTATTGGGGTAGTATTTTTGGAGTGAAAACCTGTGGCACGAGAGGATAAGTGAAATAAACAAAGGCAGCTGGGCTGCATGAAATAATGGAACAATAAGGGCCTTACAGCCGTTCTCATCACTCCAGTATGTTAATTAGCATTCTGTTGTGGCCGCAACCCTGAAAACATGTAATCTGTATTGGTATACTGTACAGCTGTGAACACACATTCTTTTTTGTTAGTCCCTTGAGTTTGTCTTGCCATTGGCATATGTGTCCAGGCCAAAAGTCAAACCATTCCTACTAAAGTAACTGCTTGAGAAATA
The DNA here is from genome assembly GCF_947247035.1 of Vipera ursinii. NCBI lineage: Eukaryota > Metazoa > Chordata > Lepidosauria > Squamata > Viperidae > Vipera > Vipera ursinii. The sequence continues at coordinate 15,430,462 of NC_139520.1, read as the reverse complement.
TAATCTCGCCTGTATCTTGCCTGTATTCACCCATGATGCAACCTGTGATGCAACCGTGGGACAACCAGCACTTCTATACTTTCTTTGCTTTAAGCTTGCTTTGATTTTATAGGTGGCACATGTTTGGGGCAGGGGGATGAATGATGAGTACAGATCGAATTATGGGGTTTGCACCGGAACTTGGAGACCTCAACGATGCATCAAGAAAGCTGAAAGCTGAGTTAAAATGGATGTTCTGTTGTTAGCTGTGGCTTGCAATGGTGTTGTTGATGGAGATGAGGAATGGAAAGATGGGTGGGGTAAGGATGCAAAGTAAGAGGATGTCAACAGCACCAAGGTTGTCTATTTCTTTTCCCAATGTTTGGAATGAATTTGGAGATTTACTACAGTTTGCAAGTGTCAGAAAGGTGGAATATTTTCAACCATCCCATCATTAAATTAGGATGGTTTTCTGAGGACCACATAAAAGGGGATCAGACATGGTAATATCTGCTGCCTCTATAATGTATATGATCTATAATCCTAGCAAAGTCATGTTGTGTCAAAATCTATCTTCTGCAAATACAGCTTTTTTCTGACACATATTCTTCTTCAGGTAATGTTTTGAGCTTACCTTCTTAAAAGGTAGCCAGCCTGCTTGGATGTATATTTTCTATTACAAAACTCTTCCTCATTGTGTAGCTGTTTATGCAAAGCTTTGAAGAGCTGCTTTGCTTTTAAAAAATCCTATATGAAGCATTTTTCCAAGTTGCTTTGTGAAGTGATACTTCCCCCTTTTAAAAGTGAAGAGGTAACATAGCTTTATGCTCCTCTAAAATCCTCAGTTCTAGTAACTGAAATTGGCTTATACACACAGGTAGCACATATTCTTCTTTCAACTTTCTGATCAGCTTCTAGAAGAGGTTTCAAGGAGACATAAAGTGGGAGATTCAAGGAGACCCCACTGAGCTGGCTATGTGGTGTTCCTCATCAAATCACATTATACCTTCCGATCTGGTCTCCACTACTTCTAGTCTGAAGGATTGCCTATCGGAATTGATCTGGATGTCTGTCCTGTTTGAAGCCCAGAAACAAAAGTCTTGATGGGAATAAGGTATCCCATATCACTCCCATGTGAATTTCACCAAAATATTCTTCTTTTACTTTTCTTTGTAGCATCACAGCAGTGGGTGCAAAGAGAACACAATTCAGGTTCCTTCCATTTGAAGGACCACATTCACCCAATGGGTCTTCTTCCTCTATCACAATAATTGGGAAAGGTAACTCCACATGTGTGCGCCAACTCTTGAATCTACAATAAATCACTGCATGATAAGAATCATTAAGTCAGAGCCTGTGACCTGAAAAGTTAATAATATTGTTATCATGTAACCTTCTCTAACCTATTGCCCTACCCCTCCAGGGTGTATTTGTAATAGGTAATGCCCAAAATTTCCAGCCAGCATTTCTATAGGCATTTGGGATTTGAGATCCAAGTCTTTGAAAAAGTACCAGGATGGGAAGGTTGATCTATAGACTTTTGCCATCAAATTCATAGGATATTTACCAAATAGAAGAGAATTATTGTAACTCAGGTTGAACTGAGGGTTCCTGGGTGCTGTCTTGATTTCTTGCAGATACTTCATTACACTGATATGTTACCATTGGTTAATGAAACATCTGCAAGAAAACAACCAAGCCCAGAGTCTGTGGAGATTCTCAGTCATCCAGGTCATGGTTGTCCCAAAGGTGCGTTTTCAGAAGACAACTGGACTTTGTTTTTCTTGGAAGATGTTTTGCTTTTTTATCCAAGAAGCTCCTTCAGTTCTTCACTTCTTCAAGGAGTGAAGAGTCATTAGGTATTTGGAGTGCAACATTCCTCAATTGATTTATTCTTAGGGAATCAGCTCCATAGAAATAAGGATGAAACACTGTAAAATTAAAATGGCAATATTGTGGAAAATAAGTGGAAACCATCTATAAAGAGCTAGAAAGCTAGATGTGGGCCACTTGTCAGATAAGAATTTATTCATCTTTTAAAACAGCGGCTGGATTTACGAAATAATTGGAACAAGTGGCTACTTCTACAGAGTTACTTCCCCCCCACCTTTAGCCCTGTGATGGATTTTTGAATGAAGTATAATATTATTTTCCTCGTTCAAGATGCCTTTTCACAATAGATAGGCAGTTGTCAACACCATTCATTGGGGCCCATTTATCATCTCATAGTGATGATTATCATGTGTTCAGGAAGACAAGGATTTCTCCCCCCCCCCACTCTCTCTCTCTCTTTGAGAAAATAACTAGGTGGTGCTCTTGGGTGAAGACATCCTTTATCCATACTCAAATGATAACAGCGAAGACTTAGTTCACATTTCTGGGATAATCTACTTCAAACTTGATCTTGAAAAACTACTCTTGCTGTGCGCAACACACAAACACACACCAACAGAGCATAGTGTTTAAGCCATTGTGTTCATCTAAACTCATTCTCCTTCTCTCTCTCCCCCCCCTCTTAAAAATAATGGATAAATTGTTTGGTGATTGTGATGGAACTGCATGCTCACTTGAAAATAAGATGAGAATAGGATTGGGGAGGTTCTTAACTCTTTTATTTAGGATACGGCTTTTTAGTCTGATAATTAGATTTGTAACCTCTTTTCCCTCTTTTGCTTTTAGTGAACTACTATAAGGAATAACCCGAGACTTTCCTATTTGAATTTTTATCGTATTACATATGATTGTAAGTAAGTAAGTAGCAAGATAGAAAGGCATGTGTGTGCAGACTGATTTTTAGGGTCAATTATTGACGTTCATATCAAACCAAAACATCTCTCTCTCTCTCTCTTTTTTTGTAAATGGAAAGAACATTAGTGATTGTGATAAACATTTCTCCCTCCCTCCCCTTTTCTCTCTCTGAATTTGCCTTCATAGTTTTAAAAGTATCCAATTAATGGGAGGATTTTACACTCCAGATGTGGCCAGACTATAATAGAGTCTTATAAATGCTGAGAAAGTGAAGGAGAGGATGGGGGGAAAAAAAGGACAACCCCCCAAAAAAAACCTAGCTTGAAATGCAGGAGAAGGAAATCAAGAGCACACCTGGGTTTGACAAAGATTGCATTTACTGACTGCTGCGCTATCACATTACAGAGACAGACCAAATCTTTGGGAGCAGCTGTAGAGAAAGGCTTGGCAAATCGGTATGCAAAAAAGCAGGGCATTGTTAACTTAATCAGATGCCTAGGAAAAAAAAATGTGCCAGACCAAGAGGGTGATCTATAAACAAGCAGGGAGTCCAGAGACCCCTGGGGAGTGAAGGGTTGATCCCCCCCCTGCCTTTTCTTAAGGCTCTGTCTTGAATCAGATTATTATTATTATTATTATTATTATTATTATTATTATTGTTGTTGTTGTTGTTGTTGTTGTTGTTGTTTTGTTGTTGTTGTTGTTTTGTTGTTGTTGTTGTTGTTGTTGTTGTTATTATTATTATTATTATTATTATTATTATTATTATTATTATTATTATTATTATTATTATTATTATTATTATCCTCTGTCTTCCGTCTTCCTTCCCCGAAATAAAGATATTGCTTTTCAGTCTACATTTCATTCTGGAATTGTATTATGGTCTGAATTTGACCTCCTGGATAACACACCCCGATAGAACAAGAATTTGCTTGAAATGCTCAACATTTGCCTTTTATGTTATACCCTAAAATTTTGATTTGAGGTTCTGTTTTAAAAGAAGGTTTTAAAGCAAACCAGTGAGGCTACATTAGCTGGGGTGTGTCCCTGGATATCCATCTCAGCTCAAAGTATCCTCTTTAAAATTCTTAATCCCTGTTTCTTTTTTCTTTTTCTGTTTTTAAAAATTAATAAAGCAAGCAATTATTAGAATACCAAATATAATCTGGATTTAGTAGCGATTTTGTTTTTGATAGTGACAGAGCCAAGATTTTTTTTTTAAAAAGAGAAATGATATGCCCCATTAGTTCAAATGATATCACCATTAAAATATTCAGATTTATTGGTGGAAGAAAGAAACTGTTGTTTATTATTATTTTCTTTTTACAAATTCCCCATTATCTCATTTGGAGGAAGGAAGGAAGGAAGGAAGGAAGGAAGGAAGGAAGGAAGGAAGGAAGGAAGGAAGGAAGGAAGGAAGGGTTGCATTTTATAAACTGAAGGTGCCTAGAATTAATTCTGTCTTCAAGAGAAGTTTCAGTCACCTGTTATTCATGTTCCCTATTAATGTTAATGGGGATATATAGCAAAATTGACTTCTAATATCATAAAAAAATAAAAGAGTAATGCTATTTAATCACCCACAGCTTAATAGTGCCTCCGTTGTTTACTGCCTTTTCACTAATTGCTCTGTACTAATGTGTTTTTGTGTGATTTCCAGTAGTGCTAAAAGAACAGAGATCCATAACCAATTAAATATAGTATTTTATGTTAAAATATATATCTGTTGCTGGCCGCAAATGAACTGAAGAGAGTGCCAGCATCGTTGTTGTTTTGGTGTATTTTGTAGGAGGAAAGAGAAGGTTGGCGTGAACCATAATCTCTCCGTTTGCATGACAGCGTGATGATATTTACAAACAAGGGGGCAAACTCAAGGAAGCCGAAGTATTTTTGCATTCTTCTCTTTTTAATTAGCATGTGCATCTCTCTTTTCTATAATGGTTTTAGTTATCCAGCAGTATCTGGAAGGAAGGAATGCAGCTCTGCCTTATGGACTATGGTTTTATGACTTTGGGTTTGCTGTCCAGAGATTTCAGGGTGAGTCCCAAGATGCTTTTTTTCAAAAGGCAACTGGACTGTCTTGGTTTTTCCCCCCCTTTCTTTTCTTTAAAAATATTTTGCTTCTCACTGGTACAGAATGCGGCCGCGAGAGTTGTCTTGGGAGTTTCCCGGTACTCCCATGTTACACCTTTGCTCCGCGAGCTGCATTGGTTACCAGTTGTCTTCCGGGTGAGGTTCAAGGTCTTAGTGATGGTTTTTAAGTCCTTACATGGCATGGGTCCGGAATACCTCGGGGACCACCTGCTGCCGGCGTCGACTCCCCTCCGCCCCGTGCGTTCCCACAGAGAGGGCCTCCTCAGGGTGCCTCCAGTCAGAGAATGCCGGCTGGTGGCCCCCAGGGGGAGGGCCTTCTCTGTGGGCGCTCCGGCTTTGTGGAATCAGCTGCCGGTTGAGCTCCGGATGGCACCAGATCTCCGCTCCTTCCGGCACGGGTTAAAGACCCATTTATTTGAACAAGCTGGCCTGGCCTGATGGGGAATCACTTAGGGTTTTAATATATATATATATATATATATATATATATATATATATATATATATATATATATATATATATATATATATATATATATATATATATATATAATTGTTTTTTATTGTGGGCAATAATTTAATTCTTTTTTTAACTTTTGTACTTTTGTAGTTTTAAGATATGCCCTGTTCACCGTCCTGAGTCCTTTGGGAGAAGGGCAGTATAAAAATTTAATTAAATAAATAAATAAATAAATTCAAGAGGCTTCCTTCTTGGACTTCAGGACTCATGTGGTATAATGTGATGTTGGCAGATGGTTGCTGGTGATTGGTCCAGCAACTTTGAAGGTGCAAGAGTGCAGGCATCAAGAATGACAACGAACATCAAATCAGGTCAACGTTAGTTGGATTATTTATTCATCGCTCACATTTCTAAGTTGTGTTCACAGTCCGGAGATCGTACAGAATTAAAAACAAAAGTTAAAAAAAAGCATCAAACAGAACAGAAAAGAAAATGGCCATTCCCATGGAACATATATCCACTAAACAGCCTTCAATGCCTGTTTAAAAGATAGCAGGGTTGGGACCGAATAACGCTACCCAAATTAACAGTGATCTGCACATCTCTAGCCAATCATGGGTGAAGTGGTTGTAGGGAAATCTGGTAGGAATGAAGAAAGATCATGGTTTATGTATTATGCATCGATAAAAATGGTAGTGAACATGGGATCCTAAGTTAAAAGGTAGTGATTCTCTGTGTTGGGAAACTGTCAGCTAAGCTGGAAGAAGGGGTAAAGAAGGGGCCTAACTTGGGGTCATTGCACAGCCAGAAATGGCATAAGTTTGATCTCCCCCAAGATCCATGAAGCCTTACCTGGTCATTCTCAGGAGAAGACAAGCAGTTTGGTGAGATTCTTGTAACCTAGGTAGTAAACAACAAAGTTACTGATTTTGTTCACAAGTGGCTGTAGTTGTTTGCATCTGACACTGTGGCAGTTTATGAGTATGCTGAAATTTTCCTTTATTTCATCAACTGAGGGTGTCTGATAGCGGTAACTTTTTAAATGCCTCATTATGTTTTTCATTGTGTTATTATTATTTGCAGTAATCATACAGGGCAGGCGGCACATGTTTTCAAAAGCAAACAATTGCAATAACAATAATGCTAGAACATTTAAAAAGACATACATATCCCAAACACCATTTTTATTTTAGTCTTCTGAAATGAACAGAGGATTCCTTGACGACATTCCTTGCTCTATGGGAAAATCAAAAGCCACATGGTGCAAAGTTGTGTGTGATTTTATGCAAGGCAACTTATCTTATGAAACTGGATCAAGTTAAAGAGCAAACAGATTGAAGAACAAGATTGAATTGTTGCCTGGTAGACAAGTCTGGGAACCAGAAGACATTTCATACCTTCTTGAGAGAGGAAAAAATGAGATCAGTTAGGACTGTGGTAATTCAGTGATAGGCAGTTGTTGGTTCATAAGAAACATCTTTAGAGGTGGGTGAACATAGGATGTTTGTTTTGTTAGGCAACCTGAAGATATTTTACAGTGATGCAACTTCAGTCTTGTGTTTCTTGACTAAGACCAGTAGCCGATGTGTCACAATTCTCCCAGTTTTGGTGTGTTTTTTTTTTACACTCAAACGTGCCTGACATTAAGATGAAATAAAACAGAAGTTTGGCTTATTGTGGAAATATATAGCAATTAAATTGGATGCAGTGCAAGATCACAGAGAAGGATGAAGAGACATTTTTCACAGTTATGTTAAATTGCCCACAAAGACAGGGATCATCATTGCTAACTATAGCAGTCAAAAGAGGGGCAGCTTTGAGTGGGGGATGGAAATAAATAACTGCAGAGTGATGATGTTGGAAAAGAGCAGGCAGAGCCTGGAGGGTGGAGTCAAGTGAGTAATCAGCCTGGAGTCCTTATGTCTCCATAAACGGTCTACGTCCCCTTGAATTCCATCTACTCTTGTCTAGCGCCAGTGTAGTGCTGACTAGATTCTTGTGAATAGGCATGATCAATAAATCATCTTAACTGGAACATAATGCGTGTTCCCAATTATTCACACCTCACATGTCTCTTTCTTTGCTTCTCTGTGAGCTTCTGACATGTTTAGACCAGGTGTGGTTGGGTTGGATCCATCAAGGGAATTACTGTTTTTAATATCAAATTCAGCATCAAGGGGTCTGGGTTAATAAAAATAGTGCCTTTTATGACAGATAATGCATTTTCAGTTATAATATCCTCTTAATCAGCAAGAGATAAATACGTTTTTGATAAATCCCCATTTATATTTGGGGAGGTGTGATCTTGAGTACCACCAGTGGTTGATACCACTGGTGGGTGATACCACCAGAGAGAAAGTGGAGGTGTCTTTCTATCTTTTCCTTCTTTTGTCTCCTCTTTTTCTTTATCCCTTCTGCCAGGGTGCTAGGAGATGGACAAGGCCCTTATAGAGGATTTTGAATTAGCAGGATCCCATTTGGGTCGGTCACTGGGACCAGAGGTTTAGTCTTCTGAAGTTTTGGAGTCATGCTGGAGCCCATCCATAGGGAACTTCTTTCTCACCATTCCAAAAGCTCAGAAGACTAAGCCTCTGGTTCCAGTGACCAACTCAGATTGGATCATACAACATTATCCTGGGACATGTCTATTTACCTTCTTCATTCATGATTTTGAATTGCTCTGAGATGCGTCTGAAATTAGGGGCTGCTAGTTGCCTACTTCCAGTTTATGAATTACAGAGAGAACAAGTTATATCCAGTTCCCACAGAGCTTTTCCTTTCCTGACATCTATTGGTAAAGAAAATTAATGCTTAGGATGGATATAGAAGCCACCATTGCAAGACCAACCACACTTCTAATTTAAAACCTCTTTTGGTGGTGAAAGCTTGAGTCCCAGTTCTTGCTTTATTTGATTGTCAATGAGATCCTTTCTTTCTTTCTTTTTTTATGGATCAATTGCAAAACTTTGAAAGGCACATTTGTTAACCCCATCATTTCACATGTGTGATGGACCTCCATGCTTTATTTGTATAGTCATTGATTGAGCATGTCAAAACCCCTGCCATGGGTTGTGGTATTTGTAAGTGTAAGATCATCAAGCCAACTTTGAGAAACCATACATCAATAGCAGATAACGTTTTGTTTACTGTGAGGATGCCATGGTCCACCTTGGCTGAAGTTTTGGAAATTAGACCTCAACTAGATTGGATGGACTGTGACCAATGAACTGGCTCAATGTAAGGCAGCTTTGTATATTTATAATATATCAGGGACTGTAGCTCAGAGGTAGATTACACGATGTACAGTAAATGACCTCATATTCAATCTCTACCATTCCATACTTAAGTTTCATATAACTGGTGCTCAGAAAAATCCCTGTCTAAAATCTTGGAAAATTGCTGTGTAACAGGGCTTCCTCTAATCAAATAGGGCTACAATCACTTCAGCAAACTTAGAAGAAAATCCACTATTTGAAAATGTATTTGTTAAAGAAAAAATGCTATAACCAAAAGAATTTCAATTGCTACAGTGATTCAAAATGGTGGTTCAAACCTTCTTGCATGCCTTGTGTCTCAAACTAGTGGTCTCCTCTTTTCAGCAGGCTGATCCATCCTTCACTTCTAGACTGGTCAGATTTGTTCTCGTCATGTTTTGCTTTGTTTTGTTTTGTTTTGTTTTAGAGTGTGAGAACTAACACACTGTAGGTTGAGTCAGACAAATTATCTGATCCATTTGGCACTTCCATTACGTTTCCTCTCTTGCAATTTGGCCAATATTCATAAATAGCAGTGGCCTGGTCTACTTTGTTTTCATAATTCTGAGACACTGATAGAAGAGAAGATTTGTAGTTCAGGGTTGAACTCTGGGTGTACTTGGGACACTCTGAGCTTGGTTGGGGTTCTTTTTTTTTTGGAAGATATTTAATTATCAAGCTAGTGAACCTCATCAGTGCTAGTAACTGCATTGCAGAGTAGGCTTTGCAAACCCTACTCCCTTACTAGCACTGATGATATTATCCAGTTTGGTAATGAAAGGTCTGCAAGAAAACATCCAAGGTTGGAGAGCAGTAAGGATTCCCCGATTCTATGGGCATACATATGAGCAGCATGGGGGCCTAGTGGTGAAGACATTCACCTCTCATTAGGAAGGTTGAGAGTTCAACCTTATGTAGTGGCAGATGTTTCTCTTTCCTAGGGCCCAAAGGGAAAAAAAATCTGCTGTGAACTCTGTGGCATCAGGAAGGGCATGTAAATGCTCAGCAACGTCCAGTCACCCTGACTCTACCTCACATTAGGGGATCACAGGGTCATAAAAGGGAATTTTTATGCTATGGAAGTATGCATGTATAAATCAATGGGTGGGTTCCAGATGGGAAACTGGATTATCCCAATCACAAGAATGAAGGTTGGCTTCTTTTATAGATGAGTAGTGTGAACTGGACTCCCAGAATTCTGAATTCCTATCTCATGGCATTTTTGGACCCTTCCTCGCTTCTATTTTCAAAGGCCACAGCAAGCATCTGATGACAATAGAGAAAATCTGCTGAACTCAGTAGAATTTCCACGTACGTGAGCAATAGAATATACTTATGTTCTTTGGAGGTTGTTATAAGGATTAATTAATTAATGTTTGTACAGCACTCTGGATGTATAAAGTGCAGTAGAAGTGCTTAGCAATATTATTATTAAGTCCCTGTGCATCACTTATTTACTCTTAATATCTGAACAGAGTGTGGCTTTTGATTTTGTGAACTAATAGACCTAAGGAAGGGACAGAGGCATTGCTGTGGCTATGGATCCAGGCAAATGCTGGATGTTCCTTATAACTAGCAACAATAATAATCAGGTGAAGAACAAAGTACTAGTTTGCAAAAAATTGTGCCTCCTTGGAAGGTTTTTTTTTTCTTTTGCAAGTTTGCACTTTACAGTTCTACTGAGAAGAATGTTTCTCACTTAGACCAGGAAGATTTGCATGCTCAGGCAGTGAGTGTCACTACAGCCATAGTTGTGAGAATACAAGACACTACCAAGGGGACTGGTAGTAAGAGACTTCCCTTATGTCTATGGATGATGTGCATATGGTCTCTGTTATCTCTAACTTTTTTTTTTTTGGAAAGCAAAGTTAGGAAAAACCTTTACTTTTCACTCCCCAAATTATTAAAGGTACTCCTTGGCTTACAACAGTTTGTAGGAGTTGTGGTGCTGCAGTGGTTAGAATGCAGTATTGCAGGCTACTTCTGTTGACTGCCGATTACCGACTGCCAGCAGTTCGGCAGTTCAGGTCTCGCTGGCTCAAGGTTGACTCAGCCTTCCATCCTTCCGAGGTCAGTAAAACGAGGACCCAGATTGTTGGGGGCAAATATGCTGACTCTGTAAACCGCTTAGAGAGGGCTGTAAAACCCTGTGAAGCGGTATATAAATCTAGGTGCTATTGCAATTGCTATTTAGTGACTTTTCAAAGTCACAACTCCACTGAAAAAAGTGACTTATGACCATTTTTCACCTTTACTACCATTGCAGCGTCCCCATTGACATACGACAAAATTTGCACGCTTGGCAACTGACTCATATTTACGATGGTTGCTGGGCTCCAGGATCATGTGATCACCTTTTTGGACCTTCTGACAAGCAAAGTCAAGGGGGAAGCCAGATTCACTTAACGATTGTGTGACTAACTTAACAAGGGCAGTGATTCACTTAACAACTGTGGCAAGAAAGGTTGTAAAATGGGGCAAAACTCACTTCACAAATGACTCACTTCACAATAGAAATGTTGGCCTCCGTTGTGGATGTAAGTCGAGGGCTACCTGCATTGGTCAAAATAGACAATGCTAGGCTAGGTGGAAGAGCAAAAGCCAATTTCATATTTGATTCTGCCTCTCTGCCATCCTAGTACACCATAGTGGGCAGCAGAATCATTGTAAGAAGCTTAAAAAGGGGGCAGTATTTTTTCTATTCCAACTTCAAGTCATTCATAGAAAGAAGCATAATGTCCGCAGACCCAAGAGGAACCCATCTACTTCAGCTTTCTATTCACACAGTGGCCAGCCAGTCATCTTATTTCAGTCATTAACCAGCACAACAAAACAAAAGACTCATAATTGATTAGAGTGAAACAAGCCATAAAAGCCATTGGAACAACACAAGTACAACATTGTAAGCTAAGGTTTAAGAATGTGGGGCATAAAAACTAATACAGCAAAGTAGGCTACGGTTTTGATAAGCCTACCGGGATTGTTTTACAGAATTTATTATTGAATAATAGGTTAGTAGGGTTAATCAGATGCACTGGGGAAAACCCACAGGTCAGAAAAGAACAAACACCACAGTCAACACTCATTCAGGTGTCACAGCAACTGTTTTCCTCTGTCTCAAAATCGAAGCCTCCGTCACAACTCATTTTTGGTGATCAACTCAAAGGGTTTATTTATTTTATTTATTTTATTTTAATCCTATTTATATCCCGCCCTTCTCTGAAAACTCAGGGTGGCTTACAATTTAAAGCACAAATCAATAGCCTTCATTCTATGTATATGCCTGCTTATTAGGGCTTTCACACGCACACACCCCAAGCGGCATTATTACAAAGTCAGCTTAATTGCCCCCAACAATCTGGGTCCTCATTTTACCTACCTGGGAAGGATGGAAGGCTGAGTCAACCTTGAGCCTGGTGGGATGTGAACCTGCACTAATTGCAGGCAGCTGGTGTTACTTAAGGAGGCATTAGCCCACTGCTCCACCAAGGCTCTTTAAAATCTGGGCTCCACCCGCTGGGTTTAGCAGAGCCCTAAAATGGGTGTCTGTACCACCATGGATTTTTCCATAGGCATCGCTTATCCTCTGATTCCAGATCCCTCAACATTTTAGACTACCTTTGAATCAAGGTTCTAGGAATGCTTTGCTTGATCAGTGCTGCACTGAACTGATTTTCTCTGTTTTTTGAGATTCAGGAGTGATGCCCTGACTTCAGTGGGCAATAAGGCGCCAAATTCTGCCTACAGAAATGAGAAAAGAGACCTTCAGGATTCAGAGAGACGGCCTTTCTTTACTACAACGTGGCAAAGTTTTTATCATTCCAAATTATCGATATTTCGAATGGTGATATTTTATCTTTGGGCTTTCTGTGCAACCTTTTCTTCTTCCTAGACATGCCTCCGCGTTTCATCTTAAAGAGGCACTTATCGTAAACAAATGCTTGGAGACTCTTTCTGTTCTTTGTGGTCCATGTGAGGTTTTGGCATCCATCTAGATGCTTTCTCCCCTTGCTGTCCAAAATTCCTTCATCTCCTTCTTGCTTTAATGCTCCAGTCTACTGTTGTGAAAATACTCTGGCTGTGGCAATTAGGATTAAGCTGCCCATTCAGAAATGGCCAACTTCTCCATCGCTGCAGGCTCTGCCCGTTTCCAAAGGTTTTTATTTTTTACTTTCCCCTGGACTTCTGAGGCATGTACGGATTGATCGCCCACAGCAGTCAAGAGAAGAAGCAGGTCAGACCATTGTAACTCACCTGAATGCTAGCTGAGCCGGGTGAAAGGATGCTCTTTACGTTTTTTCTTATTCCCACCAACTCTAAGCGTGTGCTTGGGAAGCAGCTGGGGTCTAGCCCTAGGTAACACGTAGGAGTGTTGTGGCTGCCAAATGGTGCCCAGACACAGTGCGAATGTAAGCAATTAGCAGAGGCTACCCTCCTGTAGTTTGATTCACTTGGTGTGTGCCCTGCACATTTTTTGCAGCTGTGACTCAAAACTGGGAGTCTCCTTGTGGCCCATAGACAGCTGCTTCAATGGGAAGCCAAGAGGAAGCTCTTTTACTACAGAGCCAGATGCAGCTGGGCTAAGCTTTTCTCAGCTGGAATGCCCCCCCTTTTTTTTACATATCTTGCTCCAGCTTTTTGCAAAAAGAGAAGAAACAAAGAACAATGCATCCGAAACCCTTTCTGCTAATACCTCAGCACACCCAGAGCTTCAGACACAAAGACCTCTTTAACTCGTGTCCCTGTACGTCGATGACATTAGCAACTGATGCAGCCTCTCTGCTTCTAATATTCTTCAGTAAATTCCAAGATATTCAAAGAGACCTAATCGAATATATATTATAGATTTTCTCCTTTGAACTGTATTTGACATTTCAGAAAGCCATTAGGCTGAATTGAAGGTCCAAGTCTGCCAAACAAATATTTGCAAATAGGAATTGAAATATAAATATCAGATTCACAGGTCAAGATTTGATTCTGTCGTTGGCATTTGAGTCTCTCTACTTAAGGTCAAACTGGGGCTTACTGTTTACTTGTGAGTAAGCCACACTGCCGTGAGAGTTCAAATCCCAAGTAAATATGCAGAAGATTGCAGCCTTACACATATTTCAAAGAATAAATAATAGTAAACTTTCAATCAGGACTTGCCTACAGATAGTCCTTGACTTACAACCATTCATTTAGGGACTGTTGGAAATTACAGCGGCACTCAATAAAGTTACTTATGACTGGTCCTCACACTTATGAGCGCATGAACAAAGTTTGGGTGATTGAAAGTTGGCATGTATTTAAAACAGCATCTTTAAGGTCATGTGGTCACCATTTGTGACTTTCCCAGCCAGCTTCTGACAAGTGAAGTCAGTGGGGGAAGCTGGATTTGCTTACTAACCAAGTGATTCCTTAACAAATGCATAACAACGAAGGTAAAAAAAAAACACATGAAATCGGGTGTGACTCATTCAATAACCTTGTTTAACAACAGAAATTTTGGTCCCCATGGTGATTGTAAGTCAAGGACTACCTGGGATCTTTAGTTTGGGTTAATTCTATACTTTGGAGTTTCATCAGTAAGAAATATTTTATAATTGGAGAATGTGTATGTTCCAGTGATTTTAGTCACAGTGATCTGTAGTTGAAGATAATAGGCATAGCTAATGGATAATATTTGCTCTTCACGTGATTGTCCCCAAAGTAGCTAGTATGGGCAGGGTCAAAATGTGACTATTTTTGCAGCTTGGGGTGGGGTTAGGGGGAATTTAGGGTCCCAGGGGACGTCATAAAGTATTTGTAGAACATGTAAATATAACTACTTGATTTGGGAACTAAGAATGTAAACCCTGCAAATTAGCCTGAAAGTTATCCCTGCTATGTTGTTTGGAATGATACATACAGTATGTAAGTATGCATGTAAGCATTCTCATAGCTTGAGATACATCCATCCTGGTTGTAGAGCGAATTGAGAAATGAACACAAAAGGGATTGAAGATAAAATACATCACCAAGGAGAACATATGAGTTTAAGAAGGCCAGATGCAACCAAAATGTAGGAAGTCATCCAGAAGATTGGTGGTCATCTGACCAGTGGAAGAGACAATTGGAAAATACTTTTTTTCCCTCCATACAGAGGGCAACACAACTGCTTTCTTTTATCTTCTTTTGCTCGAAATCCCCCTCCTGCACAATTTCAGATTGTGATTCGAATTCAGATTACCCCAAATCAGTTTTCCTAACTAATAGAGGTTTATCTGCATGCAGATTCTTCTTAGTCTACGTGCATAGCCAGACCCCCAGGTTATGTTGGACATTTGAACAGGGAGTAGCATTTCTTACTATTTCCTTCTTCCTTTTTCTAATGGGTTCAGGAATCCCATGGACAGGCTGTCCTCTGGAGATAGTTATTTGCCATAACCAATGGACTTCAACTTGCTTTACAATAGGAATCTCCCATGGCATGAGAAGAAAGAGTCTGCCTCTAGGGGAGTTTACTTAGTGTCGATGCTCCTTTTTTGTTTTGAACATGAGTGATGCTGTTTGTATCTTGTGTTTCCCTTCACACCTCCCCCCTTCCCCTTTGTAGGTATGTAATATTAGAATGAGTCAAACAATGATTAGATTGTGGACTTAATGGTGTGGTTCCATGGCTAATGAAAGATGCAAACTTGAAATAGTAGCCATAGCACCTAGAGTTATATACTGCCCCATAGTGCTTTACAGTGTTCTCTGAGCAGTTTACAAATGTTAGCATATTTGCCCCCAACCATCTGGGTCCTCATTTTACAGACCTTGGAAGGATGGAAGGCTGAGTCAACTTTGAGCCCTGTCAGGATTGAACTCCAGGCTGTGGGCAGAATTTGCCTGTAGTACTGCATTTCAACCACTGTGCCACCACTCAGGAAATTTCTCCTGAGGAGGAATTTCCTGACTCTGATGACAATTAAGCAGGGGAGCAGCTATTTTTCTGAAGAAAACTGCAACTCCTACATCTCTGTAGGTTTTCAAGAAAATTGAACAACCATTTGTTCAGAATCGTACATAATATGTGTTCAGCCTTTAGAAATAGACCACGTCCAGAAACAGACATGACAACAGTTCCAAGAATATTATTTTATTGTTACCAGATATAATAACAGAATCATGAAAATAGGACAGAATTTACCTCTGCTCCCTCTTACGCTGACCTGAATCAAGGTGGTATTATTTTGAGGGGGGTTTTTTCCTCACATTTTCTTCTTCCTCAGAATTGAGGTTTTTTTTAATATCGTTCTCCTACTTGTTCCTGATATCTTCACATTCCTCTATAAAATGCCATTGAGCTGGATGCATTTAATCTTGTGGAGTCATGGGTTTAAGAAGACTTATCCACAAATGTAAACTATCTCGGTTCTTCGGATGTCCAACTTCAGCTTCTTTTAGATACCTATAACAGCATATCAGGACTCTACTTACTTCTGTTTTGCAGGGTTATAAACCGAAAATATATTAAGATAGTTTTTATACTAGAAAAGATAGGGGCATTATGAGGACAAATTTGTTAGCACTTGGAGTTCAATAGACAGAAGTGCAAATCATTGTTATTTTCTCTCTCTTTATACATTTTTAAATAGAACATGATAATCATCTTTATGAATGCTACATTATTTATAAGGGTCATTGATGTTTGAGACATTTTTGAGCCAACACCCTCATTGGTAAATAGACTTTTAGTATCCAATATAAGACACCCAAACACATCTCTTTTCAAAAGTCAGTGGGGGGTGCCATTTATTCCAAATGTAATGAGTCAATGTGCAAGAAAGGGTGGGTAGTCATAAAATTGCATCCCAGCTTGATCTTACAGTCTGGATTGGCAAGGTAAGCAGGCATTTAACAGTCCCAGACCACAAAATGTAAAAAAAGAAACCCCAACAACAGTAAATGTTGATAAAGATGCAGGCGTGCTAGTAAGAACTTGAATTGCTGTGAGCCTTCCAAAAGTTACCAGCAGTTGGTCTGTGGAATTTTGTAAATGCTTCTGTTTTAATAGGACCCTACATTTAGAGATGTAATGCCTTGGATGCAAATGTGTACCAACTGCCCATTCAGCCTTTAACAAATGGAGCCTGAACATGTGAATGTCTGCTGCATTAGAAAGCTTGATGTGTGATGTCGTATGAGGTTATAGATAACCAGTATGCCTCCAGTCCTTGAATTAGGCTCTGGTGTCCTGGGCTGCCTTGACAGAGGGAAAGAATCAAGATCACGTGAAGGGTTAGTACTGCTTTATAATGCCTTGGTAAAATCACACTTGGAATACTGCATCCAGTTTTGATCTCCACAATATAAAAACTTGTTGAGACTCTGGAAAGAGAGAACAGAAGAGCAACAAAGATTATTAGGGGTCTGGAGGCTAAAACATATGAAGAACAGTTGCAGGAATTGGGCGTGTCTAATCTAGTGAAAAGGGACGCGGTGGCTCAGTGGGTTAGGACGCTGAGCTTGTCGATCAGAAGGTCGGCAGTTTGGCGGGTCGAATCCCGAGTGCCGCGTAACAGAGTGAGCGCCTGTTACTCATCCCAGCTTCTGCCAACCTAGCAGTTCGAAAGCACGTAAAAAATGCAAGTAGAAAAATAGGGACCACTCCGGTGGGAAGGTAACAGCGTTCCGTGCGCCTTTGGCGTCTAGTCATGCCAGCCACATGACCACGGAGACGTCCTCGGACAAGCGCTGGCTCTTCAGCTTTGAAACGGAGATGAGCAGCGGCCCCTAGAGTCAGAAACGACTAGCACGCATGTGCGGGGGAACCTTTACCTTAATCTAGTGAAAAGAAGGACTAGGGGTGACATGATAGCAGTCCTCCAATTTCTCAGGGGCTGCCCCAAAGAAGAGGGAGTCAAGCTATTCTCCAAAGCACCAGAAGGCAGGACAGGAAGCAATGGATGGAAAACAAATCAAGGAGAGAAGCAACCTGGAACTATGGGGGAAACGTCCTGACCATTAGAACAATTAACCAGTGGGTGCTCCTTCACTGGAGGTTTTTAAGAAGATATTGGACAGCCATTTGTCTGAAATGGTACAGGTTCTTCTGCCTGTATAGGGGGTTGGAGTAGAAGATCTCCAAGGTCCTTCCAGCACTGTCATGTTCTGCTCTGTCTCTAGACTTAAGAGCAAATTGTGAAAGGGTCTTTTATTTCTGTCTTGTTTTGCATTCCATTCATTTTTTGGAAAATCTGCCAGTGTTAGCTAATGCCTTTCCATTTTTCTAGAGGCAAAGTCAAGGGTATGTTTTGTTTACATACCTTATTTCCAGGTCTCATCGCCTTTTCTGGAGATGAGTATTTATTTATGGATGTTGCTCCTATGATACCAGTATTAGAAATGGAGCATCTAAAAATATCTTGGAATTTGAAAAAAATAAACACCAATATTTTGTACATTTTCATTTACTCGATGGAAGACCAGCAGCTTTAGCCTCCTGCTTGAATCAGGTATCAATACTACACCATTCTTCTTACACAGGGGCCTTCAAATGTGGCCGTTTGATGACTTGTGGACTTCAACTCCCAGAATTCCTCAGCCAGCGTGCCTGGCTGAGGAACTCTGGGAGTTGAAGTCCACAAGTCATCAAAGGGCCAAGTTTGAAGACCCCTGTCTTAAACCTAACAAACAAAATGGAGGCTAGCTGAGGAATTCTGGGAGTTGAAGTCCACAAGTCATCAAAGGGCCAGGTTTGAAGACCCCTGTTTTAAACCTAACAAACAAAATGGAGGCTGGCTGAGGAATTCTGGGAGTTGAAGTCCACAAGTCATCAAAGGGCCAAGTTTGAAGACCCCTGTCTTAAACCTAACAAACAAAATGGAGGCTGGCTGAGGAATTCTGGGAGTTGAAGTCCACAAGTCATCAAAGGGCCAGGTTTGAAGACCCCTGTTCTTACATTTCAATTTGCAGTCCAGGTAAACTCATCTGTTGTAGCTGAGCAACTCTGCTTGGCTCCTGCGAAGTTAGCTAACATCCTGGCAAGTTTGTGCTTAATGGCTGGGGTGAGGATCAAGCTGTTTTTCAGTTGCAGGAGTGTTCACAGTTTAACTTCAAATTAGCTGTTTCCCTTCACACTTGTTCAACGTGGCAGCTTTTAGGGTTGTTTTTTTTTTGCCCCTTTTCAGAAGCTCCCTTTGCTCCCTTTATCTTGCTTGATTTCCGAGATAAAAGTAGGAATTAAAAAAAAAGAAAAGGAAGAACAGGAGAAAACTGCAAGTGAACAAACAATGCTATCACAGCACTTTAAAATAACCAAATATGCGTTTCTCCCTCCTCCTTCCTTTGCATTCTAAGGAGTATAGAAGGCAGTTTGGGAAGATGAGAGAAAAACAAAACTCTATTGGTGTTTTCCCATCAACAGGTATATGTGATGTTAAAGGTGGAAGGGAAAGAACAAACACCCTTAAAAACATTGGGCTGCTATTTTTGTCCTTCAGTTCTTTATGACAACTTATTTGTACTTAAAGGAATTTTTTTCCAAAGAGTGAAGAAGCATCATTAAATAAAGACTGTGAAATGTGCAATATGGCTTATTTATTTAAATGTTAATTGGTCCAACGAACACTTCTAATTAGCTCTATATTTGCTTAGCAAAAAGTTTTACAAATTCCAATTGTGAAAAAAGCAGCTATTTTGAGCTGGTAAGCATGTTGCAGCATCAGCTATGATTTTTCTATAGTTCTCAGCCCTTGAAGGCACAATTTAATTTTTCATGTATGCATACTAGCAACGGTAAACACTTGCGAGTGTAAAGAACCTTCTTTAATTAGCAGCACAACAATTAAAGGATTCACAAACTAAATTGAACCCTGTCTCTGTGCTTACTAGCTGAATTCTACCACCTGTCACAACAGCACTTTGTTCAATCTGTTATGCAAAATCATTATAGCAATATAGCTGAGGAAAAAAAAGAGAGAAAGAAAACAGCAATTATTTCTTACTTTTCTCTTGAATGGGTTATTTTGGGTTAGATTCATGTCAGGTTCATTGAAGCTAACCTTTTGAAATCTGTAACGGCATAATTCTTCTATGGCAGCCTTAGAGTTCCTAGATCACTATTTCATTTTACCCTTTCAAGAGAAGATAAGGCACGTGATATAAGGTACTTTTCTGTGATCATTTGGGAAAAGTATGTGTGTGTATCTGGGGCTGGGGGAATAATCCAAATCCTTTAATTTTTGCAGCAGACTGCTATTCTTTTTTCTTCTGGCACAGCCAGGAAGCCCCAAAATCTAAAAATACAACAGCTTCCTTTATTATTAAACTCATTAAATGATGTTGCAAAACAGCACTTGCAGGAGTTTGGTTTTTGGTTTTCCGGATTTCCTACAAACCTCTCTTTCTTTCTTTCTTTCTTTCTTTCTTTCTTTCTTTCTTTCTTTCTTTCTTTCTTTCTTTCTTTCTTTCTTTCTTTCTTTCTTTCTTTCTTTCTTTCTGAAACAGTGTGGGTTAAATTCTTACAGCTTAGGCAAAGCATCAAAGCATCAATTGTGGAATCATCTGTTCTAGTCTAATAGAATAGCCTCAGCTATTCTGACTGATAGGGAGAAAAGGGCAGGGAAGGTCCTGTGTGCGTGCGTGTGTGTGTGTGTGTGTGTGTGTGTAAAAACTGGAAGTTTTTAAGAAGAGATTGGACAGCCATTTGTCTGAAATGGTATAGGGTTTCCTGCCTGAGCAGGGGGTTGCACTAGATGATCTCCAAGATCCCTTCCAACTTTATTGTTGTTGTTGTTGTTGTTATTATTATTATTATTATTATTTAGCTAGTCCTCTATTTATAGCCACTTTTGTGACTGGAACTTCTGTCACTATGTGATATAATCACTAGGGGAGTTACATCTGATTTTACCACCATTTTTTTGCAAGGCTTGTTGAGCAAATCAGGCTTCTTGCATTGACTTTGCTTGTTGGAAGGTTTCCCGCTGGGAAAGTTGCAAATGGTGAATCCTGTAAATTTGGGACACTGCAACCATTGTAAAGGCACACTGGTTGCCAAACATTCAAATTTTAAACATGTGACTGCAGGGAATGCCTTGACAGTCATAAGCGCAAGGATCAGATAAAGTCATAAGTAACTTCAAATGGTCTTTAAACAAATGGTCGTAAGTCAAGGATGACCTGTACCCATGAGCTTGAACAGATATAATGTTGAGTGGGAATGCATAGATCCAGAATTGTGACACTCCCCAGACTTCATCCTCCCCTTGCAGCGTTTTTTTTTAATCTATGGGATACATTGGAAACCTTAAGTTGCTAGCTGCTTACAGATTTTCAGAATATCTGTCCGATTGATCTGTGGGTGCAAACATGTAACTTTTAAATATCTTTTCATATTGTCACTGTGTGGGAGAGCAGCCTTGCTTAGAAAAATTGCAGGCACCTGTGCTGCCTTCCTTCCTCCTCCCATTTTGAGACTTTTCCCCAGCACAGCAGTAGAGTTGGCAACGAGGCTGCAACTTTGACACCCTGTCGGAGGAGATGGGTGGAGAAGAGATAAGATCCAGGTTTTGTCGTCTCTGCAGCCACCAGCAAACGGAGAAAAGCAGTCAAAGAAAAGATGACATTTTCCCTTCAAATGGAGTGGATGGTCAGAAAAAAAGTAATACAGAGGAACAGCAAAGCACAGTACAGTGTTGAAAACTGCAAAGTATTCTCTCTGGAGAGAGAGAGAGAGAGAGAGAGAGAGAGAGAGAGAGAGAGAGAGAGAGAGTGTAGCACGGATGATGATGTTACTTGGTTGGGATAACATCTGCAAGCAAAAAACCCCAAAACATTACTAATAACACTATACAGCCCAGTGTAATAATAGTGGAGAGGAAGTGTAATAGTATTAGAAGAATAGTTATACTATATAGTATGAGGAAATATTGTTATAGCAATAGTAATAATCACAGTAGCAGAAATGCAGGATTTATAAAGGTATATTTCCTTTAAAAGGTGAACCAAAAATCAATCTGCTTTAAGGATAACATGTCATATGAACAGCTTCCCTGAACGCAGTTAAAGAATTTGTTCTTGAGTGAGAGGAACACACAATATGGGTGTTTCATAATTGGGGGGGAGGGGTTTACAAATGAATAGGTCCGATTATTCCGTGCTGCAATTTTAAGTTGTCCAATATTTTTAGATACTTGTCCCTTTGCATCATTTTGCGAAAATGTGCGGGTACAACGAGGCCCTTTGAAAGCCTGACATATTCTCTGTAAAAATGAAAAAAATAAAAATAAAATAAAAATAAAATAAAAGCCAAAGGGCTGACGTTGTGGAAGAATGTATGTTTTATGCTCTCCTTTAGCTGAAAGCTGGAAGGGAAGCTGCCACAGATAGCACAGACTTGTAAAATTCTTAGATAATTTGGCACTGCAAAACAAGAAACAGAGACGTGCCAAATGTTTCTTGAATGCACTTTTTCAGCCCTCTGTCAAAATATCTTGAGTTCTATAGCAACTATGGATAGCATCCACAGAACAGATACATTTAAAGATAGCTTACGATAACGTAGCTCAGCACACTTCCACATGCGTTTAGCAGTCTTGGAGGCAAGGAAACTGTTTTCAACATGACTGCACAAGCTGATTGGGATGATTATAATGGGGCTGGCTTTCACCTTTGCACCTTTGTTCATTTCTTTGTACCTAACCCTGGATGAAAATACCACAGAATTTAAATAATAAACTCTGTTATCTAAGCAATGCAATCAGCATCCTGTTCCTTCCCACTTATTACCATATCTATTTTTCTTGGAGTCATTCTATGGGAAAATGGGGGACTGTGTACTGCTCTATATGTTAGGAATGCAGAAAGCCATGCTGGTTGACAATGGGAGTTTTAGTCCCAACATGAGTAGAGGGGTCAGATATGGCTTTTATAGTGAATTGTCCAATGGTATACATAAGTAATCCTACTTGTAGCAATGTTACCAAAGACAGTTTGAAGTTCCTGCAGAATCTGGGCACTATTTTCTGCCTTGAATCACTGAACTGCTGAATACGAATTGATGGAAGAGAATATTTATAGCTCCTGTTGAAATGTGAGGTCCTTGGTGCTTTCTGAGCTTGGCTGTTTTCTTGCAGATGTTTCATTACTAAACCAGGTAACATCATCACTGCTAGGAAGGAGTATGGTTTGTGGAGGGGAGGAGGAGGAGGAGGATTATCCTTGGTACTCTTTCGGCTTGGTTGTTTTCTTGCAGACATTTCATCACCAAACTAGATAACATCTTCAGTGTTAGAAGGGAGTGGGATTTGTTGTCTTTTTATATATTAATGGCTTAAAAGGTAAAGGTAAAGTTTCCCCCGCACATGCGTGCTAGTCGTTTCTGACTCTAGGGGCTGGTGCTCATCTCCGTTTCAAAGCCGAAGAGCCAGCGCTTGTCCGAGGACGTCTCCGTGGTCATGTGGCCGGCATGACTAGATGCCAAAAGCACATGGAACGCTGTTACCTTCCCACCGTAGTGGTCCCTATTTTTCTACTTGCATTTTTACGTGCTTTCGAACTGCTAGGTTGGCAGAAGCTGGGACGAGTAACAGGCGCTCACTCTGTTATGCAGCACTCGGGATTCGACCCGCCAAACTGCCGACCTTCCGATCAGTTACTCAAATATGAGGATCATTTTTGAATAACCAAGGGATTCATATTCAGATCACATCCTTGAGTCTGGGTTCTCCAGAACTAACTAAGCCTTTTTCACTCATCCTCAAGTTGATTAGGCAATTTCTGTTTTCATGAAAAGAATTAAAAAACAATATGTGGGAATCAAGAATGTCGTCTTAAGGTGATGTCAGACCAGTTGTCCACTAGTTCAAGGTTATCTACTGTATGTTTGTTGAGAAAGTCACTTTGGCATTCTTCTCCTAACCCCTTTGGTGAACTTTGGGATTGATCTTGGGGCTTTGGCATACAAAGCATAGATTGTACATGCAAATCATTATCTATCTATCTATCTATCTATCTATCTATCTATCTATCTATCTATCTATCTATCTATCTCATAAAGAGACAAACAGTACAAGTAAAAGATCTTACAAATGCTTGTAACATTTTTTCCTGGGTTCTGATCACATCTGCCCTAGCTTCTTCTCACAACAGCATACTTCTGCATGTTTAATTGGCCTTTGATAGAGACCCTTGTTCTGTTTCTCTTTGAACATGCCATCAGCCGGTGGAAACGAAGCCATCTCTCTTGATTTTTTCTCACAAACAGAGGCTTTTCTGCCTTTATGTCTCTGGTGCTGACAATCACTTTCTTCACAGCAATGCAAATCTTTATAAACATTACCCTGGAACAAACAGTGTCAAAATCTCTATTCCAATTTCCTAAAATTCTCCTTCTCTTGTGCTTCAAGATTTATTATTGACTGGGAGTTGTACTTGGTATGAAACTAGTATTAGCTCATTTTATCACTGTTAGGTTATCCCACTTCGATATGAACCTTTTGCTTTCTTTCCGCCCCCTCCACCCCAGACTTCCCATCTGATCATCTTTTGAAAGAGATGATTATACAATGAAAGACTGGATACTTGTCTGCATACCATTGCCAATTCACAATGGGAAAGCCCACCCACCCACCCCCGCCTCCAATTTCACTGAAATATTTCTTTGGGGAGGGGAGAAAGTTATTTTCCATTTCTTTGAATGAGAATGGTAACCACCCCCAAAAATATAAATTAGATTTTAAGCCTCCTAACAGTTCGTGTCTTGCTTTAGAACATTTTTCAGAATGCCAAAAAAACAAACAAAAAAAAACACGGACCAGTTGTTCTTTTTCCTCGTTCTTTTTTTAACCATGTTATAACTTCGGACAAATGGGCAAGAATTTTTGTCTTTGTTGTGATGGAGCTCCAGATCGGATCTTTTGATTTACTGTCTCCATCGCTCTTTCTGTGATGCCTGTCCTAAAAAGCAGTTTGGACAGAGACTCAGAGTTTTAGAAACAAGGTGTAGTTTCACCATATAGGACCGTGGTGGAGAACCTATGGCACGGGTGCTGAAGGTGGCACACAGAGCCCTCGCCCCAGTCCTAGGCCTTCAGCTGGGTTTTAGGCTGTAGGCCTCCGCCGCTGTGTGCCAAAAAAAAAAAGGTTCAATCAATCAATCAATTTCAACTTCTCGTGGGAAAAAAAAAGATCTTGCAAAGTTAGAATTGATCGATTGAACTTTTTACTCCCACCCAGTCTGCTGTTACCATTGCAGCCACGCCCACCCAATGGGCCACGCCCACCCAATGGGCCATGCCCACCCGACATCCGATGATACATAAGTGGGTTCTGGGTTGCAGTTTGGGCACTCGGTCTCTAAAAGGTTAGCCATCACTGGTATAGGAGGTAGTTCACCACTGGGTTGCAGTTTGGGCACTCGGTCTCTAAAAGGTTAGCCATCACTGGTATAGGAGGTAGTTCACCACTGGAGAGCATAAATGTTATGCTAGCAAGGCTACATCACTTTATTGCCATACGCTTAGCAGGATAAGGTCTTAGAACCTAACCTTTCTTTTTCTGAATGTACATAACTGATAATTACACTAGAGGTGCCAAGAGTGGTAATTTATTGGAGAAAGTTTGTTTGGGTCGGTCACTATGTTGAAATGAATGAAAGAATGAACCTTTATTGTTAAAGTACAACCATGTATACATTGAGATTGGCTGAGCCTCCCTTCATGCCCCCCCACACAACTCACAATGACAACAAACCCACCATCTTGTTACACCATGTGAGCTAATTGCACAACACACCAGCCTCGCAAGTCAATCATACATAAAATTATTTCCCGTTCAAGAGCCTGACAGCCCATGGATAAAAGCTGTTCTTCAGCCTGTTGGTACGGTTGGCTATATTCCTGTATCTCCTACCCGATGATAGGAGAGTAAAGAGGTACCGACCAGGGTGTGAGTCGCCCCTGAGAATTTTCCTCACTCTTCCAAGGCAGTGAGCCCTGGCGAGGTCATCCAGTGGTGTCAGGGGACAGCCCACAATGTCTTGTGCTGTGCTCACCACCCTCTGTAATACTTTCTTATCCGCGGCTGTCAGGCCAGCATACCAAACCACAATACAGTGCGAGAGGATGCTCTCTATAGTAGACCGGTAAAAGAAGGTCCTTGTTCTACCCTGTTCTTCCGCAAGACCCTGAGGAAGTAGAGTCTCTGTTGGGTCCTTCTGGCCACCTGGGTTGTATTAACTTTCCAGGTAAGATCTTCACAGAAAACAGGAAACAGGAGAGATTGGTATACCTAATTATTAAGATACTGTAATTGGTTGCAGAGTTAGCCAGATATTTAGAGTGGATTTGGCATTTTTGTCTACCTGTGAAATCTTTTCCAAGGACTTATGTAGACAGATGTTTAAGAGAACCTGTCACATAACAAACCAGATTTAACAATTATCAATAAGAAAGACAAAAGGGCTGAATTAAGGATACGGCAGTACTTGGAGACAGCCGAATAGAAGAGAAAGAACTGGGGGGTGGGGGAATCACAAAATACAAAATGCATATAGAATGAGTGTGGCAAAAGAAAGCAAAGACATTAAATAGTGATAAGTGCCTTGGGTGCAATCCCAAAACATCTGGAGCACCACTTAAACACCATTGGCATTGACGGAATCCCCATCAGTCAGTTGCAAAAGGCAGCTGTACATGAAACAGTTTTCACCTTACGAGGATATTTTGAATACCATCAAATAAGAACATCTCCCTGTCCCAAGTCCTTCATGTTGTGTACATAATTATTTTGTTTGCAAACCTATACTACAGACTTGTCAATGAGCTTTCTCCCTTTGGTGAAGTTTGCAGAAAGGAAATAGGTGCCTAAGGGTTTTTTCCCCCCCTTTAGAAGTAGATGGATGGATGGATGGATGGACAGATGGACGGATGGACAGACACATATTTCATGGATGTTTGTGCCTACATTTCCCCCCACCTTCTCCCTCAATCCATCTACATCCTGACATCATTATCTCTTACAGCATCCCTTTTCCATTCCTGCTTTTGAAAGGTGGGGTTTTGAACCTTGGAATTCTGAAACAATTCATTTCTGAAAAGGATATTTATACACAACCACAGAACATCTGCAAGGAAGGCACAAATGAAGAATGATTTTTGGAGGTAAGGAAAGCTGCTTGTCCTTTGATCTTGGGCTGAAACTGAACGCCTCTTGAGAATCCCTTCTTCCTAATGAAAAGAGAGGCATGTCCCTCCCACCTTTAGGGTCAAAACAGATGTGCCGTTCTGCATTTGCCAGCTTATCTCCTTGCAAATAAAACAGTTGTGAAGTGGGAGATCCACAAGCAGACCTCCTGGCATAAATTGATAAAAAAAATAAAGCCGCTGCAGAGGATTGCAACTTGAATTGATGGTGACGGCCCTGGAAAGAGAAGCTTTAATCTTTGTGTCCTTGCTTATCTCGCTTGTCCTACTGTATAGAAAAGATCATCACAATACAGTTCCTTGTCCTTTTCTTGGAACACGTTTGAGGCACAGTCTTTTTAAAGTCAAATGCTACATGTAGAACTTAAGGAACATGTAAGGAGATTCATGAGAATGGAACAATGGGACAGAAGGATCTGGTCAAAGCAGAATTGTCATACTACAATGAAATCCTACTTCAACCTTTCCAACGGGCTAAACATGTTTAGAAGGGATAATAGGGGTGCAAACTAATGGTGGGAATCTTACATAAATCCCACCATTGACACTTGCCCTCTGCTCAGCTCCCTTTTTAAAAAAAGAGCACTAAGTATGGTGTCATCAGAAGTGCCCTGGACAGATGCTAAGCCTGGGGGTAGTTATGCATCAGGCTAGAAACTAGGAGACTGTGAGTTCTAGTCCTGCCTTAGGCACAAAGCAAGCTGGGTGACCTTGAGCTAGTCAATCTCTTTCAGCTGTAGGAAGAAGGAGTGACCTGGCCACTTGAAAATGTGGCCTAGAAAACTGTAGGGAATCATCCAGCTAGTTGTCAGGAGTCAAGACACCCATCTGAAATTGCTAAAGTCCTAGAACCACTGTTGAACATTCAGGTTTTT
Organism: Vipera ursinii; assembly: GCF_947247035.1. NCBI lineage: Eukaryota > Metazoa > Chordata > Lepidosauria > Squamata > Viperidae > Vipera > Vipera ursinii. The sequence goes on along the minus strand of NC_139520.1, from coordinate 15,402,898 downwards.
TTTAAGTATGCAGTGTTCTTCTGAAAACAAAGAAGTCTTTTTTTTTTATCTAATTACGAATGTCATGTAAACATACTTCTTTAGAACATACAAAGATTTATTAAGATTTAGCCCTCATTATTATCACATACACATATACCTACAAGGACCTCAAATTAGATATACCATCAGCGTTTTTTCCCCCCAGCATGTTGTAGAGCATCACCTTCAGATTTGTTTATAAAAAGCATTGCTTTGTCCTTTGAAACACAGCTATTTATTCCACTGACACCTACTACCGAGAGAGATAATCCACAACAGGCATTGTTACTGTCAAACCTGGCCAACAAGCAGCTTGTGACTCAACCCAACAGATGTTTCAACAGTTGAGGTCAAAGGGAATTTATGGACTTTGCAAGTTCTGCTCTTTTTGTTGTGGGACGAATGCCAAAATTCTCAACACCAGGTATAAGCATTTGACCTAAGCAGTAGTAGGAGCAAGGGAACAAAGACCCTGAGGAGATTGTAGAGCCAAAATGTTATTTTGTTGAACTGGCAAGAATCTAAGACACCTAAATCTGACTGTAGTGTATGTTTGCAGTTTAGGAATGTTTGTGTACCTATTTGATGGTTTATATCAGTGCTGATGTTCCTGAGAGTTAATACTGCAAACAAAATATCATTGGTTTCAATATCCAACCAGCTTCTCAGCTTTGTTGCCTTTGTGAATTTTACATTATACCTAACAGTAGAAGATAATGTTTGTAGATCGAGGTTTGAACTATGAGGTCCTTGGTGCTCTCTGAATTTGGTGGGTTTTTTTTTGCAGATGTTTCTTTACACAGCTCGGAAACATCTTCAGGGCTAGAATGTCTTTAGTGTCTGAAGAAAGTTTAGCAAGGTGGAACCAGCCTAATCTCTGGAGGGATTCTGTTCCACCACAGAGAAGGCATCACTCTAGGATTCAGCAATATGACATTGTTTAATGAATGGAATTAACTATACGAGAAACATATAATTCCACAAAATCAACTATTTTCAATTAAAGCAAATGGTTTTCCTAGGAACAGATGGCCGACTTGAACATTCTGAGTTACACAAAAGAAAAAAAGTTGACATTGAGTTTCGCTGATTAGATACGTTTGTGGTTATAGAAATGGTTGCACATATTAGTATGCAAAAGTTGAGATGGATGTTATATCTCAGCTAGGACAAGCTGAGATGTGATGTTACTATCGTATTCGACTGCACTACAAAAAGAGCTGGAAGTCAATATCTTTCTTTACTTCCTCCCCCCCCTTTACCTTACACTTCTTTCTCTTCCCTTTTTCCTCTCCCATTTTTTATTTTTTATTTTTTATTTTTTATATCCCGCCCTTCTCCGAAGACTCAGGGCGCCTTACAAGCTTAGCAGTAGCCTTCATTCTATGTATATGCCTGCTTGTTAGGGCTTTCACACACACCCCAAGCGGCATTATTACAAAGTCAGCTTAATTGCCCCCAACAATCTGGGTCCTCATTTTACCTACCTCGGAAGGATGGAAGGCTGAGTCAACCTTGAGTCTGGTGGGACTCGAACCTGCACTAATTGCAGGCAGCTGGTGTTACTTAAGGAGGCATCAGCCCACTGCTCCTGCTACTTTGACTTTCTTTCGCATTTTATGTTTTGATAAACTTGATAAAACTATTATAGAAAAAGTGAAAGGCAATCGCATTATTGTTTGGACATTTATTATCTGTTAATTCCAGCTTTAATTCCAGCTTTAATTCAATGACTGCTTCAAATCACTTCTAAGTTAGATTTTGATGATGCTAGTGCAATCACAACTGTGCTTAGTATTTTTCACTGATCGTTTTTTTTTAAAAGACAACTTTAAGAGGAGTTTGCTGTTCAAGAGTAATGTTTTTTTTATGGACTAAACTCTTCCTGAACTTATCTATTGCTTACTTTCAACTATGTATGCAGTGCCATATTGTTGGTAATTGAGATATTCTTATGAGATATGGAATACTAAGCATGTTGTCAGCTTTAAAAATATTTTCTTTTGTAATTTTCAAGTATGATTACCTGACACCCTACAATATAGATGGCTGACTATCACCTACAATATGCAGTGCTGGGGAATATATTAAATTTGTATATGAGATGCCATGGAGGCGAACCAGTTTGTTATATAAAATTAAGGAATAGTTTTATAATGCTGAGTTTTGTCAGCAATTAGCAAATTGTTGATTAGCTCAGGTGATTTTTGGGGGGAGGGGAAAGTTTAATGCTGGTCCCAACAACTTGATTCCACTCTTAAATCTTGAAATCTCTTGCCCCAGATACTATATTATAACGATGGCTTTGCATATCTTTCTGATTTAATTATATCCATCTCTGTCATTATCATAATCATTAATATTGCCATCATTATTAAAGTATATATTATTATTATTATTATTAATATAATAATAATAACAATAACAATAATAACAATAATAACAATAATAACAATAATAACAATAACAATAACAATAATAATAATAATAATAATAATAATAATAATAATAATAATAATAGTAATAGTAATAATAATGTTGGAAGGGACCTTGGAGGTCATCTAGTCCAACCCCCTGCTAAGGCAGGAAACCCTATACCATTTCAGACAAATGGCTGTCCAGTCTCTTCTTAAAATCTTCCAGTGTTGGAGCATTCACCACTTCTGGAGGCCGGTTGTTCCACTGGTTAGTTGTTCTAACTGTCAGGAAGTTTCTCCTTAGTTCTAGGTTGCTTCTCTCTTGACTTGTTTGCCATTTATTCTTACCTTATAGCAATGCTGGAAGATAAAACTTATGTAGCAATATTCAACTTTAATTTCTCATCTGAAGTTCAAATATGGATCAGTTTAAATTTTTTAGAGAAAGGCAGCTTGTGCAATGAACAACAACAACAACAACAAAAATATCAGCTGGGCAGCAGCTATTGACTGGAATAAGCCATTAAAGATAAATGGATCCTTTTTTGTGATCCTAAATCTGCCAAATGTTAACTTTTTCCGTTATATATTATGAAATCTTTGCATTATCTACACATGTATTAACAAAGAACAAGGCAACCATACTGCCACACATTTTATTTATTAATAATCTGGCAGATAAACCACTCTATATCCTGCCCAGTGTGATAATATTTCTAATGTAATATGTTTGGATGCCCAGCATTGATTGTTAGAGGTTTTTTTTTAAGAAATAAACAAACAAAAAAAGACAAAACACTTGCTCAGCACACACAGCTCTGGGCTAAAATGTAAGCATGAAATTTCTGGTTTATTTTTGTAATAATGTTTACAGCTGCTTAATGACCCTGAAAAGGTTCAGGAATCTGGTGCCCTGTGTTTCTTAACAGGAGTTATATGATCACATCATAACAATCTTAGCTAAGCAGTTGCTGGGCTCAACAATAGGAATCGGATTTAACCAAATTTTTGCTGCCCATTCCACAAGCTTGCCACAGTTGGGAGAGTTGCTCAAGACTAAAGCGGCTTTGAAGAGCTATGACTTGGAGAGAAAGCTATGCTCTTTTGAACATTCATACGGGCTAAGTGACTGGAACAGTGCACAAAAAAAAAGAGAGACTTGCTTCTTACTGTTCTCAAAATATTCAAAAATCCAACTCAGCTGAACACTTTTTATTTGCTTGGAGGCCAAAATCTTTTATAGATGATGCAAGGCAAGGACGGTCAACTTTTGCTGTGGGACACAGTGACTCTGTGTGTTAGGTCATAGAAAGCTCCCTTCTGATTAATTCCCTTTATCTGCATAGTGACTAAGGGTACTGCATTTTACTTTGTTGTTGTTGTTCAATTATGTTCAATTGTCAGAGACTGCCTGTGGTTTTCTTGGCAAGGTTTTTCAGAAGTGGCTTGCCATTGCGTCCTTCCTAGGGCTGAGAGAAAGTGACTGGCCCAAGGTTGCACAGTGGCTTTTTGCCCGAGGTGGAGTAGAACTCACAATCTCCCAGTTTTTATCTTGAATGCCTTAACCCCTACACCAGACTGTCTTTCTTGCATTTGCTATTACTGATCTTGTTTATACGAGGTAATCCTTATTATATCTTTTCCCTAGTCAATTTCTACTCCCCCCCCCTTTTTTTGGCAAACATTAACATTGTGAAGATGAGTTTTGATCAGTTTCCTTTCTATAAACTTGTAACAGAGAAGAGAATCTCTGATTATCTTGCAACGTCCAGCCATCCTACTCCACCAGGCTCCACAACAGAGCCGATAGTAGCTATCAACCAACAATTCCTAAGTCACAAATTCTCCATTTTTTTTCCGTCTGAAATTTAAATTGCAAAATGGGAAGGGCACCATCTTGCCCAAATGCATTAATTTCTGAACGGAGCAAATAATTCTTTCTCACCCAAATTTCTGCAATCAGCTGGTTTCAGATTGACAAAAAAATATGTCAGGGGAGAGTCTTCTGTGATTTGAAATGGAACTCAGACATTCAGGGCCTGTTCCCTGCTGCTTCTGTCTATGAACTGTTGGAAGATGTAACAGAATATACAGTAAACAATAAATAAGTCTACGGCACAAATATTGTATATATATATAGCTAGTTTTATAGCTTAAACATTTTAAGCATCCAGGCTGCATTTCGTTTACCCATTTATTGAGAAGAAAGCCCAGTAAACTTACTTGAGAATAGAGTAGGCTGAAATTTAATTATTTTAAGAATGTTTAAATTACAGACCTTTTATAAACCTTTCTTCCCCAAATCTTAACAATAGCCTGTAATGAAGCATTAGAGCTGCTGAATTCTAAACAAGCAGACATTTCTGCTGTTGAAGATTTCTTTCCATTCCCCCCTGGCAGTGGGGATTTTATATATATATATATATATATATATATATATATATATATATATATATATATATCTTAGTTCCTACTTAGAAAATAAATTCTGTAAAAAAAAACAACAACTGGTCAGTTGTAGCAGATTTCTAATAAAATGCCTTAAAAAGATTCACAAATAGTACATTTAATACTATTTTAATAGGATCTATTTTCAAGCATAATTGCTTATATCTGGATGTCACAATGAGCCCATTTTCCCAAGCTGTTTGGGATGACATTCCTAAAAAAAATCTTCAGTGGCTGGAAAAAAAAAGGGAGTTGAAGTCTAAATTTAATTTTCATGGTTTATTGTAACATAAATGAGTCAAAGGGAGCTTTAGGTTTGAACATGCTCCCTTTCTGTGACTGGGGAAGGAATGTAGAAAATTTTGCATCTACTATTGGTTGACCACAGCTTCCTCTATTGGCCAGATTAATTATGATTAGTTTAAGCTAACCAGCTTCAAAATTCTTTGAAGTTGCATTGTTTATTAATGGAAGATTGCTGCTTAAGGCGCACCGCAACTTATTTAACTAAATACTGAAGCGACTTTTTTTTCTCCCTCATCATGTGTAGAGAACCCTGAAGCTTCCTAGGATCCATTCCACATCATAAAAAGTCAAGCGTGATCACTCTCAAAATACAATTTTCAAGCTGAACAGCTATTATGCAGGGACCTCCTCATTCTAGGTTGGAGTTATAGGGTTAGAAGTAAGAAGAACCATTTTTTTTCCGGTGAGAAAAGGGCTAGAGAAGGCCATCAATAGATTTAAAGCAAGTATGGAGTATCTTTGCGGTGGAAATACAGCTCCCAACATCTCTTAAAGGTAAAGGTAAAGGTTCCCCTGCACATGCGTGCTAGTCGTTTCCGACTCTAGGGGCCGGTGCTCATCTCTGTTTCAAAGCCGAAGAGCCAGCGCTTGTCCGAGGACGTCTCCGTGGTCATGTGGCTGGCATGACTAGACGCCAAAGGCGCATGGAACGCTGTTACCTTCCCACCGGAGTGGTCCCTATTTTTCCACTTGCATTTTTACGTGCTTTCGAATTGCTAGGTTGGCAGAAGCTGGGACGAGTAACAGGCGCTCACTCTGTTATGCAGCACTCGGGATTCGACCCGCCAAACTGCCGACCTTCTGATCGACAAGCTCAGCGTCCTAACCCACTGAGCCACTGCGTCCCTCAACATCTCTTACCATTGACCAAATTGCCCAGAATGGCTTGTTAATGTAGTCTGGGGAACCACAACTTTCCTAAAACCTTCTCCTTAAGCTGTCAAAGTGGTACCCCACCCCTCTAGGCCCCATAACAATTATAATTTCTTTGAAAAAAACATAGAACATAGAATAACAGAGTTGGTAGGGACCTTGGAGGCCTTCTATTCTAACCTCTGCTCGAGCAGGATACCTTGTACCATTTCAGACAAATGGTTGTCCAGTCTCTTCTTAAAAACGTCCAGCACTGAAGCATTCACAACTTCTGAAGGCAAGTCATTCAACTGGTAGATTTTTCTCACCATTAAGAAAATTTCTCCTTAGTTTTGAGTTGCTTCTCTCCTTACTTAGTTTCCAACCATAGTTTCTTGTCTTGCCTTCTGGTGCTTTGAAAAATGCATTGACCCTTTCCTCTTTTTTTGTGGCAGCCCCTCAGATATTGAAGCACTGCTATCATGTCTCCCCTAGTCGTTCTTTTCACTAGACTAGTCATACCCAATTCCTGCAACCGTTCTTCCTATGTTTTAGCCTCCTCTAGCCCTCTTTGTCGCTCTTCTCTGCACTCTTTCCAGAATCTCAACATCTTTTTTTTTTAATATTGTGGTGACCAAAACTGGATGCACTCTTCCAGGTGTGGTCATGCTAAGGCTTTATAAAGTGGTACTGGTATTTCTCGAGATCTTGATTCTTGATTTCTGACACTTAGTAATCAAAGTTCATAAGGCAAATGTTTGTAACTTCTGTTCTGTAAAAAGGTAAAGGTAAAGGTTCCCCCGCACATGCGTGCTAGTCATTTCTGACTCTAGGGGCCAGTGCTCATCTCTGTTTCAAAGCCAAAGAGCCAGCGGTTGTCTGAAGATGTCTCCGTGGTCATGTGGCCGGCATGACTGGACGCCAAAGGTGTAAGGAACGCTGTTACCTTCCCACCGTAGTGGTCCCTATTTTTCTACTTGCACTTTTATGTGCTTTCGAACTGCTAGGTTGGCAGAAGCTGGGACGAGTAACAGGCGCTCACTCTGTTACGCGCCACTCGGGATTCGACCCGCCAAACTGCTTACCTTCTGATCGACAAGCTCAGCGTCCTAACCCACTGAGCCACCGTGTCCCCTCTGTTCTGTACTAAAATGGAATTGGTTTGTCAGTCTCTGTGAATGGGTTGAACACCTGAACCATTTGTGAAGGATTAAGCACTCTATTCATTCTGAAGGATTGTTGGCATTTTTATAGCGTGAAAGACTGACGGAAGCTGAGAGAGTTAACCCTCCATATGTTTCACTTGATTGCTTCCCATCCTTTTCTGAGAGTGTATTAGAAGCAACACTAGCAACTAAGTTTTTGCAAACATCTTCTTGCCTTCTCTGAATATATAGCAAGGAGAGAAGATTATTACTAGGGACAATTATGCTGACCGGTACTGCACGCCGCTGTTTAACAAACAGCTTGGACTTCTAATTTTCTGCAGTGCCAACTTTGTAGGTACCATTTGTACTCATTACTGTACATTGAGAAAGTTATTAAAAATTCTTAAACTTGTTGAAGCTTTCTGTGACACCTTCCCTGGCTTTTAATTGGGTTTTATCGAGTCTTCGAAGAGAGCTCTTTTAAAATAATCAGTGGTCTCTTTCGTTTGCCTAGTTGCAAAAAGGAATTTAGCAACGGAGCTAAAAACAAAGCAGGTTTTGCCTAAATATTGAATGAATTTGCTCGACAAGTAAAGAAGACAATTTATGTCTCTTTAGATGGATGCCCTGTTTAAATGACGCAGGAACAATTGCTTTGGAACAGAAGGGTTAAGTCTTAATCTCAGAGGTTTGCGAAGCTGCTAGTCGCAGTCTCCTTAAAATTTAATATACCTCGTTAATGCTTACTTGCAAACACTGAAGGATTTTTATGATTATAATCATGTGTTACAGCACCTAGTACTGTTTCTAAGTCGCATACTAATCAGCTTAATGAGATATTACCGCACTTTTTGTTGACTAAAGCAAAATCCTTTTTATTGTTCGAAAGCTTGTCCTTTACTTTATTTTCCCCCCAAACATTATCTTGTTTTATTGTGTACCAGTAAATATCATGCGATCTCTCCACCCAACACCCCCCCCCACCCATAACACCAATCAAATCATAAAACCATCTTTCTCATTGGAGAATGTGGGATTTATTGAATAGACTTAATGGGACTGAAAGTTTCCTAAATGGATTTCTATTTTTGTTTCTTTAAAAGGGGCAGTGAGCAAGAGGCATCACCGTTCTCTTTTGTGTAGATGGGCAAATGTACACAGGTGTGGTCTCCCAAAGAAAGGGGCCTGGTGACATTGAAAGCTTAATGCAACTTATTTAAGAACCAGCTATTCAGAAGGGTAATGTGTTCATTTTAGAAGCCTAATTAATCCATGCAATCAAAAAAAGTATGTGGGGTGATGAAGGCCTTGTATAATTAAGACAAAACAATCGCAATAGTGCACCATGCACTTGACATTTAATATACGTTTATTGAGTTTTGACTGCAGGAATGTTGTGTATGGTTTTCATGCTTTCATAGATCCGCTGATGAAACCACTCTACTTGAAAATCTAAACTTTCCCTTCCTTTTTTTTTTTGCAGGAATGGAGGAAGCTAGTTTGTGTCTTGGTGTTTCTTCAGCAGGACCAGAAACCGAGGCCCACCTCAACAGCTCCCTGCTCAATGGCCAGTATTCAATGAGTCAGAAGTTGCACCAGATCACCTCCCAGCTCAGTCATGCCTTCCCTGAACTTCAGACCAGACAGAACCCTGAGGACAAAGCGGTGGCACTTCTAGAAGACAAGAGCCACGTTTCTTTAGCCAACCAGCCTATCAGCAGTCAGATGGCCCTTTTGGCCAATCAACTCAACCGGGAGGTCGATACCAGTTTAAACGGGAGGGTAGACCTACAGCAGTTCTTAAATGGACAAAACCTAGGCATCATGTCTCAGATGAGTGACATAGAGGACGATGCTAGAAAGAACAGGAAATACCCATGCCCCCTGTGTGGGAAGCGCTTCCGGTTTAACAGCATCCTATCACTACACATGCGCACCCATACTGGGGAGAAACCATTTAAGTGCCCCTATTGTGACCACAGAGCAGCTCAGAAGGGAAACTTGAAGATACACCTGCGTACTCACAAGCTTGGAAACCTGGGCAAAGGCCGTGGGCGGGTCCGTGAAGAAAACCGGCTTCTGCATGAGTTGGAAGAACGGGCCATCCTGAGGGACAAGCAGATGAAAAGCAGTCTTCTGCAACCCAGGCCTGATATCAAAGCCCACCCTCATGCTCAGCCTGTCCCTCTGGCTAATTGCAACGTACCCATGTCCACAAACCACAACACCCCTGACATTTCTAATCCAGTTCCCTCTCCAAAACCTGCCAACATCCAGGAAGAAGTGGTTGTCACAGCTGCTGGCTTTAGATGTACTTTTTGCAAAGGGAAGTTCAAGAAGCGAGAAGAGCTGGATCGGCACATCCGAATCCTCCACAAGCCTTACAAGTGTACGTTGTGTGACTTTGCGGCCTCCCAGGAGGAGGAGCTGATCAGCCACGTGGAAAAAGCTCACATCACTGCCGAGTCTGCTCAGGGCCAGGGTTCCAATGGAAATGGGGAGCAGGCGGCCAACGAATTCCGGTGTGAAGTGTGTGGCCAGGTCTTCAGCCAAGCTTGGTTCCTGAAAGGCCACATGAGGAAGCACAAGGACTCCTTTGAGCACTGTTGCCAAATCTGTGGGAGGCGCTTCAAGGAGCCGTGGTTCCTCAAGAACCACATGAAAGTCCACCTGAATAAGTTGTCGGTGAAGAACAAATCCCCCAGTGACTCAGAAGTCCCTGTGCCTGTGGGAAGCATGTCCCAGGAAGCTCATGCCAACTTGTACTCCAGGTACTTGTCTTGTTTGCAGAGTGGTTTCCTGCCCCCAGACAAAGCTGGCCTTGGTGAGCAGAACCACGCCTATAGTAAAGGGGATTTGCCTATGAAAGAGCGTGAAGTCCTGGGCAAACTCCTGTCTCCTATTGCCAGCATCGGACATAGTCTTGCTGAAGGGGACAAACATTCCTTATTAGGTTGTCTAAACCTTGTGCCTCCACTCAAATCGAGCTGCATAGAGAGGCTGCAGGCTGCTGCCAAAGCTGCTGAGATGGACCCTGTAAACAGCTATCAAGCTTGGCAGCTCATGGCAAGGGGAATGGCCATGGAGCATGGTTTCCTGTCAAAAGAGCACCAGATTCAGCGGAGCCACGAAGACCCTTTGGCAAACGCTGGAGTTCTGTTTGATAAGGAGAAGCGGGAGTATGTGTTAGTAGGAGCAGATGGTTCCAAGCAGAAAATGCCTGCTGATTTGATTCACAGCACTAAAATGGGCAATCAGAGAGACTTGTCAAACAAACTGGACCCTTTGGAAGGGAGCAGAGATTTCCTGCCTCACGGTATGAATCCAGGGCTCGAGTACAACATGCAGAGTCATGGCGGTGCGAAAGAGAAGCCCACCGAGTGTCCCGACTGCGGGCGAGTTTTCAGAACCTACCACCAAGTGGTGGTTCATTCCAGAGTCCACAAGAGGGACAGGAAAGTCGAAGAGGAGCTCCTCCAGGGGAACATCGATGAACGCCGTGGGTCTGGGAGCGACCAGGAATCCCAGTCAGTCAGCCGATCAACCACACCTGGCTCTTCCAACATTACCGAGGAAAGTGGGATGGGCGGAGGCCTCTCGCAGACAGGAAGTGCTCAGGAAGACAGCCCCCACCCATCTTCTCCTTCTTCCTCAGGTACGTCCGCTTTCAGCATTGTGTCTCCTCTTTGAAGGGGTCCAAAACTGCACCCATTGCAGACAACCGACTTATTGAACAACCACCGCGTTCACCTAATGACCAGTGTTTTAAAATCATGTGCGATGATGTGGTGACACATCTAATGACCCACAACTATAATTCTGGATTAATTCACGGCCATAAGCTGAGGACTTCCTGCATTATATTGCTTTTATATTACTGTCCTAATTTGGACAAATGCAAATCTATCTGGGTGGTCTGTCTATACCAGGGGTAGGCAATCTTGGCTCTTTTATGACTTGTGGACTTCAACTTCCAGAATTCCTGAGCCAGCATGGCTCAGCTTGGAAACCTCTCCCTTTCCCCTCAGCATGGCTGGCTCAGGAATTCTGGGAGTTGAAGTCCACGAGTCATAAAAGAACCAAGGTTGCCTACCCCTGGTCTATACGGAGTAATTTCTCCTCCTTTAGCTTCAGCAGCCACATTTCACTTTTGTTTCTGTTTTGATAAATCCTTCTTTCATGAGATACAATTAATTTATATGGCCAAATGTGGGGTACCTTTAAGGATGTGAGCCCCAAATTCTGAATACACAGAGACTAAGAATCATAGGAAGGATTCAGTAGAAAGGAATCAACTTCCCATGGATGATTCTTGTCTTCCGCAATCATTTTAAACCTCACAAAAAATCATGTTTTAAAAATATCCCATTGGTTTTAGCGTCAACCCGCTGTGCACAAAAGAGCAAAGTGAAATAATATTTCATTTAAGTCTTCCACAATATTGAGCCTTATTGGCAAATGTGTGTGTGTGTGTGTGTGTGTGTGTGTGTGTATAGATATAGATATAGATATATAGATATAGATATAGATATATAGATATATTAAATATAAATAATATAAATATAAATATAAATAATATAAATATAAATATAAATATAAATAAAGGTAAGATTTCTGGCCTCATCTCTCATTTCTAGACCCTTGAACTAATGGATAGTAAATTGAAAGTTATATCTCCAGCCCTTTTTATAACAAAAGCACCTCGCTAATATTGTAATCATTCTGCAGACCTAACAACGGAGGAAATCATTGCCATAACAAATACTCTGTTACTAATGGCAACATTGATTTCTGCAATCAGCCATTAAGTCTAGAAAATGAAAGACAGTTCAAGAGACCTTTAGGCATTACATTGCCCACTGTTAAAGATCTGATAGCAGGCTGTTTTTTCTCTCTTTTTTGGTGCTCACCCCCTCCCTGGCTTTCAATAAATATTTTAGCATTGAAGTCAATCCTCTGTTACAGTTATTAAGGAGATGCCAGTTTATTTTTGCCACTCTTGTCATCCTCCAGTATCCTCCATTTCTGAGACCAGATTTATAGAAAAGAGTTAGTTTGGGGAGGTGACTTATAATAAATCTGTAAGCCCCCCCCCCCTCTACTTCTTAAGACCTATAAATCTGTTCTCTGCATTCCACAGATTCCTACAGAGATTAACACAGTTGTTTAAATACCCAGGAAATCCTCCAACACCTCTTAGAATTCAGGCCTCGTGTATACAATATATTTGTCATCAAAGACATGCAGAAATCCTATGAGAAATGGGAAGACTGGTTTTTATACCATCTAGTTGCTTGGATTGTTTTAAGGGGATTCAAAATCCAGTAGGAAAACATAAAAGATTTGGTCTGCCATGCAAAGAGCATTTGCCCATGTTTTGAACATATACCGTCTCTTTTGGAGCACCGGTGTCCCAGAAGTTGGCCAAAGAGGATCAGGACATGCCTTAGAGCAGTGTATCGCCACCTGAGCAACAATAGAATAGAATAGAATAGAATAGAATAGAATAGAATAGAATAGAATAGAATAGAATAGAATAGAATAGAAGAGAAGAGAAGAGAAGAGAAGAGAAGAGAAGAGAAGAGATGGAAGGGACCTTAGAGGTCTTCTAATCCAACCCCTTGGTCAGGCAGAAAACCCCATACCATTTCAGAGAAATAGTTGTCCAATCTCTTCTTAAAAACCTCAATTGTTGGAGCATTCATAACTTCTGGAGGCAGGTTGTTCCACTGGTGAATTGTTCTAACTGTCAGGAAATTTCTTCTTAGTTCCAGGTTGCTTCTAGAAGTGTGGACTGAAACTTCCATTACGATTGGGGAATTCTGGGAGTTGCAGTCCAGACTTTAACAGAATAACAAAGTTGGAAGGGACCTTGGAAGTCTTCTAGTCCAATCCTCTGAGCAAGCAGGAGAACCTATACAATTCCAGACAAATGGTTGTCCAATCTTGTCTTAAAAACCCTCCAGTGTTGGAGGAATGGAGCTCTTTCAAGGTTGAGAAAGCCTGCTTTAGAAGAAGTAAGAAAAACAAACAACATAGCCTTTGACTATTTTTATTTGACTTTTTTTTAATGAAGAAAATACAAATGCCGTCTCAGAATCTCAGTGAGGCGTTTTCTTGACTCTGCTCAAAGGGACCCTTGAAATTTGTCTAATTTGATTATAGGCCTGGTGGGTAAAACTCAAAAATGGCTTTTTAGGGTGGAAAGCAATTCATTTTATTTCCTCTGTTTCTTTCTGATTTTATCTGGACCAGAACAATATATAGTTTTGACCACCATCAAAAATACCAATCAAATACATTGCTATTCCCACCCCCCTCCCCGACTCCCTGTAACTATCAGGCCTTTGAGATAGTCCAGACAAGAAACACCAACCATGAGTACTAACTCTACCTTTATTGTAAGGTTTCTCCAACCTCAGCCCTATTTTGGACTCAGATGTAATTTATCAGAGCTATGTCTAGGATGGGTTCTTCCTCCTGTCTCCCAAGGTCATTCTCTCACACCATTACAGTAGCTCAGGGATGGGCAGCTGTGCTTGACAGATGTTTTCAATCTCCAATTTCCATTATTCTTTGCCAGCAGTGAGAGGCTGCCACAGCAGATGCCTTTAGATGTTGTCCACTGCTGGGTAAACCATAGATACCTGGGCCACAGCAATCTCCTGGCCAAATTAATGGTCTGTCCATCTATGAAATTACTTCTTGGTGACACAGGACAAACACAGTCTCCAGATACAGAGAGATGAAAATAATGATACCCTTTTTCTTTTCTAAACCTCTCATCTTTGAACTCGCTTGGCCTTTTTCAAAACTGGCCAAGTCCATAGCTTTCTGAGCCTGCGGTCCACTCCAGTCTCCATCAGTGATCAGGAATTCTGTGGTGCAAAGTTCCTAACCATATATGAAAACAATTCATGCATCTTTAATCTTCTTTTATCTTGGGGAATTGGGAGAATATTTTGCCCTTTAAATTCCCTCTATTTAAAAAAACAAAACAAAACTGCATTTTTGGACCTTAGTCAATTTATAAGACTTACCATTATAAACTTTGCTAAAGTTTAGCAACATTTATCTCGTACTTGTAAACTTACGTACTGGATTTAGCTTCCTCTCACGTCAATTGGATGAATAATTTCTAATTGTTTTTCTTGCAGCCTCTGAATCGAAATGTAGCATCTGTACAATAAGCCATGTCATAGATGCGGAAAACCAAAGTTTCAACTTTTTTTGCTGCATTCAATAACATGCTTTTACATTTAACCTGGTTGTCTTCAGTAATATTTCTTTGGTCCACTATAAAATTCTCAAGAAACACTTTTAAATTGTTGTGAAATGATTGCTACCTGTGGATGATAAATCAGCAGACTACAAAAGAAGCTTTTATTCCCAAAGTTAAAGGGAAATAGCCATTGAGACAGTCATTAAAACGTTACTACAAAAATACTACAAAAATACGGTTAACCAATTTCTAAGCCCACAACAAGTCTTACAACTTAATTTGCATCACTTGATTCCTTTTTTTGTGCAGTTGTTGTTACAAACTGGGTCAGAGGGCCTGAGAAACTATTCTTTTTCAGAGCTTAACCGAGGGATTCTTTTATTGTAAATTGGTGCTCTTAACATGATAGTAGTTTCTGAATTCATCATATTAAAAATAAAACCTTTTATAGACGGTGCTTCTTAGAACAGGTCTCTGGAAGAAAGCTTACAATGAGTGGCAGCAAAGGCTTTGTTATCTGATGTAATTCTTCACAAGGGAGGGTTGGGAATAGAGTGGCTGCTTTTTTTTTTTGAAAAAAAAAATGTCTAGTTCAGGCTGAGAAGAAGAAAGGGTCAAGTTTGCAATCAAACAGTTATTGCAGAAATGGGTGACTGTCACTGGCTGCGCTAATGTGGTATGCAGCTGTTTGTTATACGAGTAAAAGAATGTTTGAATCAGTGAACATGTGAAAACGGCTCCACTGGACCAGATAATGTGTTTGTTCTTTGACTCTGTAAATTGCCACGGACGAAGCTGCTAAAACCCAGATCTTTCAACAAAGGAAGAGGTCATATATTCTCAGAGAAAAATGGACAAAATTGGTCAGATAGATGTTTCATTCTCTTGCAGCCTTTGCTTGTTGTTGTTGTCACTTGTAAAAATTGCACTTGCCATCGCTCTTTGCTCACAAGGCAGAGAGATGCTCACACAAAATGAGAGCCACTTGTCAGCTGTACCGTTTTCCCTCCGACCATAGCCTCTTTACTAAGGAGTAAATCCTATGGATTCCAATGAGTCAGCGTTGAACTCATTGCCCATTGACGCTAGGCAAGTTTTGAAAGGGTGTGTGTGTTCCTTTGGGGTATATTTCTCCAGATTATACAAGTTTTCCGGGACACGAACTGGGAATGTCTTGCGATCATACAACTGCCTTTCCAGATCAGTCTTCAAAGAGATAATCTCATTATTATCTGCACCATCCATTTCTCAATCCAAAGAAGTTAAGTTTTGTGAACTTCAAAAGCTGGACAAGCCGGATGCTTGTGGCGAACGGGGAGAAACGGGCACTGCCATCGCTCTCACGTGCAGAAAAGGGCAGCTCCTGTGTTGTGTTCTTAATTTCTGAAATATGTGGCAGGAACTATTTATTCCTGGGCCAGCAGACAGAACTATACACCAATGTAGGTGGCTGCTTCTCTGGGATTATTCGTGGAGGTTGTTTTTGCTCAGGAATTGGCAAACAGAATAATTAAAGCTTAATGTTGTAAGAAATGATACTGTTCGTTGTAACTAGTCGAGTAGCTGTGTCTTCCGCATTTGCCTATAATTTTGGTGTGGAGATAATTGAAGTCTTGATAGTAAGAAAGGGGTAATTGAATGCACTGACCCTCCAGTTCATTAAATAAAGTAGGCTAAGTTGCATGATCAATGGAAAGCACAAAGATGGTGTGTTGTTTTTTCGTTTTTTTTTGTTTTTTTTAAAGAGAGAATGAAAAAGAGGGGGAGGGGAGAAGGAAAATAAAATACCATGATCTCTAATAATTTATTCTTGTCCATAGTACTTCATGTTGACTTTGGCACAAAATGTTTGATCAGCTGGTTTGGATCCTTTTCAGTGTTTCTCTCCCTCCGCCCAATCCTTTCCTATGGCAGCGAACTCTTTCTCCAACAATGCGATTCAGCCTATATTTATGCCATTGACAGAGGATATAAAAAAAGCTTTTGTATTGGACAGTGCTGCAAAGTTTCTGGACAGAAAACGTTATATTGCCAGTTTCTTTTCTCTTTTCTCTCTTTTTCTTTGCTTCTTCCTTCCTTCCTTCCTTCCTTCCTTCCTTCCTTCCTTCCTTCCTTCCTTCCTTCCTTCCTTCCTTCCTTCCTCTCTTTATTTCCCTTCCTTCCTTCCTTTCTCTCTTTATTTCTCTTCCTTCCTTCCTTCCTTCCTTCCTTCCTTCCTTCCTTCCTTCCTTCCTTCCTTCCTTCCTTCCTCTCTTTCTTTCTTTCTTTCTTTCTTTCTTTCTTTCTTTCTTTCTTTCTTTCTTTCTTTCCTTTCTTTCTCTCTCTTTCTTTCTTTCTTTCTTTCTTTCTTCTTTCTTTCTTTCTTTCTTTCTTTCTTTCTTTCTTCTTTCTTTCTTTCTTTCTTTCTTTCTTTCTTTCTTTCTTTCTTTCTTTCTTTCTTTCTTTCTTTCTTTCCCAATCAAAAGTTCTATGTGGACCAAAAAAAAAAAATCAGGCAGAAAATTTAAGACTGAGGATTAAGATCTTCATTTTCCCCCCTTTTTTCTTTTTTTTTCCTTGTGCATTCCAATTGTTCTTAAAATATTTGGCAATGTCAATTAGTAACTGAGCAGAGTTAGCTGATGAACACAATTTTCCACTAGACTGAGCACCCTATTGTAGTTGAGCTAACAGCAGCTTTCTGAGGTCATTATCATTCTCGGCTAGTCTAGCCCAGCTGCTTCATGCTGCAAAAGCCAAACTTTATACTGGAGCTTTGGGATGGCATGCAGCAACAGGGGGCTGGAAAAGGAGGAGTGGGAAGTTGGCGAAGAAGCTTGAAAAGCAGACACACAAATAAAAATAAAATACGCTCGGAGGAAAGAGAACGTCAGTGCTTCTAGGTATTTTGGAGGAGCTCTTGCTTCTGAGCAGATTTTCTCTCTCAGCTGGTGCTTTCCTTTCAGTGAGACTTGTTTTACAGTCTTCTTCAAGTGAGGCTTTGACATCTACATTAATAACTCATATCTCCTGGCTTTTGTTGCAGAGTTTCTCAGCTTCAGCAACACTGTACAGTAAGATGTGTGGAGTTCATCTCCCAGAATTCCCTAGTCAAAATTCTGGGATTTCATACTGTACATATTAAAATCACTGAGACTGACAAATGTTGCTTTACAGAAAAGCAGATCCTTAGATCAGATCCTCCATCCATTGGGGCAGATGATGATAGACAGTTTTGTGGATAAATAGATCTGAAATACAGCTAAATACTGTATTTACTGTAAATACTACACGGGAAGTCACATAAGAACAATTCTAGTTATTTGCCATAAGAACTAGAATTGTTCTTATATGACTTCCCGTGACGTCTATGGAATACAATGGGTGACTAGCAGAAGGGAGAGATTTTCAAGGGCTATAACCAGAAAGCTAAAACTGCAAGCAAGATTTGGTGAGTATGACCTTTTGAAGTTCATCTAAAACACAGAACATAGCTAGAACCTATTTTTATTCATTTATTAGATTTCTAAAGTACCTCAAGGAACTCTCCATAGTGTTTGCATAAACATACAATAGCTGCAATCTTATGCAACAATGTGTTTGTGTGTGCGCCTTCAAATCAATCTTCCCTTCCCTTCCCTTCCCTTCCCTTCCCTTCCCTTCCCTTCCCTTCCCTTCCCTTCCCTTCGTTTTCCCCCAGGGAGAGAGAAAGAGAAAGAGAGAGAAAAAAAGAGAATGAATTTATGCCAGGAAATAATTAAGAGTGTTAAAATTTAAAAGCAGCATGCAGTGATCCCTAGGTTGCCTTGATTGGCAAAATATTCTCAGGAAGAGGTGACAAACAATTTGGGGGGGGGAATTAAAAAGATTCACTCGCTGTACAATAGTCCTTCAGATTATTTGAGTAGTGGCTGTTATGGGGACCATCGCTGCTGATTATTTGTTTGTCTCATTTGGTGTCAGGTTGACTGGGATGCAAAGCTGCACTTCTTTTAAAGCTCAGCTGTTATAACGGAATGCCATATGTAGCACTTCTGATGCCCGATATGGAACACCGTGCATGCTGCTCCATGTTTGCAAGAGATTTAGAGAAGCTTGAATGCTGGGTATGAAAGCTGTGTGCATCTAGGCATTGGGGAAAGCACTTCCTGGCAAGGCTTCAGCTTTTTGTTCTTACATAATGTCCATCTATTGTAGAAGCCGAGAAGAAATTGGTTAACCGGAGAAGGCAAAAGGTCTATTCAGTCTAGTGGTCTGTTTCCAAGAGTGACCAACCAGATGTTGCTGGGAAGGTCACAAGCAGAATGTCAGGTCAGATGCCAACCCCGTCTCATTAGTTTCTAAAACCTGATTATTCGGCAGATTGTGTACGTTGTTGCAGGGTACTGCAAGGGATGGTTAAAAGCAGGTAGGCTAGACTGTGGTGAGAATTTTTGGAGGTCCCTCTTTCTCAAGGGGACAAGGGAGGAACAATGATAAAGCTGCTTATTGGCTTTATAAATAGTGCATCATCCAAGGAAGCCATTCATTCATTCATTGAATTGTTGTGTCAGGCTATTTACACCGATTCACATGCATTACTGATGAAGTTACATCTATTACATCTCTTGGTTCCATCTCTGATCATTTTTCTTTCTAGTTCAATCCAGTTATGAAGTCCTCAACTTACAACAGTTCATCTAGTGACCGTTCAAAGTTACAACGGCACTAAAAAAAGTGTCCGTGACCATTTTTCACTGTTACAACTTTTCCAGCATCTCCATGGTCATGTGAACAAAATCCGGATACTTGGCAACTGGTTCATATTTATGTTCCCAAGTTCATGTGATCCCCTTTTGTGACGTTCTAACAATCGAAGTCCATGGGGGGAAACCAGATACACGTAACAACCGGGTTACTGTTCTGTACCAGCCTGCTACCGGCCCTGCAGAAAGGCAACCCCTTTATAAACGGCAAGAGGCTGGAATGACGTCTGCCAAATTTATTACTACAAAAAACAAACAAGACACGTACCAAGATACAGGAGCTTTGAAACACTATCTGAGCGGTTGCTTTCAGCAAACCAGCCCTCCCCACACATTCCCTTTATAAAGAGTTCAGGGCATGGCCTCTCTCTGCCTCCTTCCGAGGTGCCCCATTGCCTTCCTCTGTTTACTCCTGATTGACTGCCTCCTGCGTCGGGCGTCCTTGAACAGGGCCAGCTGTGGGTCATCTTCATCCACACTGTCAGGCTCACACAGCTGGGTCTCCATGGTGACCAACTGGGAGGGGCCTGCCTGAGGGCTATCATCAGCAAGATCTTCAACCCCCTCAGCAAGGTCTTCAAGACCCCCCTCCTCCTCTGATTCGTCCGACCCAACTGCCGAACCCACAGGCTGACCCTGAATCACAACACTTACCAACTTAACAAATGCAGTGATTCACCTAACAGACGTGGCAAGGAAGCTTGTAAAAATGGGGCCAAATTCACTTATCAAATGTCTCCCTGAAGAGCAGAAACATTGGGATCAGTTGTGGTTGTAAGTCAAGGACTACCTACATGATGCAAACTTTTATTTTTGTTTTATTTGTATGTGATTCTTTTACTGAAATGTTGCCCCGTGGGAACGTGATGAAGAGTGGCCTTGAACCACTGAGAAATGCCAAGCGTTCTGTACTAGCCAGACTTCGGTAAAACTGAGCAGCTGTAATGTTGCTCAACTGTAATGTTAGTTCCTGCCATGATTATGATCTTAAAAAGAAATCTTTGGTAACATCGGTAATGGCAGACCAGTTTCTTTCAAATGTATTTTGCTCTTATTGATGAAAACATCTGAAGTTTATATCTTACGGCACATCACTCAGTTGAGATAGAATGGGGACCAGGCTAGAATGTGGGACACTGTGAGTTCTAATCCTGCCTTAGGTATGATAGCCCATTGGGTCACTTTGGACAATCGTTTGCAGATTGTGAGTTTTAGTCTTGACTTAGGCATGAAAGCCAACCTGGACCAGAATTCTCTCTCACTCTCTCTCAACCCAACGCACCTCTCAGTTTTGTTGATGTGAGAAAAATAGAAGGGAGAAGAATTATTAGATATATTTGACTTGTTTATAAAATAATAAAGTAGGATGTAAATAAATTAAAATAAATATAATAAAAATAAATGAACTACAGAGAAAGTGCAAATCACTCCATGTTTTCAAGGAAAAGAGTGTAACTTCTAAAAATGGTGGAATGGTAGCTTTACTTCAATACCCCTTTGAAGTAAAACTCATCCTAGCACATTACGTAAGTGAGATGTAGGAGTTATTAACTTCACACAGAATATAGCTCTTTCTCCCCCCCCCCAATTTATTTTGGGTTAGATTGAGAGTAACTTTGTGAACACCAGTATAGTTGCTGAAAGACAGCACAATGGTGCTACTAATAGGCAGGAAGCACAAGAAGATTCCTGTTTAAATTTTCATTACTAGTTATTTAAGGATATTACCAAAAATATTTCACTGTCACCATATGATCTTTCTATATATAGCAACTATGAATCAGATACCTACTGTAGAATGTATTATAAAAATAACACTGTAATATGTTCGTGCTTAGATCTGTATTTAGAGTTTTTAAAAAACTACCAAGATACAATCTGTTTTTCTCAGCCTCACAGCATGCTTTGATTGAAAGAAGTCTAAGCATTCTATTGTTATTTATTTAAAAACACACATAGCTTCATTTTGAAGATAAATTCAAGTGCCTTAAACATACAAGCATAGATTGAAATGACTCTACTTAGGAAAGGAAAGGAAAGGAAAGGAAAGGAAAGGAAAGGAAAGGAAAGGAAAGGAAAGGAAAGGAAAGGAAAGGAAAGGAAAGGAAAGGAAAGGAATCAAATATTAGTGGTGGAGCACTGAAATAACAAAGCCAACAGGAAAATAAGGGGAAATGTTTCTGGAGAATCCACCTTTGAGCAAAATGCCATTGAGTAGGAAATTATGATAAATGTGCACTAGATAATAGTCTGTTCTGAAAAGGCCCTACTCTGAGCCATTGCTTGCCAGGTCTTATTCAGATATCGAGTAGAACACATGGAAAGGAATATATGGCAGAGGACACTTTTTGAGAGATTTAGATCACTGAGAGCTTTGAAAAACCGAACATTGATACAAAAGTTGAAAGCAAGTTGAGAAGAAAATTGAGGTAATATGTTCTGAATGCATAGACACAGCAAGATTTATTTATTTTATTTAATAAAATAAATAAATAAATAATAAAATAAATAAAATAAAATAAATAAATATCCAAAAAAAATTGTGAGATCAAGCAATAACCCCCAATTTATAAAGCAGATATTTTAGGATTAGTGTTCCATCAATCAGAGGTCTAGCTGTCTACCCGCATTTAAAAGACAGCTTCTTTGATTGATACCAAATTGACCCTAGAAATATATTCATTGGAACGTCTTCCTCAAATGTACACGTTGCAATTATAAGCATAAAATCTTAGCCTTTGTATAATGTATTGAAGTGTGGAAAGAAACCTGGACCTCAGGATCATTAATAAACTCGAGATTAAAGCGGGGTTGAATCAGAGATTTCTTAGCCCACAGCTCTAACCACAAAAACTTAAACCCATCTGGAACATCAATTTAGAAATAGCTTTTCCAAGCTACTTTTCATTTTATCATTAACTGTATTTCACTTACACCGTACCTCTTCCATATTGGAGATGCTGATTTATTACAATATTAATTGAATGTATAATAAGTCTGCGGAAGAAGCAAACATCTGGAAGTTGTTGATTACATATACCTCAAATTCCAAGAATTCATTCAAACAAAGAAATGTTTGAATTACAACTGATGAAAGCCCAGGGTAGTCATATGATGTGGTTGGAGTATAAGTGGTCATTTAGCTAGTTTTGGGTTGCTTTGGACCTACCTAGAATCTCTAGGGTCTCAGCTCTCGATGCACAAGACTCTAGAATTCGATCCATTTTTGGAACCATGAGAATACTAATGTTTAGCACTTCATGTTTTTCTTAACAAACGCTTGGGCTGGTATCCCAAGGGGAGTGCCCCGCTTCGACCAACTTTTTATAATGAAAACAAGGAGGCGTAACAAATATGTGCCTCAAGGGAAACGCAGCTGCTGTTTGGTCTTGTGGGATAGTTTTTCTCATTCTGAACAGCAAACCAGCTAAAAGGATAAAGATTACATTAATGTGGTAGCAACGTAGCAAAGAATTGTTGAGATGATACCTGTAAAATGTAAGTGCAGGAACTCCCTTGAGGAAGAAATGATCAGGCTCAAATTATCATATTTTGGATATGGTATTAAAAGACTCAGCTCCCTTGAAACTTCTATAATCAGGGGAAAAGTGGAAGGAAAGAGAAGAGGACAATGGAAGCAAGGTGGATAGACTCAATTACATTGGGGGTGGAGGCACTGTTGGAAAATCTTAAAATGCAACATCGAAGTCTGCCTATGTGCTTGCTAAGAGTTGACCCGGATTTGATGGCATATAACAATAATCGTATTCTAGTTATGCATTCAGATTTCCCTCAAACTCCCCTCAGGAATGCCACTGTAGGGCATTGCATGCCAACACAACTAGACACAGTTTTTTCCCTGCTAAACTTTTAATTCCCACAGCACTGTCTTATGGCTAAAGATATTACCCATGTAGTAGGGCTATAGTATTATCATTATCCTTTCATCTTTTTACTACTGCTTCTTATTGTTATCATATTATGATTATTATTACTCTGTTGCTTTTCATGTACACGAAGAGCTTCTGCACCAGAGAGAGATTCCTTGTGTGTCTAATCACACTTGGCCAACTATTCTATTCTATTCTATTCTATTCTGTTCTGTTCTGTTCTATTCTATTCTATTCTATTCTATTCTATTCTATTCTATTCTATTCTATTCTATTCTATTCTATTCTATTCTATTCTATTCTATTCTATTCTATTCTATTCTATTCTATTCTATTCTATTCCCATTTCCATTTCCATTTCCATTTCCATATTCTATTCCATTCCATTCCAGATTCTACGTTCTGCTATCTTAAGCCATATAGTCAACTATCCAACACTTTTTGAAGGTAGTTAGATAGGCAATGGGTGCTGCCCACATGCCCAAATACAGTTTTATGTCACAGATATGCACCATAGATATGCCACAGATACCTAGAGTGTAATGGTCAGGTGACAGAGAGTTCCATTTCCTATAACTAAACATAATGAAGACAATTTATTTCCAGCCATTCAACTCCTACTACAAATCAATGTTATGTAAGGTACTTGTTTGCCCCACTGTTATCCACATAGGGGATTTATCATTAGGTGGCCAGGGATAAAAGTAACACACCTGTGTTTTTGCAAACTATCATTCCAATTTTTGCAAACTATTATTCCAACCTGGCCCATGTTTTACCCAACCTGGTTGGATAATTCCACGTTGGTATGTTTCTGTTTCTCTTGATTAAGTATATGTTGGTAAAAGAAACCATGATTGACCAGACAAAGAGCAGAAATGAGTACAACAGCATGTAATTACTCATATTTAAGGGAGGGCATCATTTGCAGCATCTTTGCCAGCTGTATTGAGTGGCCAAGCATGTTGTATACTGTAAGTATACAATTAAAGGGTGGTTGAGTGGGTCCACTTCTATTGACAAAGTTTTACTGTGTTTCCCACATAATTTACATCCTTGACATGGTCCATCCCTTCTTCAAATGATGACTCGTATTAGGTACCTACAGTTTTTACTGTAGTAGTTCCAACAGATTAAGGGTTTTTACACTGTGTTTTGCAACCTTAATGCATTATTTTAGCCATATTTTCCTTCTCCGCTTTTATTTTAAACTTTGTTTAAAAAAAAGGATTGTTTGAAACTAAGCTAGTCAAGGCTACGGAATCTGGCAAATATTGCAAGTTTAAAAATACACCCATAATAATAATCAAACTTGTTCTTCAGCTGGGTTGTTACTTAAATTATAGAATAATTTTTGGCATTTGGTAAAGGCAGGGGTTTAAAAACTTTGTATTTGCATTGTTGTTAATGCTGTTTTCTGAAAGGTCCATGTAGGAGAGAATCCAAACAGAAAAATAGTAATTAATGTAGTGGGGATAAATTTAGAAAAGAGCTGGACTCCATTTTTTTTTTAAAAAAAACCCCTTAATTTATAATGTTTGATTCCCTCAACTAGGAACCATGGGATCTCCCATTATAGGAAGATCAAGGCAATTCTAACAATTTATGACCGGTGTATTTGTTGATTCTTTTATGGCTGAGTTCCACGCAAAAAAAAACAACCTGCGGCTTTATGTGATCTGGTTAATTGTTGTTAGCACATTTCCTTCAGGAAGCATTATCCATAGCCTATGGGAGACTTTCTCTTACTGCTATGCTTGGGAAATTTCAAACAGTGGTAGCTCAGTGGAAGCAAAGTAAAAGAAGAGAAAGGTATTTATCCTTGAAGCTATTGTCTCATGTGCTACTCGGTGGCGTTTAGGTATTAATCCTGGTTTCCCAGTGATGTGATAACAGGAAAAAAAAGAGTTGGAAGGGATCTTGGGGGGGGTCTTCTAATTCAACCCCCTGCTCAAGTAGGAAACCCTACACCATTTCAGACAATTGTCCAATCCCTTCTTAAAAACTTCCAGAGGCAAGCCATTCCACTGTTTAATTGTCCTCACTGTCAGGAAATGTCTCCTTAGTTCTAGATTGCTTCTCTCTTTGATTAGTTTCCATCCGTTGCTTCTTGTCCTGCTTTCAGGTGCTTTGGAGAATAAGTTGACACCCCCCTCCTTCTTCGTGTCTGCCTCTTATTTATTAGATCACTGTTATGGTGTCCTTCTTTTCACTGATCTCCATAAGCACTTAGGGCTGAATGTTAGTACAGAGGTGTTTTTTTTTTTTTGCAGAGTCTATTCAAGATCATAGTAAGTTGGGAGATAGTAAGGGGGAGAAGAAGGGACGCAGTGGCTCAGTGGGTTAGGACGCTGAGCTTGTCGATCAGAAGGTCGGCAGTTTGGCGGGTCGAATCCCAAGTGCCACGTAACAGAGTGAGCGCCTGTTACTCATCCCAGCTTCTGCCAACCTAGCAGTTCGAAAGCACGTAAAAATGCCAGTAGAAAAATAGGGACCACTCCGGTGGGAAGGTAACAGCGTTCCGTGCGCCTTTGGCGTCTAGTCATGCTGGCCACATGACCATGGAGACATCATCGGACAAGCGCTGGCTCTTCGGCTTTGAAACGGAGATGAGCACCGGCCCCTAGAGTTGGAAACGACTAGCACACATGTGCGGGGGAACCTTTACCTTTACCTTTTAAGGGGGAGAAGAGGGTGGGTTTAGCTGTACCTGTGTATAAATAAATGCTTCCACAGAGCTTAGTTAATCATAGGAACACCCAGGTGAGTTGAATATGAAAGGGATTCTACTTAAGAGTCCTTTTCATGCTTATTTAGTGCATTTGCCTTTGTACGGTAATACCTTTTTCCCAGAAGGCCTTTGAAAAAAATGGTCACAAAATAGCACAAGAATGCGTTTGTCGTGAGTAAAAGTTGGAGCCATTGTTCTGATGACACCTGTAAAACATAATTATAGCTCCCATCACTGTTTCTCTCATATTTGGAGAGGAACATTCATTGCTTCTAATCTCAGGCGTGGAAGGTTTAGATTCCTTTAAGCAGCATCAAAGTAATGACAACAGCATGCAGCTGCTAACTGTCTTTTCCTTGTAGTTACTCACCCAGCTGTTTAGAAGGGAAGAGAGGGGGGGAAAGGAAAGGATTATGGTTTTCATACCATATGGCCCAAAATTTATTTGCTATGGATTGGCCAGCTTTGCAAACTGTCATAGTACTTTTGGAAGTGACAGAATAACAAATTTGGAAGGAACCTTGCAGGTCTTCTAGTCCAACTGCCTGCTCAAGCAGGAAACCCAGTGGTGGGATTCAGCTAGTTTGCAATGCTTCGGCAGAACCGGTAGCTAATTTTTTGTTGCCCAGGCCCAGAATGGACTTCCAGAAGCAGCATCCACACAGACAACCGGTTGTTCACATATTTGAATCTCGCCACTGAGGATACCCTATAGTGTTTCTGACAAATGGTTTGCCAATCTCTTCTTAAAAACCTCCAGGGATGGAGCATCCACAGTTTTTGAGGGCAAGCCATTCCACTGATGAATTGTTATAACTGTCAGGAAATTTCTCCTTAGTTCTAGATTGTTTCTCTTTCTGATTAGTTGCTTCTTGTCCTGCCATCAGGTGCTTTGGAGAATAAATTGATCCTCTCTTCTTTGTGGCAGTCCCTTAGATGTTGGAAGGCTCCCCTAGTCTTTCTTTTCATTAAACTAGACATACCCACTTCCTACAACCACTCTTTATATGTTTTAGTCTCTGGTCCTCTAATCATCCTTGTTGCTGTTGTCTGCACTCTTTCTAGAATCTCAACATCTTTTTAATATCATAACAACCAAACCTAGATGCAATATTCCATATGTGGTCTTACCTAGGCTTTATAAAGTGGTACCAACATGTCACATGTAATAATTATGTATACTAATTATAATAATTAGTATACTAACACATCACATGTAATAATTATGTATACCAAGTACTTCTTTGATGATGTTGAGATTTCCTTTCCCGTTCTAAAATAATATCGTTCTGGAAGTACTTTTCCAGCGGAATAGGGGAAATAGAAAATTAGAAGGAAGGAATTGGTTTTGAGTGGAATAACCTTATTTCAGATCCCTGATCCAATTGGACAAATCAAACTTGTTTGGGAAAAAAAGAGAGGGGCATTTTTGCATGCTCTAAGCCTTCCAGACCATCAGATTGTTTCAAACTCATCCAGCTCAATTTGCCAGTGTGATCCAAATTGCAACTTCCTATTTGGAAATTTGATTTGAACTAGGAATTGGTTCACATTGGGTTGGAACTCAACTTCCAAATCAACTCAACTTTGTCCAGGCTTATCAAAATTCACATTGGCTGGACTTAGGTAAGTGGGGCCAACTTGGCTATGCATTTTAGGGCTCTGGGTGTCCAATTGGTTGGGCTAGAGGCAAGTAGACCTTATAAAACAGAATCAAAGTTGAGATAATTTTTTTAAAAATCAAAGCAGCTGAAGGCAAGTATATTGTCAAGGGAAATTTCATAAAACCATACAGTATCCCAAGTTCTTCAGAACAAGAAATGAAGGAATAAACAAATTCTAAACAGGTTTCTCAATATAAAATCAGGAGAGTTTAGCTCATCTCTTCCCATTTTGGGGGCCCTCAATTTTGGCATCTTGTAGAAATGTCTGCTTTATTTCTTTTGTAGTTATGAATTTTTAATAATCCAGACTTCAGGTCAACAAATTTCCACTGTGTCTGTGTATTTCCTAAACCTGTTTTTATTCTTAAAAAAAAAACTCATCTACCTGTATAAAACCTTTGTCATATTACTTAATGTACCATGGTTTTTTTTTCAGCTAGTGTGAATCATCCCCAAGAATCTTTTTTTGCTCTACAAAAGTTAAGGATTTTAAGTTAATAAAGCAATGAATCAACTGTCCAACATCCACTGCTATTAATGAATGAAGCGGGAGCATAGATCTTTAATTTCTATCCTATATAACTATGAAAATGATGCCGATATAGATTATGCCAGCAAGTTTTTTTTAAAAAAAATACATTTTGATTTCATGATGAGAAATGACTGGTGTTCTTCAAAAAACAAACAAAAAAAAACCCCAAACAAACCACCCTGTCATTTTATTCTTTTGCTTCACTTTTCACTGTGTTGTTGTAATCAAATCCAAGTGTCTTTTGCTTTAGGGAATGATTTGAGTAGATACAGGTGTCGGGGAATTCAGACACATTCATTGTCCTCCTTTAATTTTAGTTTTGCTGATCTGGAAACATCCTCTTGGACAGTATTTGTAAATTGATTCTGCAGCTGGACTTTAGAGAGTTTATTTGTGGCCTGCAACACAATAGCTGTAAACTACCACCCCACTATACAATAAGAAAACGAAAGGCCAAAGCGGTCATTCAAAATAGGCCTCATTAGGCATGCCATCCATATGGTAGTAGCTTCAGCACAAGGCACCGCTTGCTGTCTTATTTGGAGGCAGTGCTTGTTGGAGGACAGGCTCAGAGAGAGCAAGAATCAATCTGTGGGATTTTGATGGTGTCGGGTACATGCCCTAAATTGTATCCCACTTCTGGTCTGAAATAGGAAAATTTCATGTTTTAGTCTATGCAGAGGATGCTGAAATGGTACATGCAGCTCATGTTGGGATAAGGATGAGCCTAAGGTGCCTTGCAATTAAACATAAATTATAAGAAGAGAAAAATATTGATTTCTTGGAAAGTCTTTGAAAATACACAAAATGACCACAAAGCTAAGAAAAGACCACAGGGGATGTGCACGAGGAAGGGTACCACGTGTGACCCTTTGTTTTGACTGGAAAGTGATGAGGAAATCAACACTGGCAAGTTCTAGCTTGCTCATTGAATACCAAACGAACAATGAACACCAGGACAAAATTTCTAGGTCAAAATAATGATAACTTTATTGTCACTTTGAATGTACACCAATCGGCATACATCAAAATAAAATTTTGTTGCATACAGCTCTCAAAGGGTCACCACCTCTGATATATACTTCTTGTTTGTGGCCCGCTCAAATTTCACATTGTCCATTTTAGTCTCTAGGGAGTGAACGATGGCACACAGGACAGATGGAAATGGGGCTCCATGTGGATTAGCCCTCAAATTCGCTTGTATTCTGACAACCTCGCCTTCTTTCCTTTTTCTGATGCTGACTCTTCCACCTTTTCCTTAAAGAGGCCTTGCTTCTTTTCGCCCCTGGAGCACACTGCTGCCGCTGCCACCAACTCCTCCAAAAGCCTCTCTCTCTTCCTCTGGGCCTGCCAACAGCCTTATCCAGTTCCTTTGCTCCATAAGCTCCAGGTCCTCTCCTCCTCTGCCTCCTCTGGAAACAGCCCATGCCAGCAAAGATTGTCGGTCGTATGTCGTATGTTACCTTAGTTCCACCATGTTGCTCAAACACATTAAAATTTCCTGATCATGTGGCCTATAGCCCTTACTATCCCTCCCAAAACTATTTGCCTTCAAGAGCCAATGCAGCCGCAGCCATTCCAAAATGCATCAAATACCAAATTCAATCAGTTTAAAAGCAGTCGAGTACCGAGATACGACTGTAGACTCAACCAATCCAATGTCTTGATACTGATTCCAGCCTCCCACCAAGTTTTCAGGATGGAGGTTATGCAGTTCCAGTCTGAAGGCAGGAGATGCCACTGACTTCTATGCAACAAGCTTTGTTCTGTTACTTAGCATTGCAATAGTCCTAGTGGTATTATGTTAACAGGGCGGTGTGGTGGCTCAGCAGTTAAGATGCCGGTCTTGTCAGCTGGAAAGACCTGAACACCACACGATGGAGTGAGCTCCCATCCTCACCTCAGCTTCTGCCATCCTAGCAGTTTGAAAGCAAGCACATGCAAGTAGATAAATAGGTACCGTTTTGGTGGGAAGGTAACAGCGTTCCATGATGTGTGCTGGCCACATGACCACGGAAATGTTTTCGGACAGCGCTGGCTCAATGGCCTTGAAACAGAGATGAGCAACCCCCCCCCCCCCGTACTCGGCGATGGCTAGTGGAGTAAAATCCACAGGCACTTCTTTACTTTTACCTTTGTTGTGTTAGCACATTTTATAACCAGTGCGATCTTGCCACGTAGAGACAGCTGAGCGAAGATGAAGAGAGAATTGCTTCAGATGAGTGAGGAAAAAATGCATAGACTTGTGACTTCTGAGCAAGTCACAAAAAGGGGAGCCAAAATGTGAAATCAAAATAAAATAAAAAAAATAATTGTCCCCTCTTTCTCCTTTACGCTACCTACTCTCTGATTTTAGGATGAAAATATTTCATTTAACTGTTTGTTTCGGCCTTAGAATTACACGTCATGTTAGCTTTCCTGTAAATTTGTATTTCACCAGAAATCAGTGGTAGGTTTAATTCATCTTAAATTATTTCATCATCTGTGCATGTGTGCTTTCCTTTCCCAATTTTGGCAGCATTTACAGCCTCCTGGTATATATTTCTTCATTAAACTGAGATGACTTGTCAAATTGATTGATAACTCTTTCTCTCTCCCCCCCCCACCAATAGACAAGGTTTTAGTCACTTTCCTGTTGGCAACAACCATACCTTGTGTGGGATCCGTTCTCAGGTGCTGAGCAGGCTCATAAAGAAGGGAAGATTTCCAAATTTTTACATTTAGGAAAGAATTAAGTGTAGTTATGATTGATTTCCATATTTGCTGCTAAGGTCTGGCTGAAGAAGAGGATTGTGAGTTATGTACTTGTGTTTGGAAAGTGTAGGTGTATGAATAGTATCTATAGACTTGCAACAGCTAAATGTGCCAGGATAAGTTGCTTCCCAAATGAAGACAATATTTAAGAAAAAAAGCATTGGGGTAAGGAAAATTCAGTTGCAGTCCTGAAAATTTCAGCTAACCTTAAGCATAAGTGGTCAACTTTCTGAATCTCCCAATAGAAGAGAATAGCTGAAGTTTAGGGTTGAACTGTGGGGCCCTTAGTGTTCTGTGACCTTGGTTATTTTCTTGCAGACATTTCATTACCCATCTAGGGAACATCACCAGTGCTAGAACGGAGTAGGGTTCTGATTCTCCTTTTTGGCCAGGAGATAAGATATGATGGCAATGAAACGTCTGAATCTGGAGCCGTGTGCTTTTATATAGTGAAAATTTATTTTGTCCCAGGCTAATTTGGATCATGGATAACCTTCTCAACTTCTTGTAGATGATAAGGGACTATTTTCCCAATACCCAAATTTACAGGTTTACCCTCCAGCTCTCTGCTTCTGTCCCCTCAATTGCCAGTACTCTTCTTTCTTTGGCTTCTCTCTTTCTATTCATTCTCTTCCCCTTTCAACTGGCAACTCTATTGAATTTTTTTTAAAAAAAAACAGAAAGAAAAGCACAACGCCATCCATTTAGATGGATGTGATCTCCAAGTTAGAAGCTCTACATATTATATATGACACCCCATATTACAATTTCCAGAGACCTACTGTATCTACCATGACCAATGTTGAGGAATGCTGAGAATTGTAATTCAACAACTAAGAAGACATGTGTTGTTGATTCCTTGTAAAGATTAGCTCTGCTGCTCTAAAAATGTTCTGGTGGTCCTTGTTGATTTTTAGATCCCATATAAGTCAATAGTAAGCAAGATCCAAGAGGGAAAACACAGGCTTCCACGTCTATGGAGATTCTTAGCCATCCAGGTCATGGTTGTCCCAAAGGTGCCTTTTCACCTTTCACCCAAAGGTGCTTTTTCGAGAACTGAAGAAGCTTCTTGGATGGGAAACGAAACCTCTTCAAGGAAAAACAAAGAAAGTCCAGTTGCCACTAGAAAAGCATCTTTGGGACATGGACTTCCATCTTGTACAAAAGGAACATAGAACTAGTACTCATATTCTCTGCATCCCTGATTTACATGTATCAGAAGCTATGATTTAGAGCAACATCTCTTTTCAACAGAGACAAGAAGATGACCCAAAGGATTGGAAGGGAATTCCTATTTTTATGCGGTCCTTGGTCCTTTCTGAGCTTGGTGGTTTTCTTGCAGACATTTCATTACTGAACTAGGTAACGGCATCAGTGCACTAATAATGTTACCTAATTTCATAATGAAACATCCGCAAGTAAACCATCAACCTCAGAGAGCACCGAAGACCCCACAGTTCAACCCTGATCTACAAATATTCTCCTCTATCAGTTGCTATTTCAGCAAGTGTAAAACTGAATGCTGCCAGTTCAGAAGCTTGTCTATCTGTCTTGATAGACAGAAAGAGGTTTTCAAAATCTTCAGGGAGAAAAAAAAGGAACAAATATTTGTAGGCAGAGTCCTACTAAGAAAACAAGACCAGATGGAGTTAAACATCATGCCTGTTGGTGGGGGTCACAAATGAGCTAAAGGTCAGAAATTATCAATCTTTGGGCACATGTAATGGTTCCCCCACCTTTCCTCATAATAAATGTGCTCCCAGGATGTCAGGGTGTTAAATTGGAAACACTGATTCAGTATAGCTTGGCTATGCCGAAACCACAGCTTGGGAAGGTCCCAACACTCTTTCACAGCTATTACTTCAAGAATCCAAAGAGTGCCAGTGAACCTGCTGCCACACATTGTCGGATGAATCTTGGAGTCAGGCTGTAGGGGAGAGCGGAAAGCTTGAAGAAAGACATACAGGAAAGCTTCTCAGATTCAAATGATGGGGTTTGAAAAGAAAAAGAGAAAGAAGAATAGATTTGTACACACAGAGAGAGAGAGAAACGCACACATACACACAGCATGCTGGTCCTGTTATCTTGAACTTTTGGATAGTTATCCTGTTAAGAGACAGACGGTCAGAATCCGACTACTTTAGCTACTTAGCTACACATACATACTGTATATACAACATTACACAATTTCTTTATAATTCTATCATTTCTTTCAACATTCGGTTGGGTTGGAAAGACTCAACCAAGGAGATTTAGCACAATCCGTGACACGTTTATCTGAAAGCAGTTTTATTTTGGGGCACAACATCTTTCTTTGGGGATGCAGCAGGCTAACCTGGGGCAACAGTGGTGACCTTGTGAAGTTGAGTAGATTCCCAACAAAGGCATCTCGGCCTTCCTAAGATGCCTAGTTTCCAGACAGAGAGTGGTTTGCACTGTCTTTGCAGCAAAAAGGACAAGAAGAGGCCTTAAAGATGAAAGATTATTCCATGAGAACTGAAGTTAGGAAGGAAAATCTGAGAACTGCCGAGGGAAGTTCCTTGGTTAACATCGTGAAAGAGCCAGAAGATGTTAAAGACTTTGTTGGCCAACATCTCTGTAAAAGTAGGTCGTCCATGTTCAGGACTATCCTTTGCTGCTGCTTCCAGACAGTTAACCGATAGGAATCTAAATGAATTTTCTTTAGTTTCTACCTTACAATCTGCCAATAGCTTCACTTTTGTCCCTGCTGAAAAGAAACCCACACATTCTTATTTAATTGTTGTTGTTGTTGTTGTCAGTTGCCATTAAGGAGATGTTGACTCATGGTGGCCTTGTGGACAGGTATCCTAAACTATGCTTGCTGTTCTGTCAGGTGACTAATCATTGCCAAAGCAACATCCATAGTTATTGTGATTGCATCAATCTATCACATATCTTGTATTCTTTTGTGTTTTCCTTTAGATGCACCAAATACTTCCCCCCCTACTGATTTTTGTCTTTCACATCATGTAATTCTCAAAATAGAGAATTATATCCTTTTCTGTTTGTAATACAAATGTATCTTTTAAATATTTTTTTATCCCATCTCTCCTACAAGAATTCAGAAAATGCCCAGTCTTGTTACTGAAATCTTGGTTAAGTCAACTGCCTAGCTTAGAAATTAAATTTCAGAAAACGTAGGAATAAAATACAATGCAGAATAGACGGAAGGAAAGATTTCAAGGCTGTGCAACTTTCTGCTTTTCCAGAAAGCAAGCAGGTTTCCAAAGAGTCTGAAAATCTTTGTTTTGCATTACAATTTCCTCTTACTTCCAGGGTCAGCTTTTAATTCCTTTCATTAACATAACTCTCTTATAAACTGAATGATTTTGTTATGTTTTCCTCCTGGAAAAAAATGCAATATGTTCTCTTCTTCCTTTCTCTCTCCTTTAGTCTTCCTTATTACTTAAAAGGAACTATGGTTTTATTAAAAACTGCAGTAATTCCTATCCTGAAAAAAGATATCTCTTTGCCTTCCCACAGTTATGGCATATTTTGCAAAATGGATAATGCCAAGAATTTAGTTTCAGCCCACAACAGTGTTTTTTTAATCAAGCTTTTTTTAAAAAAAAAAGGAAGAAGGAAGCTCAGGAAATTGTTTTGTTTTAGGATTTTGATTTGGAAAATGAAACATAATACAGAGTAATAATGAAGGCCCCCTCCTCAATCAACCTCAATGAAGTCATCAACCCGGGTGACTAATGATGCTCATGAATTCTCAGAGCTTGATTAAAGACACAAAGTGTTATTCTAATGACCTTACCCAAAAGATTGGCAATTCAGTATTCTTAGTGCAGTGTGCATTGTTGGCCCAAAGGTATCCAGCCAGTTTCCATGCCTAAAAAACAACCTCATATCTCCATCCCCTACCTTAGCCCCTTAATTGTTACACCATACTGGCTCTTATATGTATAAAGGTAAAGTAAAGGTTCCCCTGCACATGCGTGCTAGTCGTTTTCGACTCTAGGGGCCGGTGCTCATCTCCGTTTCAAAGCCGAAGAGCCAGCGCTTGTCCGAGGACGTCTCCGTGGTCATGTGGCCGGCATGACTAGATGCCAAAGGCGCACAGAACGCTGTTACCTTCCCACCGGAGTGGTCCCTATTTTTCTACTTGCATTTTTACGTGCTTTCGAACTGCTAGGTTGGCAGAAGCTGGGATGAGTAACAGGCGCTCACTCTGCTATGCGGCACTTGGGATTCGACCCGCCAAACTGCCAACCTTCTGATCGACAAGCTCAGCGTCCTAACCCACTGAGCCACCGCGTCCCTTCTTATATGTATAGTTAGGTGTTTTATCAGACTACAGTAGCCCTTGACTTACAACCAAAACTGAGCCCAAAATTTTGGTTACTAAGTGAAACACTTTGTTCCCATTTTACAACCTTTCTTGCCACACTTGTGAAATGAATCACTCCAGTTATAAAGTTAGTTGTTCAGTGAATCTGGCTTCTCCCTTTGTTTGTCGGAAGGTTGCAAAAGGGGATCATGTGATCCCATCATAAATACGAGTCAGTTGCCAAGTGTCCAAATTTTGATCACATGACCACGGGGATGCAGCAACAGTTGTAAGTGTGAAAAACAAGTCATAAGTCACTTTTTCCCCCCGTGCTGTTGTAACTTCAAACTGTCACTGTTGCAAGTCAAGGGCTACCTATATTTATTTGTTTATTTCATTTCTATAGCCACCTATTTCCCAGTCAACGATTCCGGGAAAGCTTACAATTAAAAAACAAAACAAAAACATATTACAATTAAAATACTAACAGCATTTTAAAAGAATAAAAAATAATGATAAGCAATAGAAACATTCAAAATAGATATACACGGCAGCCAAGATGCTTGCCTAGTTAGCAATACAGCCAGGAAACCTTTCACACATTCAGTGCCCCAGGAATAGGAACATAGCCAGGTTTTTAGGGTCTTATGAAAGGCTAACAGGGTTGGGGTCGTTCTAGATGGGGGGTGGAGCTCCACAGAGCAGGGGAGACTGCGGGAAAAGCCTCTGTTCTGCTCCCTGCCAACCGATGCTTTGGCTGATGGGATGTGTTCTGCTCAATCTGATTAGACAGGTAGAGATTCTTGGAAAAAAGGTGATCCCCCAGGTATCTTCAGAGACGGAAGAAACTCTTGGTGTTAGATCTACCCCACCATGTATGACTATTGTAGAATGACAGACTCAGAGATAGGGGGCCTTAGAAAATTGTTATAATATAATGTAGTTCTGTCTTTTCAAAATGGTGTCTTCTATTTGGATGTAGGTAATCACAACTCTCAGAATTACTAGCTGGCCAAGCAATCATGACATTCGTAGACCCAACACTATTTTTAGAGCACACCAGCGTGGCAAAAAAAAAATAAATCTAATTTGTTTTGCCAAACCACATAAATTAAATCACAAAGCTTACAAGTGGTTTTTAAGAGCCCATGGAGCAAGCACTGCTAGCTGATATAGGGCAAATATAGACAAATTGGTATTCCCCCAGGTGTTTTCCATTGTAGTTCTCATAAGGACCAGTCGTTGGAAAATGACAACTGACCTTCATAGCACCTTCAAAAACTTTTCCAACTGTATATTTGTACAATCTTCTTGGGGGGGTTTTTTGCGCTATATTCAGATATAGAATAAAGAGCAGAAAACACTGGTATGGGAATTGGCCAGGCATGAGAATAACAGTTACCTGATCAATTAATCCAGAAGAAATCTGGAGGGGTGCATTTACATGGTGTTCATAAAATATTTCCTGGGGAGTCAAGTGACATCATTGATGGTTTAGAAGACCAGCGTTGGGAGAACAGAGGACAAGTGTCCCTTGCGATGTTGTTGTTGTCCCAAGTAGCTACTCCCTTACTCCTGTGTTAGAAACTGGGTACCCAAATTTGTGGTTAGCTGCCGTCATTCAGAGTAAGATCATTTGCTCTGAAGAAATGCTTATCGGAACAACAGCAGCACAAAATATCTACTGGTCATAAGGCTTAGTCCTGTCCTTCTTGGTTCAACTGCTTGGCTATGGGATCTTCAACACTTTTCCTGGCTGGAAGGAGGGAGGGAAGACTTGCATTCACAGTAGTCTTCAACTTACAACAGTTCATTTAATTAATTATATTTAGAATTTTTAATTTATTTTTTAGTTTTTAATTTTAATTTATTGCATAGATGATTTTAATTTTATTTTTATCTTGATTTCTGTACTTATTTTGTGTTTTGTTGTTAGCCGCCCTGAGTCCTTCGGGAGATAGGGCGGGATATAAATCCCATCAATAAATAAATAAATAAATAAATAAATAAATAAATAAATTTAGTGACCATTCAAAGTTACGTCACTGGAAAAAGTGACTTATGACCGTTTTTCACACTTAACGACCATCGCAGCATCCCCATGGTCACATGGTCAAAATTCAGATGCTTGGCAACCAACTCATATTTATGACGGTTGCGGTGTCCTGGGGTGTGTGTGTGTGTCATGTGATCCCCTTTGGTGACCTGGCAAGCAAAGTCCATGGGGAAGCCAGATTTAGTTAACAACCGTGTTACTAATTTACCAACTGCAGCGATTCAGTTTAACCCCTGTGGCCAGAAAGGTCTTAAAACGGGACAAAACGTCCTTAACAAATGTTTCACTGAGCAACAGAAATTTTGGGCTCAACTGTGGTTGTAAGTTGAGGACTCCTTGTACTTAATTAAAAAGACAAAGCTATTTTGACCTCGACTGGATCTGAATTACAGGATTATAATGATTCTACTTTGAAGAGAAGGGGAAAAGTATATCCTGAATCCTTAGCAGGAAAGATCAAATCCTATGTCAACAGCGAATGTTTCTTTTCCGATCACGAAAGCTCTTTTTTCTTCTGCCTTGATGTACAATATTCCAAATGGTGTTTTCATTGGAGGGGGGGGCATGGCCAGGAAACCAATAATCCTTTCTTTTAACCTGATATTTTGGATGCTGATCTTTATTCCATCGACAATGTATCTCAAAGAGTGTGAGGTTGCATCTGCAGCTCACACCGGTTCCCTGTCATTTCTGGAGAATGTTTGTTTTCTAAACAAAGAATTGGGCCGCAGTTTAAGTATTGTCTTTCAGAACATACTTCAGGCTGAAATTAACTATGCTCAAACCTCTCCCTTAAAGGTCAAGTGTTATTTATTATTATTATTATTATTATTATAAAAATGATCTGTGATTTATGCATCTAACTTATCGTAAACCTGCTTTGTAACCGAATATGCAGTCAGAAGCTTAACATTACATTGTTTTCCTTTGACAACGTATCCACGAGACCACTGCAGCTGTTCCTTTACTCACAATAGCAGATTAATTAACACAATCATACGCTGTTGGCTCCTACTCAATGAGTAGGTCTGCAGTGGGATAGATAGGTAAATCCTTTAAATGTGTATGAGATAAAGGATATACTATAGTAGTTTTATAACTAGCCAGTTTTGCTTCTGACTAGTCAGCCCTATCAGCAATGCTTCAGTGATTCCAGAAACAGTGAGCTTACATTTCAAAGGCTGCCACACCTATTCCAAAGCCATAATGCTGAAATCAAAATGTAAAAATGCACTCGGCCTTTCCAGAATCAGCATATTCCATTAGAATAACAGTCAAAATAATTGCCTCCAGCATTTGGATGTGCGGCATGTTTTTTTTTTCCTTCGAAAGTCCCAACCTTGGACAAAATAAAGATCTAGAAGGAAATCAGTTTTTCAGTTTTATACCTCATTAATCTGGACTGTGGTTTTAGAAAGCAGCCATGGCATCTGGTTGTTTTATTTAAGTCCTTAAAGAATTTTTTTTTAAAAAAATCTCTCTGTGTGTTTTTGTGTGTGTGTTTCAATGAATATGTGAGCAGTCACATTTCCTGAATTAATTGGTGGCAACGTTGTAAGAATGTATTTGGCAACTTTCATTGATGTGGTAGGTTTGTTGAAAAAGCTTTGTTTGCAGAATATGTAAAAAAAATCTGTTTTAAATACTTGAAATGACATACCTTTCTGTTTGGAGAAATGGGTAGCCCAGCTGCAAGTCTCGTAATATATTGGATCATGTGCAGGAGGAATAATAATTCTACTTATTGTTTCATAATGAGAATTTAATCTATACTTTATGAAAACAGATTGAGTCCACCCTGAAGGCCACCCTCAAGTCCTGGAATCCTGTTTTTTATGACTAAATTAGTTTTTTTTTCTCCTGTGTTATTCCTAGCAAGACCAAAATTAAACTTCTTGGTTTGCTTAAGTTTTTTAAACTTTCCTTGAAAGTGTTAAACCAACCAACTTTCCTTTCCTTTCCTTTCCTTTCCTTTCCTTTCCTTTCCTTTCCTTTCCTTTCCTTTCCTTTCCTTTCCTTTCCTTTCCTTTCCTTTCCTTTCCTTTCCTTTCCTTTCATTTCATTTCATTTCATTTCATTTCATTTCCTCCCTGACTTTTGATATCTTCAACTATCTTAAAAATGTCATGCTTTTTTAAAGGCAGACCCAGACAGGCTAAGTCAAGCTAAGAGAGTAAGAGAGTTATACAACTGCCCCCAAACTCTGGAATTAAATAGTTTGAAATTTAAAGATCCAGCATACCTTTCAGTATCTGACCTTTTATGAGTATAGTTCACCAATTATGAGACCTCTCAAGTTCTGAAAACAATTTGTTTAGTGATCATGCAAAGTCATCATGACATTTCCTTAGATTTTGTGAAGCAGCCATTTGCAAACTATACTGTTATGTGGGGATGAAGCCATAGTGCCTTATTTAACTAAGTATTGTTTTAATCATGGACTGAAGGACCAACACCAAAGAAGCCATTTTCTGGCTTAGTGTAAGGTGTTAAGTTCAATCTCTGCTCCTGAAGATTGAATATTAAGAATCTTGATCTTTAATCCCTTCAAAGAGTATCCCACAAATTGATTTCTTATTTTTTCCTTGTCTCCTCTCAGAAAATCCTTCCCAAGTTTAACACGTACCAAAAATAATGTCTATATTTTAACCTTAATCAAATAAGCCATCTTTCTAAGCCTTTCCTCTATTTTTAAGACCATAGTTTATCACTTTCTCTGAAAATATAACAAAAATATCTTTCCCTAAACAAATTTTAAAGCCTCATCATTTGGTCAAGAAAAATCCATTAAGATCTAATAGAAAGAATATCACATGTATTTTAAGCTTGATCAAGTAAGCCAACTTTTTATTCCTTCTCTTTGCTTTTAACAATATTTGTTCGCTTTAAATAGTATCCCAAAAGGTGATTTCTTTTCATTTTCTCTTTGTCTTTTCTCAGGAACACCTTTCAGACTATAACACGTCTCTTTTGTAGGTCCAAGATAAGAAAGTTGTCCAAGTCATTGTTTGAATTTATTATTTGTATGCTCTTTGAAACAGCCAGTTTCAATTGTAAATCTAGTGTAATGTCTTTTTCCATATCATTCTTGTAATATAAGAAACAGCCTGATTTTCAGTTAAATTCTTCTCTGCCCCCTCTTTTAAACCCACTTTGTGATAGCAGACAATCTTACGAAAAAAATTTGAGTCCATTGTTTTCAAATATCTTTGGATTGTTCCAGAGTTAAACTTCTTTCTGTATTAGCAGGTTTCTTCTTTAATTATAACATTTAGTTCTTTCTGGTTGCCTCTAGTGTCCAGCTTTCAAAGTCTCCTCTTATCATGTTTTTCTCTGATCCACAACATTTTCTCATGGGAAGGTTTCTTACCCTTAGATTCAAAAATCTTCATATATGATTAATAGGATTTTGAACAGCCCACAGGAAGGATTCTTATAATTAATTTCAAAGCCTTATTTCCAATCCATCTGGCACCTTGGTCCATTTACAACTTTCCAAAATCAACATTCCAATTATCCATTTGCTGTTTACTTCAGAGTCCTTTCTTGAAGGTCCTTAAACTTAGAAGAAAATGTGTGTGCTAAGGACATCACTTGATGTGATGAAATTTGTCGTTTTGAAGGTTTTTAGTATCCAAAAGCAGTCAAGATGGCATTTCCAGAAGTTATGAAGAAAAAAAGACTGTTTCTGTTTGAAGGCCCCGAACCGCAACTTGGGCACAGCTAACTTTTTCTCTGTTCCCAGAGTTCTAAAATCCCCCAAGGAAACCCTGTTTTACAATATTCTCACAGGGAGGCTACAATGGAGCAATTTTGGGTGGTCCCAGGCCTTCTCTTTATCCAGAGAGGAATTTCAAACCAGCTCCTCATTCAGCCACAGTCTTTGGCTCCTGTAAAAGCAGAGCCAGTCCACTATTGCTTTGTTAGTATCTTGCCGTTTTTAATAGCTTTGTAGGATGTGGTTAAACCTGAAATGCTTGTTTGATCTTTCTTCACAAACACACTTTTTTTCTAAAAAAAACAACAACAAAGTTTTAAGTCAGTTTTCTACAATCTGGTGTCCACCATCTATGTTGGAGTTCATTGTATGTAATTCCAATGGACATGCTGACTTGGGACTCTGTGAAATAAATTTGAAGTTGGAGAAGGTTGCTTGTCCCAGTTTACAGAAGATGATGAAATTTGTGTAAAAAAAACAAAAAAAAAAAAACATTTCAGGTAAGTCCGAAAGGTACTTTTTCAAAAGGCAACTGGACTTAACTTTGTTTTTCCTTGAAGAAGTTTTGCTTCTCACCCAAGAACCTTTGTCAGTTCTGACTGAAGTTCTTCAGTCCAAACTGAAGAAACATTTTGGATGAGTAGCGACACATCTTCAAGGAAAAACAGAGAAAGTCCAGCTGCCTTTTGAAATAGCACCTTTGGGACAACCATGACCAGGGTGACTGAGAATCTCCATAGATACTCCAGGTAAGCTCCCACATACTATGTATCCGTCATAAAGGCTTTCAGTAAGAAAGGTGTGGGCTACAAGAGCCTTAACTCATTGGGATAACATATGAATAATTTTGTTTTTTACTGATGCTGCTCAGTCCACAATCCATACATTTTTTAAAGGAATGGAAAATTCAAGTTATGCTATACTAGGTCGTATCTTCCCATTATCTTTTCATCTAAAGTAACTCTGTGATTCAATTTCTTTGTTCTCTAAAATGTTTAGTCTTACACAGACATGTGAACAACGATAGGTGTGCAAATGTCATTAAGGCTTTTGCCCTTCACAACCTCACGCAAACACCCCCATACACACACACACACACACACACACACAGAGAGAGAGAGAGAGAGAGAGAGAGAGAGAGAGAGAGGCAACTGCTCTTATTTGGAGGCAGGTCTCCTTTTTCACATTTTGAAGTTAATGGTTGCTTTCCCCCCCCCCTGGTCACTGTGAATAGATGCCTATGAACATGGGCACACATTTATAATGTTTTTCAAAGTGCTCTATAATTTGAGAAATATAGGATGTTTATGTACATAAATGTTTTCTCCAAGTACTTTATACTTTGAGAACTATACAATGCAATAAATGTCATTTGGCTGCCTTTATTGATAAAGCATTCCAGATTTTACAATAAACGACTCATTATAAATCCATTTAGATGGCCAAAAGAAAAGAGGCAGTACCTATCAATGCTGGTAGAAGCAAATTGTGAGGTGTTTTAGCAAAGCAAAGCTTGACTGGTTCCAGAATGTTTAAATATCCTTTGATCATCCGTGCTCAACTTTTTTCCTGGCTAAGGCCTAAAGTTAGCCTTAGGGAAGACTACGTTAGAGATCACATTCCAAGCACAAAATTTGATTTGATTTGACATTTTTAATATTTCTCAAATACATGCATGGCTGTGCGTGCTCACTTACCCATGGTTAAACAGCACCATTGAAAACACACATCCTGTACAAACTAAGAGATAAAAAGAACAGAAGAAACTATAATTCGAGAAGATATATGAATATTCCCAAACATATGAATATATATGAATGTTAAGCATCCATATTCAATGTTTCTATTAAAAACTACATTTGTGTAGATGAAGCTAATCTGTTAGGAATTACTTTGCAGGAGAACAAAAATGTAAATAACTCCATCTTTGTGGAAGGATTTTTCTTTTTTGCTCATGTTTTTTCAGCATATTATTTTTTTATCCTATGTGTGTGTCTCTTTATCTATCTATCTATCTATCTATCTATCTATCTATCTATCTATCTATCTATCTATCATCTATCTACTATATATATCAAAACAGTGAGTTACACTTTGAAATCATATTGATTAAAAGAAAGATGTACTTTTCTAATATTTTATTATAGGATATCTGGCAATGAACAACAAAAAAAATCATGCTGGGTATTGTGTCACTTTATATGTCCTGGGCCAAATGAACAATAACAACAATATTACATTAGCAATTATTAAACATTGGTTGAGGTGTTTTTGTCTTTCCCAATATTCAGAATCCCCCCACTATCTTCAAAAAAAAATAAACTAAAATAAGTAACAAATTGGGCAACAGAGACGGTAATATGTAGCAATTTGATTATAATTCTTTCAATGTAATGTAGAAATATTTTAATTAATAAAATGCAGTTTTAAAGTTCTTTCCCAGCTGGAATTTTGCAGAGGGTAACCACAAATTTCTGGCCTACAAGACCGGGGGAAATAGCCAGGTTTTCAGCAACAGTTTAACTATTATCAGGATGAGAACCAGAAAAACAGAATAACAGAGTTGGAAGGGACCTTGGAGGTCTT
Source organism: Vipera ursinii (assembly GCF_947247035.1). Taxonomy (NCBI): domain Eukaryota; kingdom Metazoa; phylum Chordata; class Lepidosauria; order Squamata; family Viperidae; genus Vipera; species Vipera ursinii. Next base: position 15,359,532 of record NC_139520.1, on the reverse strand, counting down.
CTAGTCCAACCCCCTTCTCAAGTAGGAAACCCAAGACCATTTCAGACAAATAGCTGTCCAATCTCTTCTTTAAAATTTCCAGTGTTGGAGCACTCACAGCTTCTGGAGGCAGGTTGTTCCACTGGTTAATTGTTCTAATTGTCAGGAAATTCCTCCTTAGTTCCAGGTTGCTTCTCTCCTTGGTCAGTTTCCGTCTGTTGCTTCTTGTCCTGCCTTCAGGCGCTTTGGAGAATAGCTTGACCCCCTCCTCTTTGTGGCAATCCCTTAGAAATTGGAAGACTGCTATCCTGTCACCCCTCGTCCTACTCTTCATTAAACTAGACATACCCAATTCCAGCAACCGTTCCTTATATGTTTTAGCCTCCAATCCTCTAATCATCTTTGTTGCTTTGTTGCATATCCAACCATATGGATCTCTTGAGGGATGATGTTCCAGAGGGCAGGTGTTGCCACAGAGAAGACTTCCTTGTAAGGTCCTGACAGATGGCAGTTTAATCAAGAAGACTTGGAGGGTCTGATCTTCTGGCAGTTATCTAATTTGTTTTTTCCCCCCTTATCTTTCTGTGTTTTATGAAAATAGAATTCTTTTCTAAATTTTAGGATGCTAAAGACCACTATGCACAAAATATATGCATGCATAAGGGTGTAGATATGGATAACTCTCTCTCTCTCTGTGTGTGTAGATGGTTTCTTGTTTAATGGCTGCCTTACTTAGTGACCATTTGCTGTGATGACGCTGATGAAAAAGTAACTTTTCAACCACTCCTCACATGTATGACCTTTGAGGTCTACAAAACATAGAAGAGTTGAAGTAAGAACACAAGCAGTTGTGATTTCACTTGATGACTCCTTCGTTTAACAACTGAATGGCTAGTCCCAATTGGGGTCATTAAACGAGGACTACCAAGTCTCTCTGTGTGTGCGTATACACATACATACACATACACATAAACACACACACCGTTCAGTTGCTTTCAAATGGCAAATGGTTGATTCCTGTAATGATAAGGCTTCACTTTCTGTCAGTGACCTTTATGCGACATTTACATGTTCTTAGAAACCTGCGCAAGTTACAAGCTAAGTGTCTGTTAGTTAAGGCTGTTCTAATTGCTACACTGATTTTAGATTTTTATTCTGCCTCCACAGAGAAAGAGTTAAGCTGGAGTCACTATCCTTTTAAAAGCAGCTGTCAAGGAAGGGTCCTGATGAAACGTCCATTGTAACATTAGAGGGTTTGTGACATTTCTCGGTTAACCTTCGGCTACTCCAAATCAACCTGAAACAAATAAAGCCACTCTAGCGTTCTAAATATGCCAGTCATTAAAGATTAAAAAAGCAATTCTAGGCAGTTGCAATAAGTAACCCAATCCACTCTGCCTTCCACGGATGTCCCAAAGGTGCTTTTTCAGGAGGCAACTGGACTTTGTTGTTTTTCTTCGAAGACGTTTCGCTTCTCATCCAAGAAGCTTCTTCAGCTCTGACTGGATGGTGGGGAATGGAAGGATTTATACTCCTTGCAGACAGATGGTCATTTGCATCCTTTTAGAGCAGGCATGTCAAACTCATGACGTCTCGTGACTTTTTCCCCATTGCCGGCAATGGGGTGGGCACAGTTTCGGCATGACGCATCCGGCCCGTGGGCCAGGAGTTTGACATGCCTGTTTTAGAGAGTGGTTGGGGCCATTTGAAGGTTTACCTGAGTACACCAAATGTATATTCTTGGCTGCAGGATGTTTTCTGCCCTGGTTGAGTATGGGGGTGAGTTTGTGTTGTCTGAATCTCAAACTAAAGCAAAAAAATGGTTTCTGTAGTCTGCATTGCTTTCTGGAAATTCGCTCATCCTCCCACACCATTCGAAGGGTGTTCATCCCAAAGTGGATGGCTAAATGTCTGTGGAGATTCTCAGCCATCCAGGTCATGGCTGTCCCAAAGGTGTTTTTTTAGGAGGCAACTGGCCGTCCTTGTTTTTTCATTGAAGACGTTTCACTTCTCATCCAAGAAGCTTCTTCAGCTTTGAAGGATGAAGACTTTTGGTGATACCAGGCATGCTGGATTGCAGATCCCAGAGCCCTAGACATAGCCGAGTTTCTTGTTCATTTGGAGTGATTGATTTATTTATGTCCTGCCTTTATTATTTTTCTTAACAAATCAAGGCGGCAAATATATCTTTTATTCCTCCTTCCTTTTCTCCCCACAACAACCATCTTGTGAGGTAAGTTGGGCTGAGTGTGTGTGTGTGTGTGTGTGACTGGCCCAAGGTCACCCAACTGGCTTTCATAACTAGGCAAGATTTGCTGTAGCATTCTTATTATTATAAATTTTATTTGCTGTCCTTCTCGTTGTTCAATTTCTGAGCCATGAAAATGCTGCTGCAAAACCTGGGGACATGTGGAAAAATTTCAAGTTAATGATCACAGCTTTCTAAAGAAAGAGCTTAAAAATGACACACAGACTTTGCGACATCAGCTAGTTAGTGGCAAGTTGTCAGAGTTGGGACTGGTCAAGTTTCTTTATAAGAAGTCCTCTCCATTTTTTGAATAGCTACTTAAGCCTCACCTCAGCTTCTGGGTAAGCAATAGGCCCTAAACTGAATGTATGTATTGTTTCGAAAATAAAACAGTGGCCCTAAAATGTTAAAACAGCAAAGTTGTGCAAATCCTTTGAAAGAAAGGCTGAGCACCAGCTAGGAATAAATAAAAAGCATCTATTTTCAAACAACTCAAGCATCTGTGGCATCCTTGGGGCTTTCTGAGCTTGGTTGTTTTCTTGCAGACATTTCATTACCAAACTAGCTAACATCATCAGTGTACAGTTAAAGTATCTGTATCTAAGGCTGTTGTGATTCCAAACTGGCCCACAGAATTGTTCGTGGGACAATTCGTGGTCTCTTCAACAATTTGAAAAGGAGGGCTTTGCAGGTGGTCCTGCACATTCAAACAATCTCTTTCAATCTCTTTATGGCAGGGGTTGTCACAAAGAAGAGAGGGGGGGAGGTGTCAACCCGTTCTCCAAAGCACCTGAAGGCAGGACAAGAAGCAATGGATGGAAATTAATCAAGCAGAGAACTAAGGAGAGATTTCCTGACAGTGATAACAATTAATCAATGGAACAACTTGCCTCCAGAAGTTTTGGGTGTTTTATCACTGGGTTTTTTTCAAAAAGAGACTGGACAGCCACTTGTCTGAAACGGTGTAGGGTTTCCCGTTTGAGCAGGGGGTTGGATTAGAAGACCTCCAAGGTCCCTTCCTTCTCTGTTGTTCTGTTTTAAAAGATTTGCTCAGCCTTATTAGTTGAGCTGCTTCTTTGTTACCTGTAGAGTTCCATTTCAGTTCAGCTCTGACTGATAGCTGTTCTGGATGTGATTTGCCAAAACAAGCAGGGATGCTCAAGGAATATCAAAGTATTAGCATCAAAACTCAGATAAAATATTGCAGGGAGAAATTACAAGCAGGATTTTTTTTTTACAGTCAAGTATCTGTTGGCAAACTGTGCCCTTGTAATTGAGCAATGAGGATATGTATATATATTTTTGTTAAAGAGAGAAAATTTTGCCCACATATACACTAATAAAAATAAATCTGTTTCCGATTACTAACTATGCAGCACAGGTGCTGGTTTGTTATGAGAGAGGCATGTTCATTAATTTTCAGCTATGAAAAGTGCACTGTGCCATAAATATACAATTCAAAATGTACGGCTGATGAATGGATACACAGATTGTTAATGTGCCAGAATAGGGTATTGGGCATAAAACACATGCCAAACAGGAGCACAGTGGTGATGTGCTAATGCTTTTAAATCTGGGTTTAATGTAAGCACATAACCAGCCTTTTACATTATTGCACTAAGTTATACCAGAATTTAGGGCAATATCTATTTTATGGACATTTTCTTTCTACTCTGTTTAACAGTGCTTGACACCCATACACTGCAGTAGCATCTAGGGATCAGAAGGCTTTTTACTAATGTTAATTAATGGGTAAATGGAGTCACGCTCATCTACTCATGCTGGAAACCAGAAGTCTAAAAGTCTAAGCTTTCTAAGTCTCTTAGTCTCTCCCCCTCTCCCTCTTCTCTCTTGCTATCATTTCTCCATCTCTAACATCTCTCTCTCTCTCTCTCTCTCTCTCTCTCTCTCTCTCTCTCTCTGTTACTTCTCTCTCTCTCTCTCTCCCTTCCCCTTTCCCTCTTCTCTCTCACTATCATTTCTCTATCTGTATAATATCTTTCTCTCTCTGTGTTACTTCTCTCTCTCCCCTTCACTATTATCTTTCTATCTCTAAAATCTCTCTCTCTCTATTCTCTCTCTTTCTCTCTCTTTCTCTCTTTCCCTTCCCCTCTTCTCTCTCACTATCATTTCTCTATCTCTCAAATCTTTTTCTCTCTCTCTGTTACTTCTCTCTCTGTCTCCTTCCCCCTTTCCCTCTTCTCTCGCTATCATTTATCTATAACACCTTTCTCTCGCTATCATTTATCTATAACACCTTTCTCTCTCTCTCTATTACTCCTCTCCTTCCTCTCTCTCTCTCTCTCTAATATATATATAAAACTATCTCTAGCTCATCTCTTTCTCTGACTCTCTATATACTTACCTCTGTGTCTATCTCTGTCTATCATCTCTATCTTTATCATCTCCATCTCCCTTTCCCCTCTCAGTGTTTTTCCCCCCTTCTCTTCAGGGACATTGGCAGGGAATAGGCTATCAAAAGTATGATGACCACGACTCTAGAATTGAAGCTCTGCCTATTTTTATGTGCATTGCATTTAAAACAACAACAAAAACCCTTTGATCATAGTCTGCAGACCCCTCTACCTGTACATGGAATGACATTGATAGACAGCATCCTTCAGCATCATCACATTTTTTCCCCTCTACCAGTTTTAACTATCGCACCTTCACTAGAGGGAGCATAGTATTAGCTGGCAGATGTGCCTGAATATTTTATCTGCATTTCATTGTTAATAGAACTGGCCCAATTCAGTCTTTCCAGATTAATACAGAGGTTGGAATAGAGTTATCCTTTTAGTTTCTACAGTTTACCAAACTTGGCAATACGGCCCTCTGCTCTAAGCTCTTTATAAAATAGATGTTTTTCTGTTGTGTCATGTAGAAACATTCTTAATTTAAAAAGGGTACAAAACATTTCAGTGTAAAAGACAAACCCCTTGAAGACCTTTGGAAGGAAACCTTTCAAATATACATTTTAAATAAAGGAACTAAATGCTGGTGGTACAATTTTTTTTAAAGAAATAAAAAATTCTTATTTTTATTGGGAATGTCTTCACAAGAAATAGCTTAATAGGTTGTGTACATCCAATGCCTGAATTAAATATTTAATTTCAAAATTCCACATAATAAGAAAAATCCATAATACAATCATTATTTTGAAGCAGTTGAAGCAATGGAAAGTAACTTCCTCATTCTGAAGACTTTGCCTTTAGACTATGTAAAATATACTGCTGTACAGTATATTTTAAGCATTATTCCATATGAACTGGTAACAGAATAACAGAGTTAGAATGGACCTTTGAGGTCATCTAGTCCAACCCCCCTGCTCAGGCAGGAAGTCCTATACCATTTCAGACAAATGACTGTCCAGTCTCTTCTTAAAAACTTCCAGTGTTGGAGCCTTCACAGCTTCTGGAGGCAGGTTGTTCCACTGGTTAATGTCAGGAAATTTCAAGGATGCTTCTCTCCTTGATTAATTTCCATCCATTGCTTCTTGTACTGCCTTCAGGTACTTCACGCACTCTACTTTGTGGCAGCTTGACTCAACCTACTTTATGGTGGCCCCTGAGATATTGGAACACCACTATCTTGTCACCCCTAGTCCTTCTCTTCATTAAACTGGACATACCCAATTCCTGCAACCGTTCTTTATGTTTTAGCCTCCAGTCCTCTAATCATCATTGTTGCATTTCTATACACTCTTTCAACATCTTTTTTACATCTTGGTGATGAAAACTGGATGCAGTATTCTAAGTGTGGTCTTAGCAAGGCACTGTAAAACGGTATCACCACTTCACATGATCTTGATTCTATCCTTCTGTTACTGCAGCCTAGGACTGCATTGGCTTTCTCAGGCAGCTGCCGTACACTGCTGGCCCATATTTAAGTAATTGTCCACTAGGACTCCAAGATCCCTCTTACAGTTACTGGTAAATTCACATATTATCATTATAATACAATTGTTGGTATTATAACATCACAAAGATCTCTTAGGTACCTTACTAAACTTACCAATCACTTGGGTCATGTGCTCAGTCAAGAAATTTCAATCTACCTATTGCAAAAATCTTTGAGATGAAGCCTAAGATACTAAAGCTTAGTATAACTTTGATTACTAAGAAGGATGAATTATTCTCAGTGTTTAAGCCATGTTGAAATCTGATGCCTGGGAGAGAAGTCTATAGCACGAATAAGTGAAGGAGGAAGCAAGTGAGTAAACTGAAAACTGGTGGGGTTACAGATAAACCAAAGAATTAAGAATGGCACTTAAGTACACAGCCAACATACAAGGACAGCTAGCTATTGCTGCTGCTGCTACTGCTATATTTATTAAATATTTGTAACTGGCTCTTTATCAATTGATCTCTAGGCACAATGCAATCAATAAAACATTAAAGCAACACACACTACATAAATAACAGGAGCTATTGCTACTGAGACTTCAAATGAAATCCGCACTGGTGCCAGCCAGATCTTTGGGAGGAGATTGAGGTGTTTCAATTCCCACTAGCAGAACATGACTAAGAAAGCAAGATTCACCAGGAGTTTCATTAATCAGGTCTAATGTAATCCCTAAAATAAGGGATTTTAGGAAAGAACACAAATTAGCCCTTAGGTTTCAAATTCGGGGGGGGGGGGAGTTTACCGCAACTTAAAGAAACTTCGTCCTAATGAAGTTTCATTAGGATGAAGTTTCTTTGAGTTGCGGTAAACTCCTCCCCCCACCCCCCAGAATTTGAAACCTAAGGGCTAATTGTGTTCTTTCCTAAAATTGTGTTCTTTCCAATGTGTTCTTTCCAGAAAAGCCTGTCACTCACACCCCACACCACTTTCTTGTTCAACCTCAGTGAGCTTGGGGTGCAAACATGAAGAATATTATCATAGTTACTGTTCAAGGGTTACCAGTGTAAGATCCATTTCACAAGTCTATATGGGTCCCTCACTTGCTATGTCATTTGACTGCAAGGAGGATGTCACTAAGAATTGTAAAATTTCAGCATGGCAACTCTGATGGGTGATATTGCATTTCCCAAAAAAAGAAAGATTAAGCTTTTAGTTTCTGAAATAATTCATTTGGAAAAGGAAGCCTTCTTTGAAAGTTGTTG